>NC_068363.1:14144308-14744308 GCF_020536995.1 Dreissena polymorpha | reverse complement strand
CATTATAAAGAGTATTCTATACAGACCATTGCACAAGGTATATTACATGCTGACATTATAAAGAGTCTTCTCTACAGACCCTTGCACAAGGTATATTACACGCTGACATTATAAAGTGTATTCTCTACAGACCCTTGCACAAGGTATATTACATGCTGACATTATAAAGAGTCTTCTCTACAGACCCTTGCACAAGGTATATTACATGCTGACATTATAAAGAGTATTCTATACAGACCCTTGCACAAGGTATATTACAGGCTGACATTATAAAGAGTCTTCTCTACAGACCCTTGCACAAGGTATATTACTCGCTGACATTATAAAGAGTCTTCTCTACAGACCCTTGCACAAGGTATATTACATGCTGACATTATAAAGAGTATTCTCAACAGACCCTTGCACAAGGTATATTACTCGCTGACATTATAAAGAGTCTTCTCTACAGACCCTTGCACAAGGTATATTACATGCTGACATTATAAAGAGTATTCTCTACAGACCCTTGCACAAGATATATTACAGGCTGACATTATAAAGAGTATTCACTACAGACCCTTGCACAAGGCATATTACATGCTGACATTATAAAGAGTATTCTCTACAGACCCTTGCACAAGGTATATTACACGCTCACATTCTCTACAGACCCTTGCACAAGGTATATTACATGCTGACATTATAAAGAGTCTTCTATACAGACTCTTGCACAAGGTATATTACACGCTGACATTATAAAGTGTATTCTCTACAGACCCTTGCACAAGGTATATTACACGCTCACATTCTCTACAGATCCTTGCACAAGGTATATTACATGCTGACATTATAAAGAGTCTTCTCTACAGACCCTTGCACAAGGTATATTACACGCTCACATTCTCTACAGACCCTTGCACAAGGTATATTACACGCTGACATTATAAAGTGTATTCTCTACAGACTCTTGCACAAGGTATATTACATGCTGACATTATAAAGAGTCTTCTATACAGACCATTGCACAAGGTATATTACATGCTGACATTATAAAGAGTATTCTCTACAGACCATTGCACAAGGTATATTACATGCTGACATTATAAAGAGTATTCTATACAGACCATTGCACAAGGTATATTACATGCTGACATTATAAAGAGTCTTCACTACAGACCCTTGCACAAGGTATATTACATGCTGACATTATAAAGTGTATTCTCTACAGACCCTTGCACAAGGTATATTACACGCTGACATTATAAAGAGTATTCTCTACAGACCCTTGCACAAGGTATATTTCATGCTGACATTATAAAGAGTATTCTCTACAGACCCTTGCACAAGGTATATTACACGCTGACATTATAAAGTGTATTCTCTACAGACCCTTGCACAAGGTATATTACATGCTGACATTATAAAGAGTCTTCTCTACAGACCCTTGCACAAGGTATATTACATGCTGACATTATAAAGAGTATTCTCTACAGACCCTTGCACAAGGTATATTACACGCTGACATTATAAAGTGTATTCTCTACAGACCCTTGCACAAGGTATATTACATGCTGACATTATAAAGAGTCTTCTCTACAGACCCTTGCACAAGATATATTACATGCTGACATTATAAAGTGTATTCTCTACAGACCCTTGCACAAGGTATATTACATGCTGACATTATAAAGAGTCTTCTATACAGACCCTTGCACAAGGTATATTACATGCTGACATTATAAAGTGTATTCTCTACAGACCCTTGCACAAGGTATATTACATGCTGACATTATAAAGAGTAATATCTACAGACCCTTGCATAAGGTATATTACATGCTGACATTATAAAGAGTATTCTCTACAGACCATTGCACAAGGTATATTACATGCTGACATTATAAAGAGTATTCTATACAGACCATTGCACAAGGTATATTACACGCTGACATTATAAAGAGTATTCTCTACAGACCCTTGCACAAGGTATATTACACGCTGACATTATAAAGTGTATTCTCTACAGACCCTTGCACAAGGTATATTACATGCTGACATTATAAAGAGTCTTCACTACAGACCCTTGCACAAGGTATATTACATGCTGACATTATAAAGAGTCTTCTCTACAGACCCTTGCACAAGGTATATTACATGCTGACATTATAAAGAGTATTCTCTACAGACCCTTGCACAAGGTATATTACACGCTGACATTATAAAGAGTATTCTATACAGACCCTTGCACAAGGTATATTACACGCTGACATTATAAAGTGTATTCTCTACAGACCCTTGCACAAGGTATATTACATGCTGACATTATAAAGAGTATTCTCTACAGACCCTTGCACAAGGTATATTACACGCTGACATTATAAAGAGTCTTCTCTACAGACCATTGCACAAGGTATATTACACGCTGACATTATAAAGAGTATTCTCTACAGACCATTGCACAAGGCATATTACACGCTGACATTATAAAGAGTATTCTCTACAGATCCTTGCACAAGGTATATTACACGCTGACATTTTAAAGTGTATTCTCTACAGACCCTTGCACAAGGTATATTACATGCTGACATTATAAAGAGTCTTCTCTACAGACCCTTGCACAAGGTATATTACATGCTGACATTATAAAGTGTATTCTCTACAGACCCTTGCACAAGGTATATTACATGCTGACATTATAAAGAGTAATATCTACAGACCCTTGCATAAGGTATATTACATGCTGACATTATAAAGTGTATTCTCTACAGACCCTTGCACAAGGTATATTACACGCTGACATTATAAAGAGTATTCTCTACAGACCCTTGCACAAGGTATATTACATGCTGACATTATAAAGTGTATTCTCTACAGACCCTTGCATAAGGTATATTACATGCTGACATTATAAAGTGTATTCTCTACAGACCCTTGCACAAGGTATATTACATGCTGACATTATAAAGAGTCTTCTCTCCAGACCCTTGCACAAGGTATATTACATGCTGACATTATAAAGAGTATTCTCTACAGACTCTTGCACAAGGTATATTACATGCTGACATTCTAAAGAGTATTCTCTACAGACCCTTGCACAAGGTATATTACATGCTGACATTATAAAGAGTATTCTCTACAGACCCTTGCACAAGGTATATTACATGCTGACATTATAAAGAGTATTCTCTACAGACCCTTGCACAAGGTATATTACACGCTCACATTCTCTACAGACCCTTGCACAAGGTATATTACACGCTGACATTATAAAGAGTCTTCTCTACAGACCCTTGCACAAGGTATATTACATGCTGACATTATAAAGAGTATTCTCTACAGATCCTTGCACAAGGTATATTACACGCTGACATTATAAAGAGTATGCTCTACAGACACTTGCACAAGGTATATTAATTGCTGACATTATAAAGTGTATTCTCTACAGACCATTGCACAAGGCATATTACATGCTAACATTATAAAGAGTATTCTCTACAGACCCTTGCACAAGGTATATTACATGCTGACATTATAAAGTGTATTCTCTACTGACCCTTGCACAAGGTATATTACACGCCGACATTATAAAGAATATTCTTTACAGACCCTTGCACAAAGTACATTTTGCCCACACAATGTTGTACGTTATAAGAATGGTTAATCAGATGAAACATCATTGCGTGCTCGCTTTCGTTTTCATTTTGATATACAGAATTAAAACTCGCTGATAAAGTATGTTTTGATGTTCTTAAACCAATTAAGAGGAGTTATTTGTAATGGACTTGTCCAAAGTAAATGAGAGATTCGATGAGTTATAGGTCTTTTTGCGTTTTTAATGGAAATGAAAGAACCATTAATAATGTTCTTCTTTTTTGTCATCGTTCAAATAACACAATAAAAATTAATATTTGTATCTCGACTGTATATGAAAAAAAAAACAAGTTAGAATGCTAAACAGTATACATTTACACAAAAACTCAAATTATTGTCAAGTTGCATTAAATATTTTCCATGTACGGGACTTAAGTTTTGAAATAGTTCACATGATTTTGTATGATCATTACGAAAAGACCTCCAAAAAAATAACATCTTTCCTACAAGGAATGTGTCGTAAAGGTCTAAAAATGTGTTGTAAACATACGTGGATAGTATTGGATTGAGCTTGATTTTGGTAACACAAAAATAGACGACAATGCGGATACATTTAAAACCCTTTCAAATCCCATACCATAGCTTGAATTAAATCAGCGTGTGTCTATAAAATTGATCAGAATGATGTGAAAATCCGTGAATGCGGAAATATCCGGCATGGATTCGGTCCGGGACAATGTGGCAACCATTCACTGTCGATATTATTTGATAAGGATTTCAGAGAGAATCTTTAATTAGAAAAAACTTGGAAGTTCCAAATAAGAATAACCAGTGTTCCGGTATGATAATTGTTTATTATGCTTTCGCATTTTACCTTAAACGACCAGTTGAAAAAGTTGTGCAATGAAAAGTTATGAATAAAATATTTGATGGAATTCTGTTAATGTTTTCATGTCGCATGTTCATATAATCAATCAATCAATCAATCAATCAATCAATCAATCAATCAATCAATCAATCAATCAATCAATCAATCAATCAATCAATCAATCAATCAATCAATCAATCAATCAATCAATCAATCAATCAATTAATCAATCAATCAATCAATCAATCAGCAGAACTTTCTGAAAGATCAAACCGAACCTAATGATCGCAATCGTGATTAAGGAAATATTTACAACAGGTAAAATTAAAAAAATGAAAATCGTTTACTATAATTATCTTCCATAATGTACAATGCACATTATGATTTTAATGTCGTCGATGTTTTGCATTACATTTGAATCATTATATAAGCAAAATCACTTACTTGTAAAACCTATTATTCCGTTAAGACATACGATTAACGAACAGACCATTACAAAACGTTCCATTCTGTATACCCCGTATACTTGTTCGCGCTTAATCTGAGTCCGAATCTGTCCTATATTACATACTACAAGACATTTATATACGTCTCTCTCTGTGAGTACTTGATATCTTGTAAATGCACTGCCTCACCACCAATAATGATTACACGTTATTGCGTTACAGATGTGGCCTTTTTAATAACATTTTATTTTTTGTCAATCATTGTCATCAATAGCAACACGTGGTTTATGTCTGCTCAATGGACCGACTTGAACTGCACGAATCAGTAACCGATTGTGTACAAATAATTACATATTTGTTGTGTATAGACATAGATCGTGTAAGCTAGTACATTACATGTACCTCATTACCTACGGATGTATTTTATAATAAAAACAACATTTCAGTACACTGAGTGCAACTGATAATTGAGGCTGGATCACTACAACCAATCCGATGTAAGGTTAAGGTTTAGTGTGCATGTTCGCTCTTCGCATCAAAATGTGTTGGTTTAACGCAATACCAAATGCATAGCGCACACCTATCTGGTGTCGGCTACGATTCAAACTGTGTCTTAGTTTTGATGAATCGTAATGGTTTGATGGTTTAACCACACATTGTTTTATCCGTGTTCCAGTATCAAGTAAATAAAAATGACTACTATGTTAAGCATCACATGGATGTTATCGAGATAACTAAGCCACTAATGGTACTGGGACCTTAGCGACAATGTGTAGGGCACCTTAGCGACAGTGCGACTGGGACTTTAGCGACAATGTTACTGGGACTTTAACGGCCATGTGAAGAGTGTTTTAGTTGCAAACTTCATGTGACTTTAGTTAGAATATTACTGCGATTTTCGTTACAATTCGCTTTAGACGAATAAGAAAATGCGATAACAATTTTAGCGACAATGTGGCCATGGCTTTAGTACAAGGGCCTTTAAGTCCCGAACATCCATAGCATGTTTTGTAATTAAACTACCGAAGCTCGCACGTTCATATTTAATAGTTAACTTTACAATAGGCCACAATAAGTCTGGTGTGCAAGGTGCGGTACTTAGGCTTTATACTGCAGCTTACTGTGAATTCAAAACGAAAAAAACAAACTAACTAGTTGAGCGGCGTAAATGTAGTAACTATTTTAACTTATATAACATAACTGATTTTGTTGATGTTTTGGTTCAATACATTTATTATTGTCCACAATACCTGCTAATAAAGGAAGAGTACAGTGATGACTTGTAAGAAAATAAAAAAACATTTTGTATGGACTTAAACCAGGCATTAATATATTGTTGAAAACTAAAAAGGATTATACAAGGACATAAACCATTCGAAACATTAAAATCTGTAACGTTTGGAAAATCTTTTTAAAGCCCAAATGTTTTCGTTAATGAAACGTTTACATTGGATTAAAATGCTTAATATTGTTTAAAATGTAAATGAAGCAGCATGTTAGTTTCAAGAGTGAAATGCATGTGTTTAATGGTATTATACAGGAGTAGTACACATATTGTTATTTTTGTAAACCTATTTATTTAAGCTCGATTGCATTACACGCCTTAGCTAATATAAAACGTTCTCGAGTCCGTTTCCCTTGGTTTCTATGGGGGAGATCTAAACAGCGATCCCACAGTGGGGATCGAACCCGTGACCTCCCGATCGCTAGAAGGACACCATATCCAATACACCACGGTGATCTTAAATAGCCATATTATTGATTTACTTTTTTATAGATAATGTTCTTAAAGGGATGCGTGGAGAAAACAAAAACAAACAGTGAACACAAGAACAAAAATGACCCTTAAATGTAAAAAATTGACTAAAAAATACTGGATGCGTATTTACAATATAAATATATACATTTATATATCACAGTTATTGTAGTTTAATGCTTTAATTAAATATTTCACAATAACATTGCAAGAACGGTTTCCACAACAAAATATGGGAGTCCATACCACAACTCTCTCGCGGATAGCAAAACCATTCTAAACATCGGAGAGCATTGCCGCTTCCCAACCTTACGCGCACCCATTCGTTATAATCACACATGTTCTCAAAGGTACGTCAATTCAATCAGAGTAAGAATCACACAAGTATTATTCTTAAATTATGCACGTCGCTAGGTATCAGCCCCACACACTCTTTTCCGTCCCATGAACAACGCCATTTTTGCTACTTACGACCCACAGCACCGCTGCACGTGCGTGATTGCAACCGGAACAGTTCGACTGGTTATAGGAGCTTTTTCACACATTTCTTTCCCAGCCGCTAGAACTGGCTATGCAATCCGACCTTTAATTACCTTCGGCCACTTTGGTATTTCCGGAAGAAGAACTTCCACCCAGCCGCCTTTTCCCCAGCTTTTTCCCCACCCGCTGCTTCCCCAACTGTTTTCATTATTGCTGCTTCCCCAGCTGTTACCGCAATTAATGTTACCCCATGAGTTCATTGTGATTCCTTAAGGCTAGAACCGGTTTCCGGTTTTCCAATTATCACTGCATGCGTTTTTTTTCTTTTAACCTGCAAACATAAATTGTATTGAATGGTTATAACATTATTAATTTGCGCATATATAATCGTTTTACAAATACTTAATTATAAACAAGTAAAGAAAACATGCTTTAAATGAAAAAAAAGCACTTTTATCAACAAGGTTTGTGCGCTTTGTTAAAGCGGGTATATACGATCTTGTCAAATATTTAGTGATTAATATAAAATGTGTAAAAAACTTATTATACATATATTTCAATATAAACTAAAATAAAAGTTAAGAAGAACATGTGTTGAAAAATGCGAAATTAGCCATATATTTAATTCTGAAATTGAAAAAGGCTGTACAGCCGAAATCGTAAGCATGTATATAATGCATGTACGATGTGAATCTAATTTTAGTTTAACGGTTCATTTTAAATTCCTGCAGCGATATCGATTCATACGACACACGAACACTTTCTAAAAAGACGAATGCATCGGTTATTGTAGGAAAATATGTACGAATTATCTTCGTCACAATCGGCTCGGGGCGCTAATTTGCATTTGCTGCATTTTATGAAATTCGTTTTAAATATATCATTTTTCTTGCATATTGTGTGTTATGATAACATATTTGTATCAATATTTTACAATTTAACACATATATAAATATCGTATATACCCGCTTTAATGTATTGAACCTGATTCATTTCTATCTCAGACACAGTTAAGTATATCGCTCGATCACTAACTTACTCACACATGGTTTTATTTATTGTCATATAACATTTAAAACAAATAAGCTCATGCTATTTGTTTCGCGTATATTGCAACGAATTCTGAGTAATTGTAATTATTTATGAATTAAACTTAAGATATAAACAAAACTGCCTGGAGAAATACTTGTGCGGCATGTACACTTTTCTAAACGCACTTTAGTTGACGTTTGACACAATGCGATATGAAAGCTTACAACGGAAACAGTGTCCTTAGTATAGCATAGCGTATTTCATTAGGGAGATATTGCTCGATAACAGGTCTGAGATCCAGTAGAAGACCTCGATGACACTAATTGCAAAGGTTGAATAACTTTTTTGATAATTTTGAAATTCTAGAAGCGTTGGCGTTAGCCCTCTTGTGTTTTTTAGTTGTAATTCTCAGTAAAATGCGTATTTTCAAAGAAAGTTCGGTAAATAAAGTAGGATCTTCCACCATTTCGTTATGCGGGATGCCGGCGATAGTCAATATCAAAATAAGAACATCACGTTTTAATTTGTATGAAGAACGCCACACTTTTATTACAGGTTCGAGTTTCGAGTGCTCTTAAATAGGTAGTCCTCACTTCAAGCGGGACCCCGTTTAACATATGTCCAGTCTGAATGGCAGGTAAACGATGCTACATCGAGACTTATTGGCTCCGTATACACCTCTTTAACCAGGTTTTCTGAAAGAAAACTGGTTATTAGATTTGTGAATGACGGCGGGCGGGCAGGCGGGCGTGTGGAACAATAATTCCGAGCGCAACTTACCCTTCCGTTCTCAACGGATTTCAACGAATCATTCAGAAAATGATTGTCACCAAGTCCCGTGGCGCATATTGTCGGGATTATATGATTCGGTCGAATTCAAGGTCGCCACGACTAAAAATAAATTGAATATGACACAAAAGAGGTAACTCGGAACATACAGTAATGCTAAGTTTACATCTGGCCACGATCTCCCCGATTAGCCAGAAGCTAAAAAATCGGGGAGCTCTACGATTAAATGGTATACTCCACGTTCTGTTACGCTTCCTTACGAAATCAGCACGTTTTGTTTGTTGCGCTCTACTGCGCTTTGCTACATGTACGTTGTTCCCTGAAAGGTTTGCCTGAGTTAATATACACGTGCATATGCACAGTATTGTTCTATTCACTGCAAATAATTCAAACATATATGCAATCGCTGTGGGTTCACCTTTGTATTGTGATATATCCTGAAGTTCTAATTCTGTGATGCTATCATATAACGACATTTCGTTTAACATACACGTATTAACCTGCATCTTTTTAGATGGTAACGTTTGCGATGTAAATAAATATGGCATTTTATGAAGAAGTTAGATATATAAACATTTCAATGTGGTAAATAAATGCATAATACCGTAATTACTCGAAGTTTTCAGACACCGTCTTTTTAAGACAAAACAATATATGATTCCAATTGTTTTATACACACACATTTTTCCTAATAATCAATTACTCTAAAGTACACTTGCAAGTTATAAAAAATCAACATATTTGGTAAATGTGGGTGTATTTGTATAATGAATGTACCTTATTTGCCTCATATCACTTATTTCTTTTAACATGTACAGTTGTTTATACGTGATTAAGGTGTTTTATCCTGGTTATCACTGATTTCCGTAAACATGTTGTTTATATAATCACTTCATAGACTGCGTAGTATATTATATAAATATGATGTTATTAACATGTTCGCTCATAAGAAATGTATTTGCTACCCATTATTTCACGCAAGTATGAATGTCTAATAATATGAATTTGTTATCATGATGAGCTATACAATGCTTAAGTGAATACAATATTTGTTCTGTTCTTGTTTTGTTGTTCGGCAATAGACATTGGCTTCACTCGATAATTAATCACGGGGTCACAGAGTCCAAACAAAAAACTTCTGCAACATGCACATACGATTGCACACCGCAACATGAACGACTGTATGAGGTCAATTTGTACCAAAAATGTTACTTTGAACATGCTTATCAATCCACTATTCAATTATCAACAGCTATATGCCCCTGCTTACCGGCAAGTGTTACAAATTGACACACATTTTACTGTGTAAAATTCTTTTTAAGGACAACGAAAACTTCGAGTTTGTTTGGGTGCCAATTAAAACTTCTTGCTACAGTGTACCAAAATGCTTTTCCTCGTACTGTGTGGTCAAAAAATAACTAAGGAATGTCTTTCGTAAAACACAATAAAATTACGTTTAATCTTTTCCTACATATCCTTAAGTAATTAATACTATACGGTGTGGTATTTACAAGCACGTGCTATTTATCACAAAGACGTTATGCACGTAAATAAATGAACATCCAGTGCATTAAGTATAATGTGAACGTTTCTTATCAATTTCGAAAATTAATTTAAATTTATGTATCAAAAAAGTTATTACGGTTTATGACAAGGCATACTATTTATGTTATCTGAAAACACACGACCCAAATTTGAAAACGTTTGAAATAGTAACATAAAATAGTGGTTTTCTAATATGTTTGTTTAAATTCAGACCCTGGTGTGAATATTAATATGAATGTATTAAAATTTAATGAAAAACAGTTCACTTGTTTAACGTATCGCTTCTTTGTCTTTTGTCTTTCCGTTTGCTGACATTGCATACTTTTTAAATGTACGCATTTACAATGGGAACGATGCACGAATATTTCCATTTTTTGCAAGAATGTATATTACAACGCATCATGGGTTTCCGCTGTGATAAGTACTTATCAAATTCAAGAATAACTTTGACCGTAAAGGGTCAAGTATGTGAACAGCAGTTGCTAAAATAACAAATCAGCAATGTGTTGAAGAACAACATGTATTACACAATGCCGATTATAAGATACTTTGAAAGATTTATAGAGTTATTTGCACCCCGCAACAACGGATTTTGCATCTTTACAACGAACACAATGTCACTTTTTGGAAAGCGCCGATAGACGTAGTAAATTCGCCGATGTGATTGTTTTCACACCGTATGACCTATATTTGTTTCTACTGTGACAATACTGCGATCTCTCAGCAATCAACGGCGCCTTTATAACCTCCATACGATGCTTTTGTTGTGTATACTACGACACTATTAACACCTAAGCGTTTGAACTGCGACTGCAAAACGACCAATAACGAGACAGGGTCGTAGTAAGAACCTTAAATACCTTCTTAGAACGCAGTAGTGGCCTCAGAATATTCGTGCTTACATGAATCTATTAAATGCTTTTCACGGCGACTATGGTAGTTGACGTAAGGCGCCATCTTCTGCGTCTGAACGCCGTCCACATGGTCTTGCAGGATGACTCCACGGCAACCTTTGCGTTCATAACACATCGGCGTTAGAACGCAGTATAAAACGCCTGTCCGATGTGATGGGATGCATGAATTCGAACATATTTTGTGTGGATTTTTACATATAAAAGCATGTATAAAAATCACATGGACGTTGGTGGCAATAACACAATATTTTCTGTAGTCTTTAGATCATTTTTTTAACGTGATTGTATCATTTGATGGAGAGCTTTGAATGATTGCAAATTAAGAGAGATTTACATTGCAATCACTATATGTTCATAAATATTTTTAAGTGGGCAAAAAAAACAACAACAGCTAAACGGTATAGTATGTGGTTTTAGCGTGTATTTTGAGATCTAAGGCGTGCATTGTGATATATACATGATAGTGGATTTGGCCGTCTAGGGGAGCATTCAAGGATTATCCAGTGAAACAATCTCAATGGTAATGATGTGCTAAATGTGTATTTTGTGACTACTTTCATTTCATATTTGACTTTAAAAAAGATATGATAACATCATAAAATATAAGCAATTTTAATTGAGAAGTTGAATACAAGTTGGAATTATACCTTGAATATTAGCATAAATAAACTATAAAACATCATTTATTGAAATTCTTCAGTTGATACATGCATGAGCAATGACTTTTTAAATGTAACAATATTTCGTTTACAAAGTATGAATATACATTATTTGCGAAACTTATAAAACGGATTCATAATTCAACCCCCAAGAACGTGAAATGGGTATACTAGGATCACTATAGACATCTGTCCTTCTGTCTGTCGACACCGACTTGTCCGAAGGTTCTTCTGCACATTTTAGCATGCAACGTTCAAAATTACGTTATGTGAAGTTTAGCATGTGCGATTTTTATAATCCTATATTTAACAAAGTACCGGTATTCGTTTTTCAACTGATATATTCTTTTACATCATAATCATTAATATAATACCTTCTTATAAACTGAAATGTGCAAAGGTATTATTTTTGGTGGGTAACATCGAAAAGTGGTAGTCTACAAAGTTTTCTCAATTTATGCCCTTTAAGTAAAACTTGGCCGAACCCTGGTGTTCAAAAAAACATAAGGCCCGGAAGTGTAATGTTTTTTCTCATCTGCAAAAGTTCCCACTAGGGTCAAAACTGGCCACACCGCATCGTCAAAAATCATAAAGACTTATATTTCAAACCGTATTTTATCTAAGTGCAGTGATGAAAAAAAAACATTTCTACAGTGGTAATTTACACACAAAAGAAATAAGACCATGCTAAATATTTTGACAAGCGGTGCGGAGGGTATACTACTATACTTCGTCACTATTGTGACCAGCTCTCATTGAATAACTACTTAATGGGGTCCGAGAAATCTCATTGCAAATAATTTTATTGTTTTCCTCTGTTTTAGAGGCGCATACCATCTTAGTATTAATATCAACGTGGCCTGTCTTTTTGAAGACATTTCTTGTTGTTGTTTAAAGACAATTACTTGTTTAAACATAGATCATTATTTGAATTTACGACTAACATAGTGTTGATGAATATGTACATGTACAAAACGACATTGCGTTAGTTATAAATTCTAACATTTCATATTTGAATAATGGTTCCCAAAATAAATCACTTGACGATATTTATAAAGTCAATTGTTCAAAATTTATAACCAAAATGTGATAAGTAGCTTTGCAAGCCTGAGGTACGATCAGCATCGCAACGCAACAGAAAAGAATCAACACAAACGACATGGTCTATATCCTGACTTCTGCCGAATAAATAAATAACAACGAATTTCAAAGTTATTTTATCACTTAGAGTGACTATCGGTGACTGAATTACTTTAAGTCGCAATTAATAAGGGTTGGCGGTGGCTAGCGAAATGGTTGGTACACTCGCATCTCACCTAGGCGACCCGGGTAACAATCCGGTTCCCGGCAGCAAGTGAGTTTGGTTGGTGGTCACCATACCGGACAGATGGGGTTTCCTCCGGGTACTCCTGCTTTACCCCATAACACAAGACCACAACACAATTGAAAACCTTTCAGCAAGAACGTTGTAGCTGGACATTGCAGCTATAAAACGAAATTCGTCCCAAACATTCGTGAGTCTAGTTATTTAATTATGTAGGAGTGCTGGGGCACACTCCGGGTCCGCACATAATGGAACCTCTAGCTCGGAAAGGTCCTCATAAACCTCAAAATATATACATGTATGCACATAAGGCTTGCCGAAATCCGTATTTAATAACTTTGTCAAAATAAAAATAAAATGGGGGTCGGACTATTTTGTGTTCAATCTCACTCTTAAAAAATCAAAACAACGACATAAACGCCCATAAGTATTGGCAGTATGGTAACATCTAAACACGACATAAGGCCTTTACATGAAATCAAACTGCACGTAAAATAAATCTGTTAAATGTTAAACCAGTGATGTTTTATTGGGTTTTAGGCGTGTTCAACAGTATGTCAATCACAACAAGGCGGTCAGTTAAGTAACTCACAACTTTGCTAGCCTTACCTTAATTGTGAAACAAATATATGACAGAGTATTAGCATTCAGACATGTAGAAACGAACATATATATATGTAGTAACTGTCTAGTATTTTTCTGTTAAAAGCTGAACGAACATTTTAATGTATAATTATTCTTATAACTGCAATAACAAATAACGAATAATTCAAATGAACGACTCTCATTAAGTGCGGGTTATCGGTTATCATACGAGATCTTGAAGATTTAAATTCCATAACTCATCACAAACGAGGCTTATCTTGATTATAGTATTTTGATTAGTTAAATCTGAATTCCCAACTGAGCATCGCACAAACACGGGACGTCTCCTTGACCTTAAACTGTTACAAGGCATCTCGAGGTGATTGCCAAAAGTCAAGGAAAGTATTTAGTATATATATTAAAAATAAACAAGATATGCATCAAATGCTGTTTTACTGACGAAACATGTTACACGAATCATACATGTAAATAATATTTCTCTCTGCTTGTTCCTTTTGCTGTTTTCTGTAATAAAAAGAATAAAACGAATAATTATAATGTTAATGAAATTTACATGTGGACGATGCCAATATCTATAAACATGTGGATTAAAAAATGTGTATGTATTAAGCCAAAAGCTTATGCACGCCATAAACGCATTTCGGCTGTGATCGTTGTTTATCACTTGTGGCATATTTAATAGACATTCGTTTCAAGTTGTCAATTCTGCGCATATTAATATTTGACTCGATTCATAGGAAGATTGGTGCTGTTTTAAATACGAAACAATAAAATTCATTAACAGGAAAAGTTGAGACAGCAATCACCAAAGCATGACATTGCAATTAGAATCATTCATATTAAAATGAAAACAAAAGAAAACTTTAGTAATAAGGCTGGCACTACGCATGGTACCATTTCACTAATTAAACTAGTAACGTAGCGAAAATAATACATTAAAATTGACAAACACCGGTACATAATTTGGCTGTAGATAGTTGCAATAGCAATAATATTGTAGCAATAGAAGATTGTAAACTTTAAATTAAATGCTGCCGTCTCCTCCCCCTCGAAGAGTAATTTCAACCTCGACTTTTGGCCTCGGTTCACATCACTCTCTTTGAAGTGCAATATTTACTTTATCCATCAACCACCTTTGATATTTTTTATAATATAATGCACACTTCATATGGAATACAATAATTGGTTCTCAATTTAAAAACATTGTGTAAGGCATTTAAATGGTCTCGACAAAATACAGGTAGGTTGCATATATTAATTGAAATCTTTTGAAGAGAGAAACTAATAAGTTAGTGGTTCGATTCTGACATCTCTTTTTTATATTAAAACAACTTTTGACTAGATATATTTCACTATGTTTCACAAATAAGAGAAAAGTCTTAGTTAACGTAGCTATAACAATAATAGTTATTTCTGTAACAATTATATTATCCGTTCATCTGAAGCAATGAACAAGCAAAACTTATTCATGCACAAGTTTAAACAATTATCAATACAAAATAAATCTTTATGTTTATGAACTCGCAGATTTGAAAAAAGTACAAAACGAGTTATATACTTATTTATTTTATAGATGTATATCTAGTTGAAAACACATTCACAAATTACTAAAACAGAATTAATCAAAACGTATTTTCACTCAACAAACCTTCAGTAGCCTGCGGCATGATCAGTACGGCAGCGCAACACAAAAGTATCAACGTCAAACACAATTTGTTCATTTTGCCGTTTACAGCTCACAAGAAGTTGTCGAATACTAATAAAGCGCCTTTCGATAGGTATTATAGATATGATCAGAACATCGTAAACAAGCAGCATTTTGTCTGTTTTTACAATGTTTCGGCTTAAATCCGGATCCGTTTGACAAATTGAAGATTTTCACAAAACCATCTATCATTGACAGCGAATAAACACCTTAAACATATACATGCTATTCGCTTTTTATCAAGTGCAAACCGTTCAACGTATTTCGAAATATCAAACGTACTTCTATCAAAAAAACCCATGACGTACACTGACGTTAGTTTACCTGTTTCAATTGTTGCCATTCACGAACGTATCAGACCCGTAGCCAGGGGTTTAAAAAGGGGGATGCGAATTTTCCCATCAACGATTGTTATTGAGCAACGAAGTTGCGAAGGGGCTAGGTGCGGGAGGGGCTGTCCACCGCCTTTCAGCGGGGGTTTGGAGGTCTTCCCCCTAGAGAATTTACTGTTTATGCTGGCTGGGTGTATCCGCATTTTGAAGTTGCCATTTAAAACTCTATTTAAAGGGACACGCTAAATACATTTTGCTCGTGAAATCTACTTTTCATAAACGTATTTTCTCCTCATTTGTTTCAAGGTTTAAACCAAGACGAATATGGTTTCTTTAAAATCATATCAGGCCTTGATGTTGTTTTTTTACCGCGTAAGGTCCAACCAAAACGTTTCCATTACAATTTCAGAAATATAGAGTCGTGGGTACAACCAACTTTTTAAAATACTTGTTAACTATACATATTTTGTTTTCCAATTTTAATAAGAATGGTCCGTGAAAAAAATGTTTGCAATCCTAGTGCAAGATTCGTTCTTGTAAAACTTTAATTAACGAGTTTGAAAGAGTACAGTAAAACAGCAATAGCTTAATCGGGAATATCAAAAAACAGCGTATGGTCATTTGTTCTAGCTATGATCTCTATTTATAATATAGGTAACACGGGTGAATCTGTGCATCATACTATCTATGCCAGACATGGCCTAAGACGGAGTGGACACATGAATTATAACTTTATATCAGTAATTCTTTAATCCACACTTTCTTTCATATTTTTTTTAATTAATTAATGCTGTTTTTGTAAAGTCTCGATGCGCACTGGCTACTGTATGGGCATCCTTTTTATCAATGAAATAATACCAAAAACACAGCAGTCGATTGTTTCTTGATCGTTTTATATTATAAGAACTACATTGACATAACGATGCATTACGTAAATGCGTGTTACGTTTGACTTGTGCTTGACACAACACCTGTATTTCAGGAAAGTTACGCGGAACCACGATATATACATTAGTGCCGACGAATGATTGGGACGAATTTTGATATATAGCTGCAATGTCAATCTATACCGTTCTTGCTGAAAGGTTTTCATTTTTGTTGTGGTCTTGTGTCGTGGGGGAAAGCATGAGTACCCGTAGGAAAACTCATCTGTCCGGTATGGTGACCACAAACCAAACTCACATGCTGCCGGGAACCGGATTGCTACCCGGGTCGCCTAGGTGAAATGCGAGTGTACCAACCATTGCGCTAGCCACCGTCAACACTTTATAATTGCGACGTATAGTAATTGAGTCACTGAACTCTAAGTTATAAAAGAACTTTGAAATTCGTTTTTGTCAATATTTATTGTATCGGCAGAGGTAAGGATAAAGACCATGTGGTTTGTGTCGATTCTTTTCTGTTGCATTGCGATGCTGATCGTGCATCAGGCTTGCAAATCTAATGTTCACATTTTGGTTATAAATTTTGAAGAATTGATTTTATAAATATATTCAAGAGATTTTGGAACCATAATTCAATTATGCGCCTTTAAACTAGAGAAAAACATTTTAAAGATTATTTGCAATTTGATTTCTCGGAACCCCGTTGCATGCTAAAATGTGTAGAAGTGTCGACAGGCAGAAGGACAGATGTCATTAGTGGTTCTTACCCACTTCATGTTCTTGTGATTTTAAATATGAATATGTTTTATAAGTTCCGCAAATAATATAGTCATGCTATGTAAACGAAAGATTACCGGTAATACATTCAAACAAATCATTACACGGACATGTGTCCAAGAATCAATTATAATAATTAACCCACGAATTTCAGTAAATGATGTTTTAGAGTTTATTCAACAAATCTGTGTGAAACACCTTGGTTGATTATTTCACTGAAAATCATTTAATTAACGTAAAAAATAATGTGTAACTAAATAAATGTGTCCGTTGTTGCTGTTGATGCAGATTTAATTTATTTCATGAGCGCCAGTCACGCGTTAAATTCCTACCAAATTTATTACCTCTCGCATCATAAATTGATGTTGTACAGAAGTTAAGATGGCTCTAGTTTTTGGTATTATAAGCATCTTAGGTTGTACATTTTGTAATGATTGTGATACGAAATATGTGGTTTTGTATCAGTTTAACAATTATAGGTATAAAATTAAACGCATGCGGTACACTTTAAACCCCCTTTTTCAGTTTGTCTTACTAATCTCTTTTTTAATGTAAGTAAATCCTTTAAAAATTGCTTGTCATAGTTTTTTATTTGAACATCATCGTGGGAATGGTAAACATATGTAATGTTATAAATCGCTTTAAAATGTGCGCATTATATATATAACATGCATTTACATGTATGTGGAATGTGAACGATGCACAATTTCTTATTTCAGTTCAAACCAATAATATAGCTTCATACATGAAATCAAATTCAATAGGGACATAACTGATGAAAATAAATAAGATATTATCAAAATTGATGCATAATTTATTGGTTATCCTAATAAAAACGATTTTCATTTGACATATTATAATTCATTCTTATATTATGCCATTTGGCGTATTTATCAGAAAAGAATACATACATTATGCGTTTTAATACCAATCTTATTTGTTAGTCTAGTAAACTGAGAACACACGAGGACATAAGAATAATTAAACATACAAATTAGCCAAACTATTTTCTGATAACCACTAAAAACGGCCTATTTGAACTTAATTATTTTTAAGACTAGCGTGTGAATTATTTATAAATTCTTACGTCATGTACCCGTTTAACATTAGTAACTTATCACTTTTTATCACCATACATCTATCCATTTTAAGAGTATTCATACTGCTTTTTACTAATGGTACTAACAACTAGACGAAACGTGCATTTTCTTCCGATATCAGCGCATGTTTTGATAGTATGCAAGATCTGAGCTTGAAATAAAATAAATGTGTTAAACTTTAACGAAAAATATTTATGACAGCAACGAATGTCACAGCGAAAACGCAAGATGCGCTAGGAGCAATTAAATTACATCATCTTTTATAAATAACATTTAAATAGCATGTGAACATTCTTGAGATATCAGCTTTAATGCGCTTAACATACCATGTTTTTTTCTGACCTTACGCATTTCATTATTCCGTTTATCTTGCAGATTGTGTACACTTGTTTCACGAATCTTTTCGCTAACATTCCAGAGTTACTGATAAACGAAGCTTAAATGGATTGCATTTACTGTCATCATATTATAACATTCTTGTTTATGGTCGATGTTTCCTAATGCTGGAAAAAAACTATTCAAATCAAGAGCAGATTAAAACAAATCTGCACACGTAAGTGGGTGCATTTTACGACGTGGGTAGCTGAAATATTACTTTGAATTTTTTAATAATTCGCAATATTTGAATAAACTTGTATATCCAGCGGAGCTATGTAAATGAAAAAATCTGTTTGTGTACGATTGCTGTCTTTATCGCACTCAGAATAAAATTAATTTCACTAGCAACCAGATGATTGCTGGAGGAAATTGTTTGTATCCAATAAATTATCCATATGCATTGTCTTTTCTATTGCGCAATATCATGCAATCTGGGATGTAATAAAAATAATAGTTATGAGTATATTAAACGTTTGCAAAATAATACATAATACATATTCTAAAAAGTTTTTTTTGCTTAAATAAAACATACATTAATAGAATAAACTGAATGTTTCATGATTTAGATTTTTTCAATATTATATGATCGTCTGTGCAAACACTTGCCAATTAGTTCACCTTGCGATAGAACACTGACGATATTGGCGATTGAAGATTCAATGATGCTGTAAAGGATCATTGCTACCAAATTTTGATTTTCATTGCACCGGTGTGATTAACATGATCCATTTTAACATTTTGCGATCTTATACCGTTTTTTCCCTATATAATGTTGCTATTAAAATATGCTGAACATTGCATCGAATATTTTCTTTGCAAA
Organism: Dreissena polymorpha; assembly: GCF_020536995.1. Taxonomy (NCBI): domain Eukaryota; kingdom Metazoa; phylum Mollusca; class Bivalvia; order Myida; family Dreissenidae; genus Dreissena; species Dreissena polymorpha. The sequence goes on along the minus strand of NC_068363.1, from coordinate 14,724,326 downwards.
CGTCATTAACTAATCTAGTCGCCTTACGGCATAAAACATAATATTTATGTAGTGAATGAGTAAACTAGCTACTTTCTTTAAAATTACAGCATAGTAATGTCCTAATAGCCCGGGGAGGGGGTAATAACTTCCCAAATTTTAGGGTAGTGGTGTCCCGCTGAGACTTCCGAAGTGTGACCCATTTTTATACCGGAACTCTGATAAAGAAGACCCATTTTGATACAAGATTTTTGAAAAAGCATACTCATGTGTATACGATACCATTGAGAAAGTGGACCCATTTCAATACAAGAAGTTTGATAAACTCGACCCATTTAAATACTAGAATTTGATTAAGTGGACACATTTCATACTAGAATTTTAATCTCTTTCATATCAATACAGTATACTTATTGAATTTGCTATTATATCTTTCCCGCTACTGAAATTTACTTTTTGATACCCATTTATATACAAGAATGACATTTATCATACCCATTTTGATACTGATACTTTCAAATCTATATGCATTTATATACAAGAAAAATTCTGATTTCAATTGCCATATCTATACTTAGATGCTCAAAACCATACCCATATCTGTTATTTTAGTAGAAAAACACACCCCATAAAATCGTCACACCCCTATATACCCGTATATAGGAAGTAACCCCCCCCCCGGGCCCAGCAGCGTAATGTCATAATACCTATGTTCTAAATTGATACACTTTTGTTTTACTTCGTGATTGTTTAGCTCAAAATGTATGCAAAACATATTTATGCATTAAATGTACGGTACTTAGAGAGTATTATAAGTTTTTGTAGATGATGAGCGTTTCAGAAACATTTACTTCTTACAGTGTATTTACCATTTTGCATTTTATCTTAAACTAGCTCCTGTATTTTTATGAGTATCCGACGGTGGTAAACATTATTTTGAAACCACACGCACATCGCATCATATAGTAAATTAGATATGAAACAAAGCCATTGCTCGGACCAATATCTTATACAATGTTTATTTTGCATTTATAGATGCGCATCTGATTTATCGACTCACTTTCACGGGTACTTGTGTCTTGGCGTGCTTTGTACAGATGGGAAATGTGAAACAATAATTCCGTAAATTAATTTACAAGTTGGTCGAAGAAAGATTAATACTGATTTAAGATGATATACGCCACACAAAAGATCCCGTATTTAGTTTAGGTCTTATACTTTTGTCATGTACCTGGTACCTGTGTTATATGAGCGCTTGTAAATTTATTTAAAGCGATCATACATTCATGTCAAACTTGTGTTATTCTTCGTCTGCTAGGGGGCACTGGCGTTTTAACAAACTGTAAGTGATAACATTTCAAACGCATATTATCACTCATATTTCAGATACCGAAGGAGGCGAATAACAATAAAATTTAAAATTTGAATAAATGAATCGCATCAAAATTCGTAAATACCATTAAAGGTCATTAAATAATTAAATGCGGAAATCAGATGATGCGGGCTATCAAATTAAAATCGCGTTAAATAGGGAGTTGATGTTTGTATCTGGGGATCAGTACATCTCTGTTTTTATTTAAATGAATGTCTTAACTGTATAAGGTGTATGTATACAGTGAAAATAATTTACACATTATATAAAACATCGTTTCGTCTGAAGATTAAGTTACGTAAGGTGAGCAATTCGTTAGCAGTACATTTTGCTGTGCATAATACATGTATGGATTAAATTATGCATTAGGTATACTAGTGAAATTAACAATTGATGTCTTTCACAATTTGAGGGTAAAAATGTTTAGAGACATAATTTTCAAACATCTCAAAATATCTGATTGGTGAAATATTCGGAAATATTTTGAAAGATACGAGGTTATCACAGAGTCTCAGATAATTTAGAGAGAATGTTTGTAACACCATTATAGATATGCATGTGTGTTGCGGATGGCCTTTGTACACAATTCCAAAGGCGTTTGGGTCTTATCTCTAGTTGTAAGACTTGTTTTCTGAGAACCCTACCGATGTTTAGTGCTGTTTCGTAGAAATGTATATATTTACAGTTTTTTAATTCCACTCTCACTTATATCATGTTATATATCAGAACGCACAATATCTGATAATGCATGGAACATCTAAATTCTCGTCGGATTCTTAGGAAACAAGTTGGACTAAGTGTTGTCTATTGTTCCACAAGTTATGCAATTATATTATTAACATTTCCGACATCTTTGCTCATTTATTCAAAATTGGAAAACTGCAGCGAGTCTTGGGAAACATATTGGTTAATATTGTGAATTAATACCGACAAATTGGTTATTAGCGCTCTTAATGTGTGCTAATTGTATGATATGCCAACTCAAATGTGTTCGTGATTTATGCTGGTTCAGATTGAGTTCTTCTCATTTCATTTGCAAACGTAGCCGTTATAACGTGTCATATATGAGAACGCGTAATTTGGTTTCTTTCTAGTTTCTGTTTTGGTATAAGTCCAACTACGCGTATCGTTCATTTAACGGGATTGCCGGCTTATTATCATCTAACAGTAACTTTAAATTATTCTTGACAATTAATGCCATCGTGGCGGGGAAAGGTCTAGAGAATAACGTTTGTTTGTTAACCCGGTACCTCTCCTGTCAAGATATTCACACATGCTCATTTAATGTCACGTCAATACGTACATTAACAGACGAGTACTTTTCGCTTAGTGGTTTGGTGAGTTTCCAATACTGAATTGGCGATATGCAATTGTGCGTAAACCTGCTCAATTACTTTATATTATTCGCAGTTAAAGTAACTGCTCAAACTATGTCTTTTGCAACTTTCAACAATGTTTAAGTAGTGGTATCAATTCGTATCACTTCCGCCTCATCAAAAATAAAAATACATGTGTATCAAAAGTTTGAAATCAATAAAAGTAACACTAACCTTTTTTTAGGAAGACATTTACGCTATAATAATGGATTATTTCTTGCAACCATTCTAGCAAAATATCTCCATTGTTCCTTAGACACCTTTTAAGAAACGTGTGTTGTTAGTTGCTCTACTAATTATAAAGTTACTTCGATTGCAATGTATAACATATAATGTCCTCAAAATCTGTGTGAAAACACCTTCGAGAATTATGCATTACTGAACCCCCATTGTGCACATTATATATCATGTGCAAATAAAATAAATGTGCCCGTTGTCGCTGTTGGTGAAGTTTTAATATAATTTGCGTACGTGATTATGATGCGTATTCCATGCATCCGTGTCCGCGCTCCGCGTCCGCGTTCCGTGTCCGCGTTCCGTATACGAACACGGAGGATGTATTCCATGCACCCGCTTATTATTTCAGCCTTTCCGTGTAAAAAGCATATTCCGAACGAGGTGGTACTTGAACTTAGATGTCGATATTAGAAGAGCACACATTTTTTATGATGACTGCTGCAGCAGTACTGCATGTTAGTAGACGGAAACGCAGACATATGTACTGGACACGTGCCCATACATTTCTTATATATTTGACAATAGTTTTTTTATTATTTAATTGAAATGAAGTATGAAATTAAAATAGTTAAATATATATATAGTCACTATTCATTTAGATTCCAAAAACCTTATAATTATAATGATAAACATTACTGATTTATTCGTATTAGACAAACTTCAAAACATATATGTGAACTCGCATATACAAAAAAGAGCATAAGTTAAATAGCGACTTCTTTTAGCGTTATATCTTGTTTGAAATATATACTGCATCTTTTGAAAAGCGATTATAGAGTGTACAATATGCAGACGATATATATTCGCATATTACTATTTTCACTTACCTGAAACATCATCAATTGACATTTGTTTGGCTATTCTTTGCCAGATATTTGATGCAATGTCTTTGTCTATGTATTCTTTCATACGTTGGTTGTATATTTCAGGGTGATCCCTGACTAAAGTTTTAAATTTTTCACTAATATCTATGCTTGAAAGTCGACCTTTCATGTTGACTGCCGTCCACGTACTGAATACGTGGACGAAAATGCGGACGCGGAACGCGGAAACATGGAATATCTCCAACACATTTCAACCAGTTCTTTTTTTGCGGAGACGGACACCGAACGCGGACACATGGAAACCCGGCCAACATGTCAAATTTATATTAAACGTATTAGCTGCCCTTACATTTTTAATTGATGATTTGTAGAAGTGTGAGTATTGAACATTTCCTAAGTTGTACCTCTTTGAATTTTTTGTTTCATAAAATCTAGAAAAGCATCGGTAAAAAAAGTATAAATATTAAACTGAAACATCTTTTGGTCCTTTTTGAATACCATCGTCTTCTGTTAGTCCTGTATACCATGCCTTTATAATTTTACTTCAATTAAAGTTAACCCTTCTAGTTCGCATGTAACCTTGTTTTATTTCAATATCAACGCGGGATAGTTATAAGTATATATTTATAAATCGTTTTCAAATGTGTGCACTAATCATGAATGTAAATAACATGCATGCATGCTGAATGTAAATGATGCATAATTTCTGATCAACTTGATGTCAGTTCAAAACAATAATAGTCTCATACATGAACTAAAATAAATGTTTACACAATCTAAGGAAATCACTCATGGACATTTTATAGATACAATCAGAATTGACGCATATTTTGTTGGTCGTGAAAAGCGATGTTAACAGCTTTTAAGTTTTACCGAATATAATTTTGCCATTTTGTGTTTTTATCAGAACTGAACACACACATTTAATGTTTTAATATCTATTTGATGTTATGCATTAAACTAATTTATTAAACTGAGAACATAACGGTACTAAAGTATGACCACAAATGTAAAATTCGATAGTATATATTGATTATAGCGGAAATAATTTATATGCTATTAATGCATTGCATAATATTGAAGTCATTTTATAAATGAATTATAACTGAAGTGCTCATTTAATGTAACACATATACATTGTCGCCATCCAAGTATGTTAAAATTATTGTGTTATTTATAGAGAAAAAATACGGACAATTAAAACGTTAGATTGCGCTGTCTAGCACGATATTCAAATTAATTGCCCGCAGATCCTTTGAAAGAACTCACAGACATTGTCCTCTAAAATCTTTAAATATTATTAAAACACTCTGCTTACCATTTCCTTTTTTATATTAAGAATATGCGGATTATATACTGTTTCATCATCAATAAAAATTAGCGTTGAATATGTATTTATTTTACATGGAAATCTATACAACTTAGTGTTTTTTTATATAAAAATATTATACATTTAAAGAATTTAGTAAATGAAGTGTTAATCTTTTTTTATTGCTAATCGCAAGTGATCGCTTTAAGAAGTATTTGCAAAAAGGTTTTCTAGCATTGGACATATTTGACTACCAACCAAATGGCATCAATGAAACCTATTAAATAAGTTTATGAGTCCTAACTTTGTTTATCTTTCTAATACCTCGTACCAAATTGAACAACAGTAGACGCTTCAGGTTAACAAAGTATTGTGTAGTTCATATAATCATTTCATGCAAAATCAATGCATGCTACTTAGCATCTCGATCTATCTTTTATTTTTACTATTCATAATATTTTACTGCTTGGTCGAATTAAAATGTTAAAATATACACAAATAAAAACATCCTGCTTGAAATTAACTGTATTTATTACTCTCATTTCATTTACTTGTTATTTATCGCATGTAACAAATATACATCTGTGAATTTTGATATTATCATATATGCGAATTTTAAAAAGCAAATGGTACAAACTTGCATTTTATTCAAATATCAACTCTAGTTTTAATGTACTGCATGAACTGAGGTAGAAATAAAATAAAAATGTGGGAACGAAATTGATGTAAAACAGATTCCAAATGACACAGCGAACAATACAAGCTACGGTGTGATTAATTGCATCACATCATAATTCATGAATTTCATATTTCATATCACATGTAAAATCTCCAGGTATATCAGATTGGATGCATGTAATATTAAACGCTAATGTTTGTAAAGTGTTTTTTCTTACTTCATGCATGTCATTAGTTCATTTATGTTTCAAAAGTTGAAAACTTGATTTACGCATCTGTTTAAAAACCATCAAGATATACTGATAAACTGAGTTGGTAGATTGCATTACTGACAGTCATCCAATTATAACATTCTTATTTATGATAGATGCGTCCCATTGCTTGAAAATTACGATATTTACACCAAGCGCAGAATAACAACAATCAGCACACGTTAGTGAATGTATGTCTACAATCCAATTATGGCCTACTGAATAGTATCCTGACTTCAACGACGGTCATAACTGAAGTATTACCTTGCTTTTTTATAAATCGTCTGAACACTTTTTCTGATTGAATCGTATGTGATTGAACTGTATTACCACGTGGAGCTCCGTAAATAAGAAATCTATTTGAATTTTGTATTGCCGTCTTAATCGCATTCAGAATAAATGCACACAATAAGAACTCGGTTGAATGCACGAGTAATGTGTTTGTACCCAATTAATCATATATATTTAATGTCTTTTCTATTGCACAATCTCATGATTTGACATTCCGGAACATTATCAAATGATAGTTGTCAGTATTTGAAATATGCTCATAACAATTAAAAACACATACCAAACAATCAAATAGAAACTAATAACTATTACGCCAAATATATTCAATATAATTAAGACGTATGTGTAAAAGGTGACAACATGAAGTTGCGTTGTTTGCTATAAATCTTTCAGAATAAAAGAAGAAATTGGATGTTTACTGACGTTAAAAACATATTCAACATTAAAGGACCGGATGTGCGAAAAACTAAAGAATGTATCTTGCGATTAACATTCACACCATTGTCAATTGAATGTTAAATGATGTTTCAAATGTTTTTGTTATCAAAATTTTGATTATCATAACATTGGTGTGGAATACATTTTCCCATTTAGGATTATATTTCTAATTGAACGTCCCGCTCTTAAGCCGTATGTTTTTTTCTTAATAATTTGGCTATTTAAATATTCTGAGGATTCCATTGAACATTTTCATAGTCAACCTCCTAAACTGATCTAGTCACCTTTGAGCATAAAACATTGTAATATATATAATGGATAAAAATGTACCAGAAACTTAATTCAACATATAATATATTATTACAGTAATGTCCCAATATCGTCATTACATACTGTGTATGGTCATTTTTATCGATACACCCATGTTATAGTCTATTTTGCAAAACATAGTATCGTGTCGTGGTATATGTCACAGCGAATTCCTGTAAATGATGTAACAAAGCAGTTAGCATGGTAATTACCTTGTAGCTATACAAAGCAGAATGTTAAAATTTTTCGTTGATGTTAGTAATTTCATGCAGACAACAAATGACATGAAAATCGCATACATGGATTAAACAAGTTTTGATACTGTCTTGAATATCTGCACCGTTCGGAAAGCTGTTTCATTATATTCCGAAGTCTTATTGGGATCGCATATTCGAGTTATGGTTTAATGTGTTGATAGTTAATGTTCTTATTTGTTGCACTTAAAAATGTAAATATTTCGAACGGTTTTCTGCAGTAAGATAAAGGGTCGTTTATGAAGTTAGAACTGAAAAGATCGTAGTTAAAAGCAAAGTGCAGATTTTTTAGTATCGCATTAACAATATTGGAATGTTTACTGCCTTCATTTTAGTACATTGGACACACTTAAATGTGTGGAGTATTTGCAGATTCAAAATTCGATTATGTAGGCTGTTCGAGAATGCTTTACTCCAGTGAATTTCATAGTCTAAAGATATTGTGCTTATTCTCGGATGAAGATTAGAATCGTCTTGGTTAACAAAGTTAAAATTTGAAATACTGCTTACTCTCAATGGGAGCATGTGAGATAATAAGATGGAGTATGATGAGTGTGAATTTTGTAAAGAAAAGAGTAAGCAAATGTTTTCGCCTTTTCCTGCATGCTAATGGTCTTTGTCCAATTCGAGCGACTTATTTACCGCATTCAGCGCAGACAAACTACAGCTTGCATGCGTATTGGGAGAATAAGTAAACTTGTTACAAGAATAGCGCATCGGATAGAAAGTAAGATATTAAAATCAATTAAGTTAAAAAGAAACTTGTCATTGCTCGTACCGATAATAAACAGGATGTTTAAAGCACTTCATTTTTCTGTTCAGGAAATGACGTTTCCCGATACGTGGTTATCGCAGAGTCTTAGATAACTTAGAGAGAAGGTTTATAGCACCATTAGAGATACACATGCGTGTTGCGAATGGCCCCTGTACACAATTCCACCGGGCCTAGGTCTTAACTCTCGTTGTGAGGCTTGTTTTCTGAGAACACTACCGAAATATAGTGCTGTACCGTACATTACATAAAGCTCATAGCAATAGAATCAGAGCAGGTTTAAATATATAACAATACAGGATACTAAGAACTTGCTTGTTAGATGCGGGTTATCACTTTCCGACAAGTGGATCTTTTTCGATTATTTGTGTACGGTTAAGGTTAAATTAGCAAAAAGGGATTTTCATCATGAAAATAATTGTTTTAAATCAACAAGGTTTGTACAACATTAATACCGTGACCTTAAGTAATGGCATCAAACGCATATGTATATATGTTATTCCTTAGTTAACTAAAAAAAATATAACTATATTATTGTGTATCAGTATTATTATTTCTAGATGTAATAATTAGATTTATTTTGTTGCTTGCACGTTTTTGTATCTTCGTTACTATTTTTCGTATAAATCGAGGTATTGTTCATTAGGAAATGTTAATGAAAGGCAACAGGAATAATGTACTTTTTGTATATAATATTGTAATATGGCCCGCTTAGGTAAATAATTAAGCTAGTTAAAATGTAAATGACAAAAAAAGAAGAATATCGGTTAACTGAATAAATTCGGGCAAATAATTGTCGACATTGGTATTGAATCAATAACGCTAGCTAAACACCATGAATGATAACCTACCTTTTATTATGGAAACAATGCACTTTGTTTACACAACAGGGTCTTGCCAACGGCATTCAGACAGCTGCCATAATTACTGCAGTTGTTTCCAATAGTACTTTTATCGCTGGCACTATCTTGAAAATTATCCGATGACGATGGTTTCAAAACCTCTTTGTGTACCTAATTCACACATCATAAACGGTAGTTTGCTAGGATATGACGATTCACTTTAAATACGTGTGCTGAGAGAGCAGCACCATAGATGTGTTAGATCTGCAATTGGAATAAACAGACACATCGGTAAAGCGATATTGCTACATTTGATATTGGGAATTCTATTGGTGTTATGAAAGACGACAGAACTTACGAGAACCGTAATATTTTATTTGCATCGGAATTTTGAAAACTTTTCTTATTGCAATTTAAATCCATCGCATACAGAGTTCTTTGCTAATTTTTCATGTGCCAACGACTAACGATGAAACTCCAGACACATTATAATGAGAGAAATCATTGATTACTACTTTCGCAACAGAACACTAACTATATGCATAAAATGATAAAAACTAGAATCGCCGCTTTGGAACAGTCAGTTCAACGCATTGGTTGGTAAACCTGATTTAGAGCGTGTCGAGCCTAAGAAACTTATCCCAGACAGAATAACAAACTAAACGCCTGTATAAAACGATCTCAACCGCAGGTACTACTCCAAACAGACCATGAAAACCCGAACACCAAAACGTAACGCGTGATTCGAATACTAAAACTTTGTGTTAGTACAGCCAGGTCGTAATCTATCGGAAATCTATTAAGCGATTAGAGGGTAGGTTTTAAACTGAATAGTATACAAACAAATATGGTCAATCTAACGAAGACATTAAACTACCAAGCCTTAGTTCATAACTATTGAAGTGATTTAAAGGGATTTGAATGAAACTTCCTCTTTGATAGAAAACTTTAACACGAAGTGCGGAGCATACAAACCATAACAATTTTTTATAAGTATGAAGTTATTGCCGTTTGTATAATGTTATCGTGCTAAGAATAACTATTAGAATACCATTCATGTAAAGAGCATTCCTGAATTAATTGAGGATATGTATTGATATGTTTGTGTGTTTCAATAATAACAAACTTGTTTGTTCTCCCCATCTCTGTACGTCAAGGTCACAGCAATACTTCGGAAGTGTCCTTGTTTCTTGATACAATCCGGAATACCCTTTTGAGCAACAATATAAATAGCTTAATACTGTAAAAACTCTAAAAGACCCCCCCTTATTAGGAATTTAAAATTGTGTTTAAGTCGATACTAAATTAAATACATGTTTTTTTATACTGTTTTGCTGAGTCAAACTTAGATTTTACTAATGCCATTGGGCGCAAATAGTTGTTTGACAGGGATATAGCAAGGAATTGACTGTGCGGTTAATAAGCTGGTTTTTCAAATTATTGGATTTAAACGAAGCGTTTAAATGTGTACGATATAGATAATGTCATAAACTTCCGGACTGCAAATAAAATACCATCCGAGTTCAATCTCAATTTCATAACACCGTCAGTTGTACGGATAAGCGTTTTAAATACAGGTGGTATCGGGATATTGTTTCAGTGAGTGTGTACATTTTCCGTATTTTAATATAGAATAATTTTTTGAGAGTTGTTAAAATAACGTGCTAGATTTTCTACTTCAACTTTTAACTGTTTTAATATATTTTTAATTACCTTTTGTTTATATTCGGATGTTTTAAAAGGTTATACAGATTTTGTGTATGCATGTACAATTTGCTTATTAACATACGACTTAATGTGTTTAGTCTTTGCAGGAGTATTTAAATTGCACGTTTTTGTTCAGAAGTGAACAACAGCAAATAATAATAAGGTCTGTGTTTCAAGATCAATACATTACATGCATCTTAAACATACGAACAGTATGAATGTTTGAAACAAAACGAATTGAACCACGTTATTGTTAGCACTTTTAAATTCTTGCGTTCCTCCTTATTGCAAGGAACAAGAACAATCAGACTGACAAAACAAACGCCGAGTTTGTGAAACTAATAATACTTGTGTTTATGTCTTCACATCGGTAAATGCGTTTCGTTTGATAGAAACGACTATAAGAGATGCCCCTGGTGAGCGCGTTCATTAGACCCTTTACACAATACGCCAAAATTAATAAGAGGGTGAAGTCACGTTACTCGCAGAATTCCAGAACGAGGCTGAACGTGTATCAAATGCTAATAGTGTCACACAACGCCGCATTTGATTTTCAATCATTCATTCTTTAAAACATTCGGCGACGTTATATTATTGTCAACTGAAGATGACATTGTCTGACTTGGAATTAATATATAGTTCCCATTTTAATTGTTTATGCATTAAATAAATGTTTATAATAGATATACTTGTTTTATTTATTTAATTGTTGGTACACAATTAAACACTCTTCGCTTGAGCATTTTTATCGCGGTGTTTTATCAAAGATCAATCAACAATCTTGTTTATTGATAGATCGGTGGTTTTATTGCCACTAGGTCCACTACAATCGAATTATCTCGTTGTGGTCAGATACTGTGCCGTCAAATTCTCAATAACAACAACTTGTCATAAACCACACGTAAAAGATGTATGGTCAATAAACACAATATATAATACCTACATGTCTTCTCCTGATAAAAGTATTGCGAAGTCATTTCTAGGGCTAATTAAACACCAAATATTCAAATTGAAAGTAAGTTTTCCTTACAGATTGCCAGAAACACTAAAAACTGTATAGATATAAGCCTGTTTAATCATAATTAAAAAATGAATGACGGACATTCGTTCCTACGATAATGTTGACACAGATGGACGTTCGTTCCTACGTTGGTTTGACAACACGGAAAATCGTTCGTACGTTATTTTGACGATCCGATCCTACATTATTTTGGCAACCCAGACATCTTTAATGTGTCATTATTAAAATAGTGTGCTATTTTTCATATTTATTTATTATTCTTATTCAGTTCTAAAAATATTTCGTGAGCATGTGCATGATAACGTTTACAATTGTTCGAATATCGACACCACTGATATCTGTAATATGCGAAACCTTGCGGAAATCGGAAAGATTTTAACTGCATGGTCACCGTTTTGTAGACTTAGACTGATATTTCTTGGCGTACGAGTGACCCTCGAGGCATAACACATGCAGGCCGATCGCGTTCGTTCGTCTGAAGTTCCATTTAGTATTTGAATTTGAATGGATGGCGCTTTACTATATATACATGTACGTATTGTTTTCACACTTAAGGTATTGCCTTTAATTGTAGGAATTAATGTCCGGATGTAAAATTATGTAAAAGCGAATGTCCGGGTTGTGAAAATTATGTAGTAAAGAATATTCGTACTGTCAGAATAATGTTAGACCGAGTGTTCGGGTTGTCAGAATAATGTTAGACCGAGTGTTCGGGTTGTCAGAATAATGTTAGACCGAGTGTTCGGGTTGTCAGAATAATGTTAGACCGAGTGTTCGGGTTGTCAGAATAATGTTAGACCGAGTGTTCGGGTTGTCAGAATAATGTTAGACCGAGTGTTCGGGTTGTCAGAATAATGTTAGACCGAGTGTTCGGGTTGTCAGAATAATGTTAGACCGAGTGTTCGGGTTGTCAGAATAATGTTAGACCGAGTGTTCGGGTTGTCAGAATAATGTTAGACCGAGTGTTCGGGTTGTCAGAATAATGTTAGACCGAGTGTTCGGGTTGTCAGAATAATGTTAGACCGAGTGTTCGGGTTGTCAGAATAATGTTAGACCGAGTGTTCGGGTTGTCAGAATAACGTTAGACCGAGTGTTCGGGTTGTCAGAATGATGTTAGACCGAGTGTTCGGGTTGTCAGAATAACGTTTGAACGAATGTCCTGGTAGTCAAAACAACGTAGGAACAAATTAGTGCATTGTCAAAATTAGCTTAAGAACAATTATCCGTGGGAAAGAAAGTCCGGATACCCATTAAAGCGCTTTATTACTGTTCGTTTTAAATATTTAAAAAATGTACTGCTAAACATGAATCGTTGTTAGCGGGTTTCGGTAAAAAAAAAATCCGTCATTAAGTAGGGCCTAGTCCTATAAAGAGTGTACGGTAGCGTACGAAACAACATTTTAATATCAATAATACAAGCACTATCGTTGACTACAACGGGGGTTAATAATGTTTCCGAAAATTAAAACATTAGAGATTGATTATATATGTGTCACTTATATAAACGTATAAAGAGTTATCAATATGCATGCATCGACAGTTAAGTCTGAATCAGGTCCGTTTGTTTTCACTTGTCTATAGAATTCTTCAATATTGTCATTCACTGCAAAGGAAAATTTATTCAATTAAAAACAAACATGTATATAGTGTCATGCACTTCGCCTTTCATAGTGCGTTGTGTTTTTATAATTATTCAACACACCCCTTACACGTTCGATCGATCATACAAAAATATCACACATCAACACACCCATACCGTTGACAAATATAGTTATATACATGTAATGTTATGTATTGTATTGTAACGTAATACATGGTTTATAATGGATCGACGCTTACGGCAAACTGTTCAAATGTTCAGACTTCAAATGTAAAGACAGTTTTGCATGATTAAATTAAACCCCATTGTCGGTATTAAAAAGATCATACGTAAGAGTGCAAGGTACAGTAAAGAAAATCAAATAAAGCTAAAAACCAAACTTTATAACACAATGTTACGATATTGTAGGTCTTTTCCATTATCAACAAGTTTATTGTAGCTACCTTATCCATAGGCAACCATTTAGTATAAAAAGAGAGTCAGATTTTCATTTGTGATATAGATCATAATCCAAAAGAACGCTTGTTTCACCTCCACGTGCCTGCCGTCTGGATTATCGAAGTGCTTTACTGTTTAATATTGATTGAGATTGTGGTTTTAATGTGATTCCTGTGAAAGAGTACTATTACTTTTAATTAATTCGGTTTTTCATTATAATCAATGATTCAATTACCACCGTTCTAAATCATTTTCAGCACAAAAACGAAAAAAGAAGAAACGAAAGGTTATACAACGAGGACACATTCATTATAGGATTGATTGTTTTATTCGTGCTGTCGTCTGCTTGCAGAACCAGGTTAAAACTGTCTCAGAGCGCCTTAATACTGGGTCTGAGACACGAACGTCGTGTGCGGGATCACGTCGTCTGATCTTCAGGTGGACCGCAGAATGCACCTGGTGGGCAAGGTGGCGTTGGTGACGGGCGGTGCCTCGGGAATGGGACGTGGCTTCGCTGAGGCGCTTCTGAAAGCTGCAGCTAAGGTTGACTTTTTTCTCTACAACGTATGCAACGAAACTCATTGAAATTAAGTAACTGTGTTCTGTTCAATCACATGAGTTACATATTAACATGGCATAAATGTTCGGGTTTGTGTTTGTTATTCAGACTAAGTTGACCTAAAATCCATTGAAAAGATGCGAGTAAACGTGTGACATAATGGCATGGCAATAAAGAGTTATGTAAACTCTGGTCTCAGTTAAGTTCGAATTAAATCCATAAAAATATAACTATTAATGCAAAGCTATTCGTGTAGTGTACAAATAAAACGGAATCTTTAATGAAGAATTAAAGCGAGTTCAGATTTTGACCGAAGTTAAGTGAAATTTATGTCGTAGATGTAAAGTTTATAAATATATGTTCATCTTTATTATTATTGTTGACAATTAGTGACTTTGACAAGTGTTACCGCTTCTGTTTAACATAATTATACATATGTAGTGGCATACCGAATTTCTAAACGGGGTTTTTACTTTTGGAAAAATAAGCAAAGTACAAAATTGGTTTGCCTGACATAACATCAGTGAAAACTGCATAGCTTTAACAATATTATCCTATCTGTCAAGGCATTTGAGGTCAGCGTTTTGTATACGTACCACAATATTTTTATTTTTAAGGATAATCTTTTTTCTAATTAAAATAATTTTCTTTAAACAATCGCAGGCCTGGGTCCCCGGAGCTGGCTGTCAAGTTAGGAATGTTCTAATAATGGGCCTACTGCAAATTGTTCTCCCATTAAAGGGCCCACAGTACACATAAGGGTTGATGTGTTTTTTATGTCCCTGATAAACAACGGGATTGGCGCTCGCAAGTGGAGATAGCCCCTATGCAATGTTTTCTTATCGCATTGTTCACACATCCCCAATCACCCGTTGTGATCCTGAATCTATCGATTGTTAATGTAACGCGTCTTTTGATTGGCTAAGGACAGAGAAGCAGCTTATGGAAGCAACTGATACAGGAGGTCGTAAAACACATAATGTTCAAAGTGGAGATGATATTTATAATTGTCATTTTTGAACCGGTAAGATTCTTTGCTCAAGTCCAAGGCCCATAACTTTGCCAAAAATCAATGGACCGGAACGAAACTCATACTCCATCTGTAAGTTATATATGTAGACGTACACACCAAATAGCAGATCAATATCTTAAAGCGTTTTGAGAATAAGTCTGGAAAATGAAATTCCACACAGACGGACGAACAGTCCGACCGCTATATGCCATCCTACCGGGGTCATCAAACTCCAGCTCAATATCGGAAAGAGTTGCGTAAAAAATCTCCGGAAAACGGTTATTATATTAAAACAATAAGTACAAGGCCCATAACTTCGGCAAAAATCAATGGACCGGAACGAATTTCACACTTCTGTAGGTCATGCACGTAGACTCTCATACCAAATTCATCTCAATTTAAAACTTTTGAGGAGGTTTGAATTCAAAGAGAAAAAACGATTATGGTTATATGTCATTCATACTTGATGATACATTTCTGCATAAAATTTTTTGATTGTTAAAATTTGCTTTCCTTATTTACCAAACATAATACCTTTATGAAATCTAAAGCTTTTCACACCAATGTCTAAAGCGTAAGACTTCAGTAAGGTGCTTATTTGCTTGGTATATTACATAAGTTTATATCACAAAATAGGTTTTTAAGCAATACAATTCATATTGAGAAGTGCCAAAACAAAACTCGGGCGGGGAGACAACTCCCGCACCCTTCCCGGAGGAAAATTCCTGCGATCGGCCCTGAATCGTCTGTACATCTTAACTCTTACATTTATTTACAAAATATTGATTGGTCATTTTTGAAAGTATATAAATATGTAAGTAATCGATACCTGATAAACGATAGGACTTAACTCCTATTGACTTTTTATCTGCTGTATTACTTTTAAATAAACATTAAAAGTTGATGAATATTCCTTTAAAGTACGAACATCCAATATTCAATTATAAGCAAAATAAACCCTGAGCACCGTTCCTTTAATCCGATTGAAATTATCGCTGAGTGGGTATTACTGCATACTTAGTACTTTTGCGTATACAAAATTGTGTGTTTCCATTAAACCGAACGACCCTACATTTGATCATAGTCGCACATTTAAGTTTTACATGTAAGGAAGAAACTTAGCATGGACATTTGGAAAGCTTTGTCATTTAACATCCTTATTAAAGTGGGAAATAACTTGCTTACAGAAAATATATATAAATATATATAAATATATAAATATATATATATATATATATATATATATATATATATATATATATATATATATATATATATATATATATTCACACATATGGCCAGTTACGGGGTCTCTGATTTAGAAATAGGTTATGGGGTTCCCACTTTAAATACATGTATCTCCATACCCTTTTTTATCCGATATAAACACGAATTAAGGTATATAGGGGTACCTACTATTATTATTGTATATAAATACGTCATTTATTTAACGTCTTATACAAGGAAATATATAGCGAACTTATTTGCGAGGTATATACAATTTCAATTTCAGACCTGATTGTGGTTTTCGATTTAAGACCTTATTGTGAGATTTGATTGCATTACCTCCCCTACACCCCCCTCATAGTAATTAAAGGAGCCTAGATTGCGGGGTTGTATATAGACCCCGTTTTTTATATTGACCTCGTAAGTACAGTCTGAAAACTACAGAGACCGCGTAACTGGCACTATGTATTGGTATATATATATATATATATATATATATATATATATAAATATATATATATATATATATATATATATATTTTTATATTTTTATATTTATATATATATATATATATATATATATATTCATATATATGCTGAATATTATTTTTTTAGGAATCTACCATGATCAGAAATTCGAAGAATTACACAAGTATGTCCCTATCTATGGTCGACATGTGCTCCTTATTGATTCGCTCAACTCACATGATATTAAAACGAGCGGATAGTTCTGTATATATAACATTACAAATCATATTAACTTCTCTGCTCGATGATCATCATGAATTTGCGGAAGAATATCAATATACTACATGTAAGTGTATCCATGCAAGGCACAGTCAAATATTGAGCGGTGAATGTTGTGAATAGCATTGTTAGTGTGTATCCATGCAAGGCACAGTAAAATATTGAGCGATGAATGTTGTGAATAGCATTGTTAGTGTGTATTCATGCAAGGCACAGTAAAATATTGAGCGATGAATGTTGTGAATAGCATTGTTAGTGTGTATCCATGCAAGGCACAGTAAAATATTGAGCGATGAATGTTGTGAATAGCATTGTTAGTGTGTATGCATGCAAGGCACAGTAAAATATTGAGCGATGAATGTTGTGAATAGCATTGTTAGTGTGTATCCATGCAAGGCACAGTAAAATATTGAGCGATGAATGTTGTGAATAGAATTGTTAGTGTGTATCCATGCAAGGCACAGTAAAATATTGAGCGATGAATGTTGTGAATAGCATTATTAGTGTGTATTCATGCAAGGCACAGTAAAATATTGAGCGATGAATGTTGTGAATAGCATTGTCGGTGTATTCATGCAAGGCACAGTAAAATATTGAGCGATGAATGTTGTGAATAGCATTGTTAGTGTGTATCCATGCAAGGCACAGTAAAATATTGAGCGATGAATGTTGTGAATAGCATTGTTAGTGTGTATCCATGCAAGGCACAGTAAAATATTGAGCGATGAATGTTGTGAATAGCATTGTTAGTGTGTATCCATGCAAGGCACAGTAAAATATTGAGCGATGAATGTTGTGAATAGCATTGTTAGTGTGTATCCATGCAAGGCACAGTAAAATATTGAGCGATGAATGTTGTGAATAGAATTGTAAGTGTGTATCCATGCAAGGCACAGTAAAATATTGAGCGATGAATGTTGTGAATAGCATTGTTAGTGTGTATCCATGCAAGGCACAGTAAAATATTGAGCGATGAATGTTGTGAATAGCATTGTTAGTGTGTATCCATGCAAGGCACAGTAAAATATTGAGCGATGAATGTTGTGAATAGCATTGTCAGTGTGTTTTCATGCAAGGCACAGTAAAATATTGAGCGATAAATGTTGTGAATAGCATTGTTAGTGTGTATCCATGCAATGCACAGTAAAATATTGAGCGATGAATGTTGTGAATAGCATTGTTAGTGTGTATCCATGCAAGGCACAGTAAAATATTGAGCGATGAATGTTGTTAATAGCATTGTTAGTGTGTATCCATGCAAGGCACAGTAAAATATTGAGCGATGAATGTTGTGAATAGCATTGTTAGTGTGTATCCATGCAAGGCACAGTGAAATATTGAGCGATGAATGTTGTGAATAGCATTGTTAGTGTGTATCCATGCAAGGCACAGTAAAATATTGAGCGATGAATGTTTTGAATAGCATTGTTAGTGTGTATCCATGCAAGGCACAGTAAAATATTGAGCGATGAATGTTGTGAATAGCATTGCTAGTGTGTATCCATGCAAGGCACAGTAAAATATTGAGCGATGAATGTTGTGAATAGCATTGTTAGTGTGTATCCATGCAAGGCACAGTAAAATATTGAGCGATGAATGTTGTGAATAGCATTGTTAGTGTGTATCCATGCAAGGCACAGTAAAATATTGAGCGATGAATGTTGTGAATAGCATTGTTAGTGTGTATCCATGCAAGGCACAGTAAAATATTGAGCGATGAATGTTGTGAATAGCATTGTTAGTGTGTATCCATGCAAGGCACAGTAAAATATTGAGCGATGAATGTTGTGAATAGCATTGTTAGTGTATTTTTGTAAATATGTAGAAATGTATTTTCTATTTCATATTTTAACGTCACGGTACTTCATGCTAACGTGTAATGACAAAAACAGGTCATAAATAACCGAGAAAAGTTGTTCTGACCCCGATTCGATCCCGGGGCCTTATAATTAAACGTATATTGCCGTAATCAGTCGACAATTGCATCTGTATCTTGTATCTTGCATAATTGAGGCTTGAGTTAAACAGCATACAAGAAATTCACATGTGGTCATCAAATTGAAAGGAAAAAATAAACAAAAGATAATTTTAAACATTTACATCGGTAACGTCTTTGATGCAGGTCTGTTCCAACATATGTCACCCATTTTACTCAGATATGTTTCCACACGACACGCATTGATAAAGGTCTGTTCCAACATGTCCCGCACTAATACAGGTCTGTTCTATGATCTTAGGTCTGTATTGCTGACATCAACGTCAAGACGGGTGTTGCCACAGAGTCGAATCTCAGACAACAGTACGGACACGAGAACGTCATGTTCTCTAAGTGTAACATCACGTCTGCGACGGAGTTTCAGGGTTTGTCGTGCGTCTATGTTTGCGTAAAAAAAACTGTGTCTATGTAACATTGTTTAACGGGAATGTCAAACGTTACCAGTTCGCATGCATGTTTATTTACATGATAACAACTGCATGCTATGCTGTTGAGGTTGTTTTGCAATTCGTTACAACAAGCTATTTGAACTTTGCCGACATTATCTTCATGTTATTTAACCGAAGAATAATTGAACACAAAAAGACAGACCGTCCCTGTTCTGTATTACTATCGCTGTCTTTCTTATGTTAAAGCTGTGTTCAAACGGACAAAAGAGGCGTTCGGTGGGATCGATATAGTCGTCAATAACGCTGGGATAGGAGGGGAAACGGACGAGAATTGGGAACAAACTGTGGATGTTAAAATGGTGAGATGTTGGGATAGGTTAACTGTTGATTTATCGTTAACTAAATATGCCCCTATACGATGGTGTTTGAAATGTTTTATTAGTATCCTTATATATGTCGGTTGGATCGTGTGAACACAATTTTCTATCTCGCCTTCACGTGGTTTAGCGTATAAACTCATCTGGGATAGCTGGATAACCAGTACAAAGTGCACAAACTAATGTCGGTAACAGACAAGTGCCCTTCTTGAATCAGATGATGGGGAAAAGGGTCTTACATAGGATGTCATGACTTATCCCTCTATAAGTTATATGGCCGGGCCGCGGATCGAGCCCGCAATTCTCGGTTTTGTAGTCCAGCTTAACATAATATGAGCTAGCCAGATAAGTCGAAATGTAATAAATTCTATTTTTGTTATTGGCTAATTGCTTTTGAGCTGTTTCGTGTTGGTAATGCATATGAAACATGACTGATACCAAACTGATTACTCCTTGTACATTCGACAGAAGGGGACCCTACGTGGACTGCGACTCGCCATGTACTACCTCAGTGTGGAGCACGGAGGCCGCGGGGGCTGCATTGTCAACGTGGCCAGTATGGCGGGTAAGCGTGGCCAGAATGGCGGGAAAGCGTGGACTAAGTGGCGGGTATGCGTGGCCAGTATTGCGGGTAGGCATGGCCAGTATTGCAGGTAATGTGACCAGTATGGTGATTAAGCATGGCCAGAATGGCGGGTAAGCATGGCCGGTATGGCGAGTTATCGTGGCCAATATGGCAGGTAAGCGTGGCCAGTATGGCTGGTAAGCATGGCCAGTATGACGGGTAAACGTGATCAATATTGCGGGTAAGCATGCTCAGTTTGGCGGGTAAGCATGGTCAGTATGGCGGGTAGGCGTGGCCAGTATGGCGGGTAAACGTGATCAATATTGCGGGTAAGCATGCTCAGTTTAGCGGGTAAGCATGGTCAGTATGGCGGGTAGGCGTGGCCAGTATGGCGGGTAAACGTGATCAATATTGCGGGTAAGCATGGTCAGTATGGCGGGTAAGCGAAGCCAGTATGGCGGGTAAGCATGGTCAGTATGGCGGGTAAGCGTGGCCAATATGGCGGGTAAGCATGGCCAGTATGGCGGGTAAACGTGACCGATATGGCGGGTAAGCATGGCCAGTATGGCGGGTAAGCATGGTCAGTATGGCGGGTAAGCGTGGTCAGTATGGCGGGTAAGCGTGGCCAGTATGGCGGGTAAGCATGGCCAGTATGGCGGGTAAACGTGACCAATATGGCGGGTAAGCATGGTCAGTATGGCGGGTAAGCGTGGCCAATATGGCGGGTAAGCGTGGTCAGTATGGCGGGTAAACGTGACCAATATGGCGGGTAAGCATGGTCAGTATGGCGGGTAAGCGTGGCCGGTATGGCGGGTAAACGTGGCCAGTAGGGCGGGTAAGCGTGGCCAATATGACGGTTAAGCGTCATAGACATGGCCAGTATTGCGGGTAAGCATGGCAAGTTTGGCGGGAAAGCGTGGCCAGTATGGCGGTTAAGCGTCGTAGACGTGGTCAGTATGGCGGGTAAGCGTGACAAGTATGGTGGATAAACGTTGCAAGTATGGCGGGTAAGCGTCGTCGACATGGCCAGTAGGGCGGGTAAGCGTCGTCAACGTGGCCAGTATGGCGGGTGTGCGTCAAGTTTGCAAGTATGGCGGGTAAGCGCCCAGTATGGCGGTAAGCGCCCGTCAGAACGGGAAGTTATAGAATTGTGATTTACGGCACTTTATGACTTCATTATTCAACAATTTACTTCTCTTGAAGATTTCTCCTTGGTCAAATAATACATAACGAGAGGAAAGTTATTATTTCGTGTATTACGAGTAAATGGATACAGTATCAAAGGTGGCACGAAGGTGAAATATTTCAGAAATGTTCCGTATGTCATTTCAATTCAACCGTAGTACACCTGGGCCCGTATTCACCAACCACCTAAGGGAAAAAAATTACCTAAGGTTGTCATTTTGCCTTAGGTTTTTGCTGTTTTTCCCTTAAATTTAAGGAAATGCCTTAAGTCATATTCACAAACTTCCTAACCTTAGAAATACGCCTACTGCGCCACTTAAAGCCATAAATGTGACCTTAGACATTATGTGATTACATTGACCTTTCACTACTCAAAATGTACAGCTTCTCGAGATATACATGCATGCCAAAATATCAAGTTGCTATTGTCAATATCGCAAAAGTTATGACCAAGGTTAAAGTTGTGGGACAGAATGACAGATAGACAGGCAAACATTTTGAAAAAACAATATACCCCCGATCATTCAATCCGGGGGTATAAAAATCAAATTAGATACAGGGTAATATACTTTATTTTGTGAAACGCATTGCAAGCAAACATTCTAATTGTTAGTTATTGTGCACTCAATGATATTAAAACAATTGTATCAAATGCAATTAGACATTGATAATATTAATGAACTTTCATAAATTGAATAACAACAATGGCTTAATAGTTAATACATAAACGTCAATACAGCCATTTGTCTTCCCCAATTAGGAAAAGTACCTTACCCATTTGGAGAAATTAGTGCGAAAAATCCTGAAATTGGGAAATTTCGCTTCATGAAATCTTCCAATTGGGAATGATAGGGTTTTTTAATTGCTCAATGGTATCAAAAGCAAAGTAATAATTTATTTGTTAACTTGCAGATAATGCTCTTTTATGGAACAAAATTGATGGCATTTGCCTTCCTTTTGGGAAATTTTCAGACAGCAATTGTAGTTTTTCTTCATTTGGGAAAGTACCTTTTACGGGTACATTATAAAGCAGGGGAATAATCGCTGCCATAAAATACTTAATTATGTTCATACTTTAAAAGGCAGTCATATAAAATATCTGCAATTAAAGTGTTTGGATGTTTAGGAATAAACTTATCGAAAGTAATTAATATACCGGTACGATAAAAAAATATAATAACACTTACGGCTGGTAAACCTATGTCTGTCCAGTTTATGCCTGGACATACCGAAGTTCATGTACTCTTCACCCATCAAATGAGCGAGGAGGGTGTTTTCTTGTAATGTAAAGTTGGGCGCTCGTTGTTTCGCCATTTTTTTCCAACTATCGTCTGCATTCACTTCCGTGTTTTTTCCAAATGTGTGTACATGTTTGTTGTTGATTAAGAGATTGACGACAACAGCATAAAATCGATACAGATATGTTGTGACAGCTGTTTCGACAGATGCCGGAAGCGTAAACCTCTTACATTATGCACTTTTTATATTATTTATTCATCATCTACACGCACTATTAAGATTTTTCTTATCAACACCTTTGTGCGCTAATAACATTCCGCCATTTTGCGAGCACTTTTCAACGTCATGTTCTAAATATAGTAATATTTTTGGCTTGACGATTCCAGTTATAAAATTATTTTTAAACGAAAACGCATTTATTTTTCCTAAGTATTTAAGGACAAATCTTACCTTAGGTTCTACCTAAGGGACTTACTTAGTAAGAAAGTTAAGGAAATTTTTGCCTTAGGTAAATTCTTAGATAATTAAGGAAATTTTAGCCTTAATACTTAGGTGGTTGGTGAATACGGGCCCAGAACTGTCAACATGTTCTAGCCATTAAACTGAAAATAGATGGCTGCTTTAATATGTGTACTTTCTGGATACAGGTTTGAATCCGAACCCGTTATCGCCTGTCTACGGCTGCACGAAGGCGGGAATCATTCACGCTACACGATGTTATGCAGTAAGTTGAAAAACACTATTTATATCTATGTTGATAACACGAAACACAAGATATGTGATCAGTTTCATTGTCACGAAGGCAGGGACAAACTGTTTCGATCTAGTTTGAGAAATACTTGACATTAACTCATTGTGGTTCTAAACGTTTTGAGTAAATTAACGTACATTCTGACAGACCCCGCCAACACCTATGCTCGAGTAGAAATGCTTGACATTTTTGTGTAAACAAACGTCAATATAATTATTCGTTTCTCTTAAGATATAAACATACTATGTGGAGCTTCCCCAGTCCACACATAAACAAACATGTTTATGAAGGATGCAAAGCTCACATTAAGAAACATCTTTATTAATGCGAGATTATACGATTTTGTCAAATATTGATTAATTTATATAAAATGTGTAAAAAAACTTATTAAACATATATTTTAATATAAATAAAAATAAAAGTTGAAAAGAACCTGTGTCGATAAATGCGAAATAAGCCAGATGTTTAATACTGAAATCGAAAAAGGCTGTACAGTCGAATTCGCCAGCATGTAAATCATACATGTACGATGTGAATCTAAATTTAGTTTAACGGTTCATTTTAAATTCCTGCAACGATATCTACACTCTGGACCCAACCGGCTTTTATTGCATAAAGTCCACTCTTTACGGAGACTCCGAAGATGGACGAAGTGTTCCGATTGCGATATCTATTCATTCGACACACGAACACTAACTAAAAAGACGAATGCTTCGGTTATTGTAGGAAAATATGTACGAAATATCTTCGTCACAATCGGCTCGGGGCGCTGTTACAACCCGTTTTGCAATAAACCCGTTTTGCAATAAAATTATTGCAAAACGGGTTGGAGTGTCTTATTGCAATTTTTTTTAAACAACCCGTTTTGCAATAAACCCGTTTTGCAATAAAATTATTGCAAAACGGGTTGGAGTGTTTTATTGCATTTTTTTTAACAACCCGTTTTGCAATAAACCCGTTTTGCAATAAAATCACCACACATTTATTTGCAATAATTTCATTGCAAAACGGGTTGGAGTGTCTTATTGCAATGAGAATTTTGTATAACAACCCGTTTTGCAATAAACCCGTTTTGCAATAAAATCATCACTCTTGTATTTATTCAAATGGATTGGAATAGTTAAAAGTGATGTTCACATTTTGTATTTAAATAATATTGTTTTAAAATAGACAAAACTGTGAGTTAAAACTTAAAATTAAAAAGCATGGTAGGTGGTGAATTTCGATATTTAATACGATAAAACAAAACAGAATGTGTGTCGAAACGTGTTGAAGTGTCTTCATGCAACGTCAGTTGTGAGTTACAAACCGTTTCGCAATACAATCATCACATATATACTATTTGTTTCAAATTGATTTGAAACGGCATAAAGGAAGTTTAAAATGTCGCCTGCAAGGTAAATATGATACAACTAAACTGAATGTATATATGAATTGATTTTCACCAATTGGGAAATTAAGTGAAAACAACCCAGAAGTGCAATAACTTTATTGCAAAACGGGTTGGAGTGTTTTATTGCAATTTGTAATTTTTATAACAACCTGTTTAGCAATTAACCCGTTTTTCAAAAATTTTATTGCAAAACGGGTTGGAGCGTCTTATTGCAATTTGATTTTTTTTATAACAACCCATTTTGCAATAATAACATGACACATGCATTAACTAATTCAAAAGGAATGGAAAGATTAAAAAGGAAATTTAAAATATCGTATTGAAATAATATTATTTCCAAATATAGACAAAACTGTTAGTTTCCACTAAAAAGTAAAAAGCATTGAAGGCGATGCATTTCGAGATTGAATGCGATAAAACAATACAAAATGTAAATAGAAAGTGTTTCAACCTATTAAGTACTGAAGTGAAGATAACGCCGAAATGCAATAATTTACTTAAAAAACGTGTTGAAGTGTCTTCATGCAATGTGAGTTGTGTGTAACAAACCGTTTCGCAATAAAATCATCACATATACATGTATACTATTTTTTTCAAATTTCTTTGAAACGGAATAAAGTAAGTTTAAAATGTCGCCTTCAAGGTAAATATGATAAAACTAGAGTGAATGTATATATTTATGAAGTGATTTTCACCAATTGGGGAATTAAATGAAGACAACCCAGAAGTGCAATAATTTTATTGCAAAACGGGTTGGAGTGTTTTATTGCAATTTGTAATTTGTATAACAACCCGTTTTGCAATAAACCCGTTTTGCAATAATTTTATTGCAAAACGGGTTGGAGCGTTTTATTGCAATTTGATTTTTTTTATAACAACCCGTTTTGCAATAAACCCGTTTTGCAATAATACAATGACACGTGCATTAATTAATTCAAATTGATTGTAAACATTAAAAAGGATATTTAAAATATCGTTTGTTTTTTTTTATTTCCAAATATGGACAAAACTGTTAGTTTCCACTAAAAAGTAAAAAGCATTGAAGGCGATGCATTTCGAGATTTAATGCGATAAAACAATACAAAATGTATATAGAAAGTGTTTCAACCTATTTAGTACTGAAGTGAAGATAACGCCGAAATGCAATAATTTACTCAAAAAACGTGTTGAAGTGTCTTCATGCAATGTGAGTTGTGTGTAACAAACCGTTTCGCAATAAAATCATCACATATATACTATTTTTTTCAAATTTCTTTGAAACGGCATAAAGTAAGTTTAAAATGTCGCCTGCAAGGTAAATATGATAAAACTAGGCTGAATGTATATATTTATGAAGTGATTTTCACCAATTGGGGAATTAAATTAAGACAACCCAGAAGTGCAATAATTTTATTGCAAAACGGGTTGGAGTGTTTTATTGCAATTTGTAATTTGTATAACAACCCGTTTTGCAATAAACCCGTTTTGCAATAATTTTATTGCAAATCGGGTTGGAGCGTCTTATTGCAATTTGATTTTTTTATAACAACCCGTTTTGCAATAAACCCGTTTTGCAATAATACAATGACACGTGTATTAATTAATTCAAATTGATTGTAAACATTAAAAAGGAAATTTAAAATATCGTTTTTTTTTTATTTCCAAATATGGACAAAACTGTTAGTTTCCACTAAAAAGTAAAAAGCATTGAAGGCGATGCATTTCGAGATTGAATGCGATAAAATAATACAAAATGTAAATAGAAAGTGTTTCAACCTATTTAGTACTGAAGTGAAGATAACGCCGAAATGCAATAATTTACTGAAAAAACGTGTTGAAGTGTCTTCATGCAATGTGAGTTGTGTGTAACAAACCGTTTCGCAATAAAATCATCACATATATACTATTTTTTTCAAATTTCTTTGAAACGGCATAAAGTAAGTTTAAAATGTCGCCTGCAAGGTAAATATGATAAAACTAGGCTGAATGTATATATTTATGAAGTGATTTTCACCAATTGGGGAATTAAATTAAGACAACCCAGAAGTGCAATAATTTTATTGCAAAACGGGTTGGAGTGTTTTATTGCAATTTGTAATTTGTATAACAACCCGTTTTGCAATAAACCCGTTTTGCAATAATTTTATTGCAAATCGGGTTGGAGCGTCTTATTGCAATTTGATTTTTTTATAACAACCCGTTTTGCAATAAACCCGTTTTGCAATAATACAATGACACGTGTATTAATTAATTCAAATTGATTGTAAACATTAAAAAGGAAATTTAAAATATCGTTTTTTTTTTATTTCCAAATATGGACAAAACTGTTAGTTTCCACTAAAAAGTAAAAAGCATTGAAGGCGATGCATTTCGAGATTGAATGCGATAAAATAATACAAAATGTAAATAGAAAGTGTTTCAACCTATTTAGTACTGAAGTGAAGATAACGCCGAAATGCAATAATTTACTGAAAAAACGTGTTGAAGTGTCTTCATGCAATGTGAGTTGTGTGTAACAAACCGTTTCGCAATAAA
The DNA here is from genome assembly GCF_020536995.1 of Dreissena polymorpha. NCBI lineage: Eukaryota > Metazoa > Mollusca > Bivalvia > Myida > Dreissenidae > Dreissena > Dreissena polymorpha. The sequence continues at coordinate 14,696,674 of NC_068363.1, read as the reverse complement.
ATCATCACATATATACTATTTTTTTCAAATTTCTTTGAAACGGCATAAAGTAAGTTTAAAATGTCGCCTTCAAGGTAAATATGATAAAACTAGAGTGAATGTATATATTTATGAAGTGATTTTCACCAATTGGGGAATTAAATGAAGACAATCCAGAAGTGCAATAATTTTATTGCAAAACGGGTTGGAGTGTTTTATTGCAATTTGTAATTTGTATAACAACCCGTTTTGCAATAAACCCGCTTTGCAATAATTTTATTGCAAAACGGGTTGGAGCGTTTTATTGCAATTTGATTTTTTTTATAACAACCCGTTTTGCAATAAACCCGTTTTGCAATAATACAATGACACGTGTATTAATTAATTCAAATTGATTGTAAACATTAAAAAGGAAATTTAAAATATCGTTTTTTTTATATTTCCAAATATGGACAAAACTGTTAGTTTCCACTAAAAAGTAAAAAGCATTGAAGGCGATGCATTTCGAGATTTAATGCGATAAAACAATACAATACTCAAGATTGCACAAGAAGCAAATGTATGGACCGCGCAATAATAAATGAATGTTAATTTTATTTTAACATTCTTTAAATGCGCGTTCTTAGAGTTTGGCCAATTGGTACGTGCGGATAAGTCAATTAAAAAGTAAAAACATTAAGGCATGCCGAATGCCAATCAAAACATTCGATATGTGTTATGCCTTTTATGTTTTGGTCTAATTTTGAAACAGAAAATCCGTATACATTTGAAACTTCCTTAATACTGTTTCTAATCAATTAGTATATCTGTAATGATATTCCTGCAAAACGCGTTGTTATGAAAAAATAACATTGCGAAAACAAACAAATTTAATTCTGGGTTTTCTTCGCATCATTCCCTTTTTTTAAAATCATTTTCTATACACATATTGTGTTATTTATCATATTTTCTCCTGAAATTAATATCTTGCCATGTATTTTATTATTTGGGCAAATCTTAAAACACGGTCTAAATATTTTTTAAACTGAAATCCGTACATACGACATTTGAAATGTTCTTTTCACAGTTTCAGATCAATTCGGATTCAATAACACATGTGTGATGATGTTATTGCAAAACGGGTTGTTATAAAAATTTCAAATTGCAATATGACACGTCAACCCGTTTTGCAAAATACTATTGCAAAACGGGTTGTTGTAAATAAAAAAAAATGCAATAAGACACTCCAACTATTGCATTTCAGGATGTTTTTTTTTCAATTAAATCAATTTTTTCAATGCCTTTTATTTTTAGGTCGAATCTAACACCTCTGTCTTATTTTGGAAACAATCCTTTTAAACGACATTTGAGAATTCTTTTTAAAGTTTTTTAATCAATTGGAATCAATTAGTACACCATGTGTGATTAATGAGTGCAAAACTAGTTTATTGCAAAACGGGCTGTTTTTTTACATTGCAATTAGCTATTGCAAGCCGTTTTGCTATTAAATTATTGAATTTCTGGGTTTAGTTCGCTTGAATATGAAATTGGTTAAGTTCTTTTTATATATACATTCTGTGTTTGTTTATCACATTTACTCATGAAATTGGTCACTTTCAATGTCTGTTAATATTTGGTCGAATCTGACACCTCTGTCTTATTATATACAAACTCCCTGAACACGACATTTGAATATTTCTTTCCAACGTTTCAAATCAATTTGAATCAATAAGTACATGTGTAATGAGTTTATTGCAAAACGGTTTGTTAAAGAGAATGCACATTGCAATAATACACTGCAAACCGATTGGCAATAAAAATATTGTAAAACGGGTTTACATTGTATTGCAAAACGGGTTGTTATAAAAAAGATCCAATTGCAATAAAACACTCCAACCCGTTTTGCAATTAAATTATTGCACTTCTGTCTTCACTCAATTCTCCAATTGGTGAAAATAACTTCATAATATACATTCAGCCTTGTTTTATCCTATTTACCTTGCAGACTACATTTTATACTTCATTAAAACCGTTTAAAATCAATATGAAACAATCAGTATATATGTGATGACTTTATTGCAAAACGGGTTGTTAATCAAAATTCAACTTGCAATAAGACACATCAATACGTTTGTCCATAAATTATTGCATTTTTGCTTTATCTTAACTTGTACTTAATTGTTTGAAATCACGTTCGATACACATTCTGTGTTGTTTTATCGTATTAAATCTCGAAATTCACGACCTTCCATGCTTTTTAATTTTAAGTCTTAACTCCCAGTTTTGTCTATTTTTTAAACAATATCATTTAAATACAACATTTGAACATCCCTTTAAATTAGTCCAATCCATTTGAATAAATACAAGAGTGATGATTTTATTGCAAAACGGGTTTATTGCAAAACGGGTTGTTATACAAATGTCACATTGTAATAAGACACTCCAACCCGTTTTGCAATAAAATTATTGCAGAACGGGTTTATTGCCAAACGGGTTGTTATAAAAATTCAAATTGCAATAAGACAATCCAACCCGTTTTGCAATAAAATCATTGCAAAACGGGTTTACAATTGTATTCCAAAACGGGTTGTTATAAAATATCAAATTGCAATAAAACACTCCAGCCCGTTTTGCAATAAAATAATTGCACTTCTGGGTTGTCTTCATTTAATTCCCCAATTGGTGAATATCACTTCATATATACATTCGGCTTAGTTTTATCATATTAACCTTGCAGACGACATTTTGAACTTCCTTCATACCGTTTCAAATCAATTTGAAACAAATAGTATAAATGTGATTATTTTATTGCGAAACGGTTTGTTACACACGATTCACATTGCATGAAGACACTTCAACACGTTTTTTCAGTAAATTATTGCATTTCTGCGTTATCTTCAGTTTAGTTCTAAATAGGTTGAAACACTTTCTATATACATTTTGTGTTGTTTTATCGTATTAAATCTCGAAATGCATCGCCTTCAATGCTTTTTACTTTTTAGTGGAAACTAACAGTTTTGTCCATATTTGGAAATATAAAAAAAACGATATTTTAAATTTCCTTTTTAATGTTTACAATCAATTTGAATTAATTAATACACGTGTCATTGTATTATTGCAAAACGGGTTTATTGCAAAACGGGTTGTTATAAAAAATTCAAATTGCAATAAGACGCTCCAACCCGTTTTGCAATAAAATTATTGCAAAACGGGTTTATTGCAAAACGGGTTGTTATACAAATTACAAATTGCAATAAAACACTCCAACCCGTTTTGCAATAAAATTATTGCACTTCTGGGTTGTCTTAATTTAATTCCCCAATTGGTGAAAATCACTTCATAAATATATACATTCAGCCTAGTTTTATCATATTTACCTTGCAGGCGACATTTTAAACTTACTTTATGCCGTTTCAAAGAAATTTGAAAAAATTAGTATATATGTGATGATTTTATTGCGAAACGGTTTGTTACACACAACTCACATTGCATGAAGACACTTCAACACGTTTTTTCAGTAAATTATTGCATTTCGGCGTTATCTTCACTTCAGTACTAAATAGGTTGAAACACTTTCTATATACATTTTGTATTGTTTTATCGCATTAAATCTCGAAATGCATCGCCTTCAATGCTTTTTACTTTTTAGTGGAAACTAACAGTTTTGTCCATATTTGGAAATATAAAAAAAAACGATATTTTAAATTTCCTTTTTAATGTTTACAATCAATTTGAATTAATTAATACACGTGTCATTGTATTATTGCAAAACGGGTTTATTGCAAAACGGGTTGTTATAAAAAAAAATCAAATTGCAATAAAACGCTCCAACCCGTTTTGCAATAAAATTATTGCAAAGCGGGTTTATTGCAAAACGGGTTGTTATACAAATTACAAATTGCAATAAAACACTCCAACCCGTTTTGCAATAAAATTATTGCACTTCTGGATTGTCTTCATTTAATTCCCCAATTGGTGAAAATCACTTCATAAATATATACATTCACTCTAGTTTTATCATATTTACCTTGAAGGCGACATTTTAAACTAACTTTATGCCGTTTCAAAGAAATTTGAAAAAAATAGTATATATGTGATGATTTTATTGCGAAACGGTTTGTTACACACAACTCACATTGCATGAAGACACTTCAACACGTTTTTTCAGTAAATTATTGCATTTCGGCGTTATCTTCACTTCAGTACTAAATAGGTTGAAACACTTTCTATTTACATTTTGTATTGTTTTATCGCATTCAATCTCGAAATGCATCGCCTTCAATGCTTTTTACTTTTTAGTGGAAACTAACAGTTTTGTCCATATTTGGAAATATAAAAAAAACGATATTTTAAATTTCCTTTTTAATGTTTACAATCAATTTGAATTAATTAATACACGTGTCATTGTATTATTGCAAAACGGGTTTATTGCAAAACGGGTTGTTATAAAAAATTCAAATTGCAATAAGACGCTCCAACCCGATTTGCAATAAAATTATTGCAAAACGGGTTTATTGCAAAACGGGTTGTTATACAAATTACAAATTGCAATAAAACACTCCAACCCGTTTTGCAATAAAATTATTGCACTTCTGGGTTGTCTTAATTTAATTCCCCAATTGGTGAAAATCACTTCATAAATATATACATTCAGCCTAGTTTTATCATATTTACCTTGCAGGCGACATTTTAAACTTACTTTATGCCGTTTCAAAGAAATTTGAAAAAAATAGTATATATGTGATGATTTTATTGCGAAACGGTTTGTTACACACAACTCACATTGCATGAAGACACTTCAACACGTTTTTTCAGTAAATTATTGCATTTCGGCGTTATCTTCACTTCAGTACTTAATAGGTTGAAACACTTTCTATTTACATTTTGTATTGTTTTATCGCATTCAATCTCGAAATGCATCGCCTTCAATGCTTTTTACTTTTTAGTGGAAACTAACAGTTTTGTCTATATTTGGAAATAATATTATTTCAATACGATATTTTAAATTTCCTTTTTAATCTTTCCATTCCATTTGAATTAGTTAATGCATGTGTCATGTTATTATTGCAAAATGGGTTGTTATAAAAATGTCAAATTGCAATAAAACACTCCAACCCGTTTTGCAATAAAGTTATTGCACTTCTGGGTTGTTTTCACTTAATTTCCCAATTGGTGAAAATCACTTCATATAAACATTCAGTTTAGTTGTATCATATTTACCTTGCAGGCGACATTTTAAACTTCCTTTATGCCGTTTCAAATCAATTTGAAACAAATAGTATATATGTGATGATTGTATTGCGAAACGGTTTGTAACTCACAACTGACGTTGCATGAAGACACTTCAACACGTTTCGACACACATTCTGTTTTGTTTTATCGTATTAAATCTCGAAATTCACCACCTTCCATGCTTTTTAATTTTAAGTTTTAACTCACAGTTTTGTCTATTTTAAAACAATATTATTTAAATACAAAATTTGAACATCACTTTTAACTATTCCAATCCATTTGAATAAATACATGTGTGATGATTTTATTGCAAAACGGGTTTATTGCAAAACGGGTTGTTATACAAAATTCTCATTGCAATAAGACACTCCAACCCGTTTTGCAATGAAATTATTGCAAATAAATGTGTGGTGATTTTATTGCAAAACGGGTTTATTGCAAAACGGGTTGTTAAAAAAAATGCAATAAAACACTCCAACCCGTTTTGCAATAATTTTATTGCAAAACGGGTTTATTGCAAAACGGGTTGTTTAAAAAAAAATTGCAATATGACACTCCAACCCGTTTTGTAATAATTTTATTGCAAAACGGGTTTATTGCAAAACGGGTTGTAACAGGGCGCTTATTTGTCTTTGCTGCATTTTATGAAATTCGTCTTCAATGTATAATTTTTCTTGCCTATTTTGTGTTATTGTAACATATTTTATCAATATATTACAATTTAACACATATACACAATCGTATAATCTCGCTTTAAGGTATCCGAGGCGGCCAAGAAGTCAAATATCCGACTCAACGTGCTGTGTCCGGCATTCGTAGACACGCCCATGTTTAGACGGTTGGCGGCAGGGGACGCTACTCAGACTATCGGCGGGGACCAAACAGCCGTGACGGCTTTCATTGAGCGCATTGGAGTACTCAGGTACTGTTCAAATTCAATTGGTTTGCGCGTCGATTGGTCATTTGCCAAATGACACAAAATGTGTCGCGTCGCTTGATCTGCATATGTTTATTTTATTTTATTTTATTTTTACGAAGTAATTTTGTAACAAACAGTTGTTGCACAAGTGTATAATATCGCAGCATATTGATCTTTCTTTCTTCTTTATTCGGCCCGAAAACGAAAGAAAAAATAGTATCCGCCGTGAACGTCCGTCTGAATTATAATCTTTAGGAAAAGATGTTTCGGGTTTTGTGAAACGAATTGTGTCAATAGATTTTTTGATAATAGCTATCTCATTCCTACTGATGCAGTAAAAACTGTTAAAATTTAGAAAATTGTTTAGAAATAAAACACTATTGTAAATGTGACGGTTGGAAGTTTGCATTATTCAGCACAGAAGAGGTGTCGGTGGCACTAATTGACATGCTCACGGATGAAACGAGAAACGGGTTGATTTTGCGTTGCGCGAAAAAGACTGGAAACGTTTACAGCACGCTTACCGTACAAGACGTGTAACATTATTTCATGCGGAGGAACTTGATAAGAAGGCGAAAAGGTTGAGAAGGATCCACATTTCTATAGTATTACTTACAATATATCTCATTAATTGAACTTAAAGACACACACTATGTGCGAACCGACAGGGCTGAAAAAACTACGAGTGTTAGTGTTAAATATATGATACATTGTATGCAATCTTCTACCATTATTTGTGCGTTTACAGAGTTCAGGAATTCATATTGTACAGAGAGAACATATCGTTTTAGAAAAATCTACCAGTATGTGCAGGTAAAATGTATTGAACAAAAAAAACAAATTGTGAGTCGTGCTTTTATATTTCAGTGTGTTCAATTCATATGTCAGCAGAAAGTCATACTTTATATACCCATTTGATTTGTACATTAATTTTTAAGTTCTCTCATTTTAAACTGTTCATTTAATTACCATTAGTAATTTTTTTGGAATTGATTAATAATTGTATGTGAATATTTAAGTCTTACACATTTGTTAAAAGTAGTAATTTCAAAAACGCACACTCCTATAGAAATGACTGTTTTAAATAAAGAAATAGTTGCATTTAGGATTTTTTAATTTGGAAAAGATTAACTCATGTTCATTCAATTGTTTAACATACCAACAAAATAAATACAAGTAATGAACCAAAGAAATTTTAGATGTTTTGTCTTCTTCACGCAGCCGAGGCGAACTTCGTTATGTCTTAACTTTTAAAGGGATTTGTTCAAATATTTTGGCATTTTTTGTGTAATTTATCATTAACTTTTTTAAGTAGATAAATGTAAACATCAGAATTAATGAGCCCCACCATAGAACACAAATATAATTTAAGAAAAAACAGCAAAAAAAGACAGTTTATTGAGGCTGAGCTTGAACGACGGGCTTTTTGATTGAAAATTCTTTTTTTAATCACACTTCGAGCTTAAACGTGTTATCATGCAGTTTATAATTCTACCAAGCCGAGTATTGTCACAAAGTATAACGAATACCAACAAAAAAAGACCCAAATTACTCAATTTATTCGCTCTTTAAGGACTTTAATACTGATAACTCAAATACCCAATATATGCTTTTGAAAAAAGCCAAACGATTAATTACACCCGCGCGTTGAAAAATGGTCACATTTTTCTGTAACGTCATAACAATTTTACAATTTCCGATGTTGCTTACTCGTGAACAACAATGTATGAAGGCCGAGATTGTACGCTAGAAGTGTTACATCGCTCCCTGATGTACACAATCTTCCTGTATTTCTTGAATTTGTGACAAAAAAGTTCATTTCGACAATCTGTGGAAAAGTCCTTTTAAAGGTTCTCACGTTTTGAAATGCACTGTGCTTTGTGGCACTTCAACGCCCGATGACAAATATCGTAATAGGATTACAAAGTTTGTGTTTGTGAAACACAATGCCCCAACGGCGCTTTGCAGCCACACATTACCTATTATAGAGAAAGTTCAAGGCCCTTTACTTTGTCAAAAATCGATTGACCGGAACGAAAGTCACACTTCATATGTAAGTCATGTAGGTAGACTCGCAAACCAAAAAGCAGGTAAATATCGGAAAGCGTTTCTTTAGATAATCCGGAAAATGGAATATTTTGAAGTCCAAGAGTGCGTTTCACTAAGATGCGTACGCAAATAGTTTCCGTAAATATTTGCGTACGCAAATGTTGTTCTCAAAAAAGCGTTTCACTAAACAGCGTAAATTAACGCTGTGCGTAAATTCTGGCGTACATTTACGTCACATATGTACTTCGCGTAAATCAGAAAAATTGGCGTAAATCCGGAAGTGTCATGGCTGCCGTTGCCGAATCGTTCGCAGTACGCGAGATTCGTCCTCGAATATTCCGAGCACGAATCGACACCTTAAGCTATCTGAGCGAAAAGCAAATCGTTGAGAGGTATCGTCTGTCGCTGGAGGGTATTATTTACCTCGAGGAGTTAATTCGTGCAGACTGCGAGCCTTTGAGTGAAAGGAGTCACTCACTGAACGTCAGATCAAAGGTCGGTGTACGTTGTTTGTTTGTCTTTTCGAACATGAATACCATATTATATATTATAATCCTTTTTTGTGCAATTTAGTACCACATAACCGACACCTGTTTTCGTTGTTATTTCCCTTGAATACACGGACGCCATATTGTTGTGAACGAAAAGCTGATGTGGTATCTCCACAATTTAGTTTGGAATTTTATTCTTGTTTGTTTCTCTATCTAAAAAATATAATTCTTAACATTATATACCGTAGAACATGCACGAAATGCATTGAATCATCTGCTTCTTATGGTACGAGTTTATAGACCTTTAGTTGAATTTTTGTGTGAAGAGTAACTGATTTTGACAGTGACATTTTTAATTCCTCTGAATGGGGTCCTCCACCCGTGCCCCGCTCATACTGCACCCTGGCTCTTTCTTTTTTACGGGCCTTCACCTTCAGGTCGCTAACCTTCTTCTTGCATTCGTCAACAGTTCGGCTTATTAAGCTGGTGCTGTTGACACTAAAAATGCAATTTCAGTCTAGCAAAAATTCATAACATGTTATACTTTTACCACCAGCACCAGTTATAAGCTCTAAAAATGAAAAAAATAATGAAGAATACATACATCTATTCAAATTCAGATTTAATACTGTACAGTAACTTTAATTTAGCAATGACACTACATGCTTAAATTGTACCTTGTATCAGTTTAATGTCAAAACAGGGGCTTCAAATAAATTGATCAATTACCAGTTACTAAATAGTTTATATCTAAATTATTTTCTAAATTGTGTTTTGTTTCTTTAATGTTTGTGACGATATAATTTATCTGGGGCTTTGCATGTTAAAGTTTAAACCACTTACGCGTCCATAACGCTTTCCCATGCTTTCCGTTTGTCCATTCCAGTGAGGGAAATAGACAGACCACCCTCGAGCACGTCATATTTATTTTCGTACTCGCAAACGAGCGTCTCAAACTCGTTTTTGGACCAATTCGCTTTTTTTACCTTCGTTTTCGCGTCCATTGTTTACAGTAGATACTGTTGCAGACGATGACTTTCTCAAGCGTCCGCGCGCACCTGACAGGCTAAACAACACTTACGCGCAGCGTAAATTTTGCGCACATTTTAGTGAAACGGCGTACGCAATAATTTACGTTCGGCGTTAATTCTGTGCGTAAACCTTAAGTTGCGTAAATATACGCTATGTTAGTGAAACGCACTCCAAGTACCACAACTTCACCAAAATAAAATGGACCGGAGCGAAATTCACACTTCATCTGTAAGTCATATTTGTAGACTCACATACCAAAACAAAACAGCTAAATAAGTTTTTCTTAAAAAACGGTCATTAAAATGAAAATGTAAAAGTTAAGGCCCTTAACACCGTGAAAAATCAATGGACCGTAACGAAACCCACACTTCATCAGTCATGTAGGTAGACTCACATACCAACAATCAGGTACAAATCTGAAAGCGTTTTGTAAAACACGCCATAAAACGGGAATTTTCGTAGTCCAAGGCACATGACTTCGCCAAAAAACGATGGACCGAAACGAAACTCACACTTCATCTGTCAGTCAAGTAGGTAGACTCACATGCCAAAAATCAGCTCAATATCTGAAAACGTTGCGTAAAAAGACTCTGGAAATCGGAATGCCCGACGGGCTGACAGATTGTCGGACTGTCGGACGGACAGTGCGGCTGTTATATGCCACCCCTACCGGGAGCATACAAATACCAAACCAACCAAATACCGTATTCTTGGTTTGTTATGTCTTAAGACGCAAGTAAATGGTAATCAAGTAAATCGAAAGATAGTTCGTTAATTTATGTTATATTGATTATAATTCATTGCAGTTATACAAAAAATATGTTCAAGCGGCAAAACTAATTAAATATATATGTTAAAACAATCATCGGTTTCGCATCATAGATCAAATATCAATATTTGTTAAAAAAAACACACTCAAAATGTCATTCATTTCCCTTTTGAAATTCATAAAAGCGATAAGACGAAAGTATATTTTTTCATTGATTTCTTACTTTTATAGTAAAGGTTAAAGGTGCGGTTTATAGTCTGCTTCGATATGCATCTTCAGCCGACTTCGACATTAATCCTCCGATCACTGGGATTTAAGTCGTCCGTTTACATATTGCGCACAAGGCAGCCACGGCACATTGACTTATTTTCCTCACAAGTACCCATTTATACACCTGGGTGGAGAGGAGCAAGCGTGGGATTAATTTTTTGCTCAGAAACATCTGGTGCCCTGGGCGGGATTCGAACCAGGGACCTTTCGATCCCCAGACCAGCATCTTACAACTAGACCACTGTCCCCACAATAGACACAGATAGTGATTGTGAAAAGAGATCATCTGGATCTATCGCCAATACACAAGTTATCAAATGGGTCTGGGCATAAATCTACGGGCTAATATCTGAAGATAGAACATAACCGCTACAAAGGCGAGTTGATGTCTTATTTTTTAATTTGTGGCGCGTAGAAACAACTCTGCAGGAAAGAGAAATCGTTTTATAAAATGTAAAATAAAACAGAATGAAATTGTAAATTTGGTCATTTTTAATGCTCGTTTTGCGAATGATCATGTTACAAATCTGCAATAATTTTAGGGAATGATTTTTAACTTAAAACTGCGCGAGTTCGTCTTATTTCACGTCAATCTCTCTTGACCAACGTTTGCTTTCTTATAGTTGGACTTTCATAGTTTGTATTGATGATTTATAGTTCTAAATAATACACAAGCTTTATAAGAAAGGACATTTTAATAAGACAAAATCACAAACGAAATGAACACGTGTCTGCTATACCTGTGACTATTCAATTGTCGAAGTTTCGACACACTTGTGCATTTTATTAAAACAATATAAATATAGGCACTGAAACGGTCAGTCGGTGTATGTTACAATATGGAATTTACTTTTTCCTGGACAATAACTGACACAATCCTATTCCAGTGTGATATGAGAATGTCCATTCCAGGAGGCGATCGGAAACAAATCTATCTCTCATATGACGACAGAGATAACGCTTAAGGCCATGATTCAGAGACTTTATAAAATTATTTAGCCTACAGTGGAAATTAGACAGGAAATCTAAATTCTCATTAGGCGTGGCAGTATAATAATAATAATAATAATGATGATGATGATGATGATGTTGATGATGATGATGATGATGATGATGATGATGATGATGATGATGATGATGATGATGATGATGATGATGATGATGATGATGATGATGACGACGACGACGACGATGATGATGATGATGATGATGATGATGATGATGATGATGATGATGATGATGATGATGATGATGATGATGATGATGATGATGATGATGATGATGATGATGATGATGATGATGATGATGATGATGATGATGACGATGATGCTGATGATGATATGATGATGATGATGATGATGATGATGATGATGATGATGATGATGATGATGATGATTATTTTTATTATTATTATTATTATTATTATTATTATTATTATTATTATTATTATTATTATATAATTATTATTATTATCCTCCACTTATTAATAATAGTTTAGAATGAATCCACATCTTTTCTATCTCAATCGTGTCGAGGGTTCTCAATCTTTCTAACGGTTTGATTCTCTAATATAAAATCAACATTTGTCGTATGTTGACTCAATAGGATCAACTTATATACAATTGTAAACATAGGAACATAACTTATTGCACTGTAATCATTCTTAAAATATTGTGCTGTAATGCTTTACGTAAGACTATTCATTTCAAGGAACTAAAATGTTAAAAATGTGTTCACCTTTGATAAGAACGCGATTAACAACTGAGGTATTTTAGTAGTTTGACATTGCAGGAGCGCTTGATTTAAACTGTGGAGAGTGAAAGTATGGAAGGGGATATCAGCCAGTACATGCATGATGCTTAATTGCCGTTTGCATTTCCATTCGTCTTTATGCTTTTTCCGTCAATAAGTTCAATATTGCTTGCATAGTGCTTTATATTGTTTACCCGATGAGTGTAAATCTTTTATTCTTGCGAGTAAATGACAAATGCATAATACATGTAAAATTGTTTATGTTATATTCTTGTTGTTTTATTGATCTTTTAATGCATAAACTGCGTTATACATTTCAGGGATCCAATTAGAATCTGGATTTCTAGCGCAAATATGTGTACAGGGAGACAACTGTGGCAAGTGTACGATAATTTCCGAGGTGTAGACTACTTTTGTCTTTACAATAATAGTTGCGTCCAAGATAGCTTTGCTTATATAAGTCTCCGTTTTTTGTATAGAATAGTGAATAAATTAATACAATTTAATTTCAACATGCAAACATACGGACACTCCGACATACGACCACATGGTTAGTGCGCGCGATAGTGACGTGTCTCAGCAACTTATTATTATTAAGCTAGACTCACGAAAGTTGGGGCTTATAAGAATCAGAGCTGCTGTTTGAGCTATTCATTCTTCACTAGAATATGTTCAGTTTTGATATCATGTGCTGTGTTTGGCGGGATCCGAGTACCCGGAAGAAATCTCATCTTTTCGGTATGGCGACCACCAACCAAACTCACATGCTCAATTTATAGTGGGATTTGAATCTGTGTCAACGATGTGAGAATCGATGTAAACATCACTGAGGACTAGCTGTTAAAGCAGCAACTAGCGGAGAATAAACACTATTAATATAATTGCCGTTAGCAATTATATTCCATGCTGACCTTTTTCGGTAACACTTGTGTTCATCGGTCTTGTTATGAAAAGTGACTGGTATACGATAGACTAACGTTCATCGCATGATTCTTTGTCACAGCTGCGGTATGCTTGATATTGAAACGTGCGTTTGACCTGCGGTGAATGAAGGTTGGTAGCAAGTGATTCTATACAGTATGTGCGCCCACTTTCATATTTGATTCAGCCAACACGTCATGTTCATTGCCGGTACATCATAAATCGTAGATATCTGTTTACTGCGTAACTTCGACAAAAATCAACAAAATACACATACACGATTCCAATTTGTTTAGCTCTCTTAATAATTAACTTTGTTTTTTACTTCAAGAAAAGACGGGCATAAGAAAGTACTAACGTATTATACGTATTAAACTTTCATCGATTTGCACGTACATACATAACAGGCCTGCTTCAAGTGTGTGACTGCCTCGCACAGACAGAAGAGTTTCGACAAAACTAGCTAGTGGTTTAATTGCCAACACATAACTTGGAATTGAATAATCCCGATTTTCTGGTTTCCCGCTTAATATGAATTGCACATTACACACGATAAAGCGATAAGATCTTTAATCAGGGTTGGTATATTGACCGGTCAATTGAGTAATACCACCATGCGTGCTTTCTTGGATGAGCAAATTGCTAAGTTTTCCTACGTGTGTGCAACATTCCATTTAATGTGGCTGACAATGAAGTGTTTCGGGATACGTAAAGATGCTGCGCCCTGGCTACGACCCTCCATCTCCCAAGGACATAGGCGGACCCCTCCTAGACAATCTCCATGACATTCTGCAAGTCTTAGTGAAGGAAAAGCTAGAATGGAAAGATGTCCTAATGCAAGATGGGTGGTCGGACATACACAATCCCTGTCATTGCCACCAGTGTTCACTGTGACGGCAAGGCATACTTCTTGTCCGCCAATGATGCTGCCGACAACAAGAAGACAGCAGCATACTGCACGAATCTGGCGAAGGACTGCATAGCAGAGGCTTAAAAAACCTACAATTGTACAGTGGTTGGGGTAGTGACAGATAACGAGAAGAAGATAGAGGCGATGAGAAGAAGTATGGTTGAGCACGACCCATCATTGAAAGTGTATGGGTATTCTGCGAACTGGCTCAACCTCCTCGGGCAAGGCATTACCCCTTCGCAGGTGATGCAACAAGTACTTCAGTAATCACCATGCTCCTGGAGCTCTACTCAGCAACGTCCCGGGATCCGTAAAGCCCCAGCTTCCTGCTGACACCAGGTGGAATAGTCAACTGACATGCTTAGAGACCTATGTTAAGAACAGACCGTATATGATGCTTGTGTTAGCCAATAGTGATGATGTGATCGAACCCAGGATTATAAACCTTATTCAGAATGTGAGACTGTTCAACGAGGTGAAGCACCTGCATAAACAGCTGTCACCAGTAGCCCTGACCTCGGATAAGGTACAGTCAGACACATGTTCTCTTGCGATGCATGTGAGTCCTGGCTGGATATCTTTGAGAATGAAAAGCTTCAACCCTACCGCACCAAGATTGCGGTGGAATTTAATTTTGTAGATAAAACAAATGTATGCTATTTAAAAAAAAACAACAGAGCATACATTACTGTAGCGTGTCTTGTAAAACATGTAACATCAAGAAAATGTTGTTTGATACCATATTAAGTGTGCTCTATATAAATTGTGCGGAATATGGACCAATTTTGATAAAAGAAAAAGATTGTTATAATAGCTTCTCAGAATGATTTATTAAGGTGTTAAACGGAAGATCACTTATACAAGACGTTGTAAAATATGTAAATGGATTATCAGTCAATTCTAATATTGGTTAACAATGACCATGCACATTCCGATGAGGTCCATGTTACAGCTGTTTGCTGTATTTCAACCATTACGACAAAATTTAGTGTTTTAGGCAACGCAATACGACAACTTGAATTTTAGGGTTCCAACCAAAGCTATTAAACATGCACTTTTCTGTTTTTATGTCTTTATAGAAAAGAAAAGCTTTTAATTTATCAGAAGATATGCTCGCACATCGGTGATTTTCCCATACGTACCATTTTTCACAGACGTCAAGACCAGTTCCAGCTCTCCGTGTGTAGCCCGGTCGCGTGTCGTCTGCAGACGAACCGTGATGGCGTTACCGAACGACATGAAAACAGTTTTGGCGGGAAGTTTGCAGCCGCAGATCCCCCTTTGTCTAAAATTCATTTTTTCGTTATCAATTCATATGCAACAAGGCTTAATAAAACGTAGTTTATTAAAACATAGTGATAGAATAACCGCGCCAATAGAATGACTCAGTGCTACCTTAGCAGTTGTTACGTCTTTCATGAACAATGGATAGTCTCTGAACAAATAGTATTAAGAAATAATACCAAAATTAGATAAATATCAAACCCATCTCAATGCATATATATTCAACCCGCCAAGACACATATGAAAGGCAAATATTATTAAATATATCCGACCTGATAACATCTTCGAAATGTCCGAGGAATCACCGTCAAATATATCCAGTCTGTTGGGATAGCATGCAGCGGAAGACAAATTTGAAATCTCCGTCCCGAGTTTGAAGAGCGTGGCGACCAAAAGATGGTAGTCTGCGGTCACTATGGTCACGGAGCCGTTCTTGCATTTTGGTATGATCTTGTTATGATGGCATGAAACGGAAATAACCATAGACCCGTTTAACGATTTCGTCTGCGAGCAGTGTTCCTTGATGTCAACTTAAATTAATATTGACGAGTGTGAGTTAAGTATCATTTCATTATTACAATAATGATGTTGATGATAATATTTAAAATATATATGCAGCATAGAAAAGATTATTAAAAATCTATTTAATGTAAGTATATAAATTCGCGAAATACAGTGTACATGTATATATCTATTCTTTTTAATACACTTACAGCCTCCGAGAATCGCAAGGTATGTTGAATTATCCTGGGTAAAAACTCGTCCTCTTTGCAGACACATGCTCAAAGTAAAAATCAAAATTAACGACCAGACAGAAAACTCCATTGAAATAATATGTGTTTTTAACAATATATAAAATCCTTAACCTTAATGGTTCTCAACGAACGCCTGAACTGGCAATACAGTTTGAGCATACTAATCAGAGTGCAAACATGAGGAAAAATCTGAATTTAACGCGGTTATTTACATATATTTACATAATATGTTAAAGATATTTGCTGTTGATTACCAATAATCGGTTCCGAAATAACAATCTCTTGTTTCCGTTTGCTTTGTTGACGCACCGGATAGTTGTAATTGTTATACGCATTTATCTGCGAGCCTCTGTGAAACACATTGGTTAATAACAAATAATTACCAACAATGCAGTTATTAACGTAATAAATGTGTGCTTAGTGTATGGTATGCCAAATCTAAATGTGTTCGTGATTTTATATTGAGCTGTAACCGTATGTTATAACGTGTTATGTCTGAGAAAGTGCCTCTATCAAACCAAACGTCCCATAGTGGTTTACACAAATAAAAACTTTAATTGTATCTCGTACTTAGCAAAAGTCAAAAAAGCAGATACAATTATGTTTTACCGATCAAAAACCTATCAATAAAACATATCTCGATCGTTTCTACAATACGTATTCTTTGATTTGGCATGCACATGTATTTGTAAATATTTTGAAGTAATTGAAATTCAGTGTTATTCAATTATTTTTTTACACGACATAGAATTTTCAAAAGTTGAACATTACATATATTGCCTTCAATATTATTGTAAAAATATAGATGGGCCGCATATTTTACACGCTTTCCCATCATGGCAATTGAATTTAAGCTATTGTGTCATATTTTAAAATTAATAAAACGTGTTAAATTCCATTCTGGTAATTGCTGATACATTTATACGGTAAGTTGTGTTTCAATTTGTGTTACATTTAACTTCAGCCTCATCAACAATATAAAGAGAAACAGTTTGTAATCCATATTATCACATGCCATACCCTGTTTCCGTTGTAATATAATCATTACATATATTTTTATCTTACACATGTGTAATATACTTTTTAAGCGTTTTCATTCGCTTAGTTATCGTTTATTGACCAATCGCATTTTGTTATTTTGCTAAAATGACGTTGCAACGTCAAATGATGACACGAAATGTAAACAACATTCGGGATTTATCATTATGTTTGCGTAAATATTTATTTAATTTGCTCATTTAAAAGCATTTGATAAAAAAGATCTGACACTAGTTGTCATATCATACCATATTTTATTTAACTCGTCCAGGAAATTCGTTAGTAAGCTCGCCAAAGGCTCGCTTGCTAACCAAATTCCTGAACTCGTTTTTATAAACTATGGTATGATATGACAACTTATGCCAGATCCTATATTTATTTTCACGAACATGTTATATGGTAGACATGTATACTATGATTATAGTTCCTTGTAACACGCGTTGTTCCTTCCCTTAGACGCCTTGGTAGAAACGTGCGTTCATTAATTAGAGTTACATTAATTAAAACGTTACTTCGATTGCGATTTATAGCATCTTATGCCCCAAAATATCTATGCTTAACCCCTAGGTTAATGGTACATTATATACAAATTTTATACGTATTACGACATTCGACATTGTGAGAATATCCTTCGTCCCCATTGCGACAGGCTAGTTATGTCTTGAGGTACATGTATGTGTAATGGAAAAGAAATACGATGATTAAATCGCTTTCATTTAAAACTTAAACATGTATTCCTACTGGGCACATTGACATTGCTGTCGTTTCTACATGTATGAAATAAGTCGAAGTTTCCGCACATTACAGTGTAGGTGTTTTTTTTCACACAAATACAAAACATGAAAAGATTTTTTAAGATTATAGAAAGCACAACAAGTAATACGTATAATCGATTTACAATCATCTTTGTAAATACCAGTCAATATGCATTTTAGAGTTCATGTAATATACTAATATACGTTGGTGATTTGTGTTTTTTTTCTGACTTAATTCTTTTATACAATATATATCCATCTTGAATAACGGGAGACAAGTCATGATTATCGGCCGACAAACATCGTCTACCTTTTTTTTTCTTGACGATAAATGCCATCACGGCGTGTAAAGGTCAAGATAATGCACGTAGGTAATTGTCATAAACAAGTAAATAAACAGCCGGATGGTTTACGTACGCATTTGGAGGTTTGCCTTTCTTAGTGGTTTAAGAAATAGAACAGGACGTCGGTGAGACGATGTACGGCATATACATAAGACAACCGGTCACCGATATCCTGCTCTGTGCTTGTATTATGCTTTTAGAGTTTGATTTATTATATATATTTCGCGATTTTTTGTATCTTTGTTTGGTGGCACTATACTCTAAATTATGATCGTATCATAATTGGAGCACGAAGTCGGCGAGTCGGCGTACGACATACACCTAAAACAGCCGGTCACCGAGAACATGCTCCGTGTTTTTTGTTGTTGTACATGTTGAACGTGATTGTGTCGGCAATATGAGAGAATTATGTAACATGTGTTGTCTGTATGCTCGATGCTATTGTATGTGAGGTTCCTACTTAGCGTAGTCAGTATTATATGTGTGTATATTTTATTATTGGAGCAGGAAGTCGGCGAGTCGGCGTACGGCATACACCTGATACAGCCTGATAATCGAGAACATGCTCTGTGTTTTATTACATATGGTGAACAATTCAGAAATAAAACGCGCGCTTTTATACTTTTACTCATACCCGGACATTTCCAATACTCATATTATATATATTTTCGTAATAGTGATTTGAAGAAATTATGTAACGGACAAATAAGGTTCGTTCTTTATTAACACAATGAAAAAATATTATACAACTGGACATAAAAAACACACACACTGATAATTCTCTAAGTGTGTTTTTCATAAATGAATAAAACCTCGACCACGCTACCGGAACTCTACGGACTATACTACAATATAAATTTAAAAAAAACCAATAGACCCAAAGAAAAAATAAACATAAGTAAAAATCGACAAACTGATATGGTTGTATAGCAAAATGTTATTGTTCTAACACACACATTGTTTATTGTCAAGCTTATTTTCAAGCTGTACTTGTTTGTGTATGCTGAAATATGAAAACGTTTATTAAAAAAAAACTTTTTAAATAATGTACAAGTGATTGATGTGCATGCGATTAAAGGCACATTTGATTTTCATACAGAAATTTCACTCCAATGTCGACGTTCGTGTACATGAGTGCGTGTGTGGGGGCGGGGGGATATATCCTCTAAAGAATATTCATATGTAGAACTCAGCATGTTAAACTGGTGTGTTGAGAACGCGATTAAGGCCAGATGTATGTCTAGTTTCTTAACATGGCAAATAACATGATTCGTAACACGTTGGAAAAGAAAAGTCTGGATAATGTTTGAGCAAATGGGATTTACGCGACCTTACTTACAGATGTTCTTAACCATATATTATTAGTTGACCTTCATTAGATGTCCATAAAGTCGACTATAATGTTAAGTTATTTTGAACTTGTTTTTATGACAATGGTTTGAGCACAATATGCAATAATTTATTGACAATTACAGTCGGTAGTTTGACTGGACTTGCTAATTTAATCGTCAACCTACGATACGATACGTCCCTTACAGCGAAAGTTGTGAACCAAGTATTTTAATATTTTTCTTTAACAGCGTTTTGCTCTTGAGGTAATTTAATAAATGTCGTCTTGAGTTTTATAAGATCAAAAAAAAAAGATCACAAACAAACATAATAGATTATTTAAAAGAACTAAATCCACGAAGACTTCGTGAATGCCGTCATACTGAATAATAAATAGGCCTGCCGCTGTTGCATCGAACTCTTCGAAATGTACATAATCATCGTTTCGTACAACGGTTCGGGAAGATAAATTATATAATAAACAAGACTATTTCCAAGCAATATATGTCCCCTAACAGCTCCTACATTGTCAGAATATTTTTTTGTTGGCAGACGTTTTGACGTAGGAACAAAATAAAATGACGTGCATAATGCCGGTCGATATTGCCATCTATCCATGTTTCAAGTTTCATGAAAAAATATGAAGAACTTGTAAAGTTATCGCAGGATCCAGAACATTTTAGCCATTTTCATCATTTTCAGCAATATTTATAGTCTATTTGTTGCCATAGCAACCATAATTTTTGACGTAGGAACAAAATGAAATGACGTTCATAATGTCCATATTGCCATCTATCCATTTTTCAAATTTCATGAAATAATATGAAGAACATTTAAAGCTATCACATGATCCAGAAAAGTGTGACTGACTGACAGACTGACAGACAGACAGAGCGCAAACCATAAGTCCCCTCCGGTGAAACCGGTAGGGGACAATAAAAGCGACTAATATAAGGAATTGTTATCGATTTATTAAATCTGGATATTCACAGACTTCAAAATAGTTCGCATAAACATAGTGGCTTCGGTTATGTAAATTACTTGTACTCGGTTTTGCGCCAAAAGTAGAACCTGATGCAGACAGAAATCGTAATGAAGATCATGATCACACAAATAATTACAGCGGCCCCGAGCAAAATGATCGCCAGATTCGTCTTGATTCTATGGCAACCGATTTCGTCGGATCCGTCGTGACACTAATCATTGCCGTCGCACACGCCAGTTTTGTTTATGCACTGGCCGCTCTTGCACGTGAACATGTCGAAGCACGTGATGGTGTGCAGCTTGCAGTCGCTCTCGTCTGATTTGTCTTGGCAGACGGCTTTTCCGTCGCAGACGAGATATTTGTCCACTCATTCGCCGCTCGTTTTACACTTAAACTGACCCGCGCAGTCCGTGTGGTTGAATAGTTCTGAGACAAAAAGAGACATATTTTGGTTTAAAAATGATGGATTTGATTTCTTAGTTTAAACAATCCTATTTTAAAAACAGAGCAGCAATACAAGAAACGTGTACAGGAAAACATGTTAGAACCAGAAAACGTCGTTTGATTCTATAGTAAAGGTGCTTTACTTTAATGACTTATAAATACCAAGTTACACGTGCGAATTATGCGGGATATGATTCAATTTTAATCATAGGAAACATTGTAATAAACTCATCTAACTCAAAGAATGATCCAATCACTTACGAACTTGCAAAAGGGAGATCACTTCTACAATACTTTGCTAACCATGTCACTTTATTATCTTCACATTTTGACATAAGTAAACGATGGGCATACATATCCCGATTCCACAGTACACTGATACAGCTTTTTACTGTATTGAAACCATGATAGTATAATTTAATGTTTTACTCTACGCAATATGAAAACGCCAAATACTCCGTTTGAAGCAATGATGTAATAGTGTATGCAAGTTATAAACTGTAATTTCTCCGGAGTTATGCGCGCACATGATCGGTGAGTGTCCAATACGTTCCGTTTTTCACTGACGTTACTACCAGTTCCAGCTCGCCGTGTGTCCTCTGGTCGCATGTCGTCTGCAGACGGAGCGTGATGGCGTTACCAGACGACTTGAAAACAGTATTGGCGGGAAGTTTACAGTCGCAGATGCCAACTTTATCTAAAATGAATTGTTTAATCGTTCACATTAACACATTCGACTTGGCTTCTGGATATAAAAAGTAGTTTCTGTAAAGTATTCTTATTAAATAACAACTCAGTTAGAATGACGCAGTGCTTTTTTACCAGATGTCACGTGTTTCACGCAAAAAATACTTTTTGAATAAATACTATGAAGTAACACAACAAACTAAGATTAATATTAAATCCTTTTCAGTATATATGTCTTCCACCTACCAAGACACATACGAAATGCAACAAAATATATAAAAAAAATACCAGACCTGATAAAATCTTTGACATTTCCGAAGAATTCCCATCAAATATATCCAGTCTGTTTATATCGCATTCAGCAGCAGAGGAGTTCGAAATCTCCGTCCCGAGTTTGTAGAGCGTGGCGACCAAAAGATTGTCGTCTGCGGTAACAATGGTAACGGAGCAGTTCTGGCATTTCGGTATGATCTTGAACTGATGGCTTGAAACAGAAATGACCATAGACCCGTCGATCGATTTCGTCTGCGAGCAGTGCTTCGTCATGTCAAGTTAAATGAATGTTAATGCAGTGACTTAAGTATCACATCTTACGAAAGATAATATAATAATATAATAATAATAATAATAATTATTATTATTATTATTATTATTATTATTATTATTATTAATATTATTATTATTATTATGCTGTGGCTGTTGCTGCTGCTGTTGTTATTGATGATGATGATGATGATGATGATGATGATGATGATGATGATGATGATGATGATGATGATGATGATGATGATGATGATGATGATGATGATGATGATGATGATGATGATGATGATGATGATGATGATGATGATGAACAGGCGTATGACCGTTATCAATGTTTTGAACGGCGTTTTATGATATTTCCATAGCCGCAGCACACAAAATAATATTAAAAAAATAGATGCAAGTATATAATTGTGTCTGAAATTCAGTGTACATGTATATGTGTTTATGAAAATCCACTTACTGCCTCCGAGCATCGCTAAGCATGTTGAATCATCCTGGGCAAAAACTGCTCCACTCTGCAGACGTATGCTCAAAGTCAAAATTAAAATCAGCGACCAGACACACAGCTCCATTGAAAAAATATTTTTTATTAGTTTACACTGTATGAAACCCACGACCTAACTTGTTCTGAGCGAACTCCGGAATAATCAATACATATTCAAATTAGACATCATGAAACGCGGAAAATTCTTTATTGTCGCGGACATGTATATATATCTCGCAACACTTATTTAAAGATCTTTGCTGATGATTACCAACTGTTACAATCGATTTCGAAATGACAGTAATTTGCTTGAGTTTACTGCGTTTGCGGAGCGGAGCTTTATAATTGTTATACGTATCCTTCTGTTTCTATTTTCACTAACGATTAAATACATTAATAAGAACCGATTCTTGTTTTCATATTCAGTTCCTACATTAACAAAATTACTGAATTATTGTAAAGGTATATATTCTATATTTTTCATATTGATAACGTAAAACGGCAAATACGATTATCGTTTAAGACATTTAATTGTTGTTTTTTTCTCAAATCTTGCTTTGCACAATCAAAATCAGAATCCAACTAAATCAGCATTCAAAGCGCTGGGATAGGAGAGCGAAGAAGTCTGTTGTCCGGAAATTGAAAGAAGCCGGAATCTAGAGATGAATAGTGTATAATAATAACATAAATATAAGCCGTGCTCTGTAAAAAAGGGGTTTAATGCGTGCTCGTAAAGTGTCGTCCCAGAATAGCCCGTGGAGTCCGCACAGGCTAATCAGGTACGACACTTTCCGTCTTATTTGAATTTTGCTAAGAAGAGACTTTCTTAAAACGAAAAATATCATAAAAGCGGAAAGTGTGTTCCCTGATTAGCCTGTGCGGACTGCACATGCTAATCTTGGACGACACTTTATGATGCTAACTCATTACGGAAAATGTATTTCCACCACAAGTGTACGCAATTATTTTTATTTCGCTCCCTGATGTACGATGTTTCTTTTACTTTATAAATCTGTGGTAAATTGTCATTTCGACAATCTGTAAACGAGTCCCTTTACAGGTCATCATGTTTTGATATGCTCTGTAAATGTCCATTCCTTGACATTTGTATTGTTTAACTAATCCTCTCTCTGAATCGCCCGATTAAAATGTTTAATACGGTTACAAAATACAAAACAAACCCAACCAACACAGCAATGTATTCCTGGTTGATTTTGTCTTAAGACGCACGTAAAGGGTAATCATTTAAATGGACCGCTAGTTCGTAAAGTTATTATGTAGTGATTACTAGTATCTTTAATTGCAGATATACAAAAATACTTACAAAAGGAAGAACAAATTAATATTTTAAAAATATGGCCATCAGCTCCGCATCATATACAGCATATAACCGATGGATGCTAAAATATACTTCATATTTCATTTTTGAGTCCGTTTCCTAGGTAGGACCAGTACTTGATTTATTTAGGGAATCTAAAGAACGCTTACATTTTATGGGTTAACCCTGATATCTCACAGTCGCTAAGCGAACGCCATATCCACTACGCATCAGCCACATAAAATAGCACAAAGGAACATACCGGTATAATATTAGATCTAACAGCTTGGAGAATGCAAAACAATATTTTAAAAAGAAACGAATAAGATTGTATAGTTGAATTTATTTTGTAATTGAATTAATTATGTTTTTGTACAAAATAATATCCTGATATTTATGGATTCATGACAATATAGTGTTATCAAATAAGCCTTCGTCCGTAAATTAAATAGCACCTATTAACATATTGTAAAACAATTGTGTATGCTTGAAACAGTAGATAACTTTTTTTAGGTAATTGAGTTAACTATACAAACATAGTGAATTGCATAAGTTAGCTTTTCATAAGAACTATAACTAAACAAACATTGTGAATTGCATAAGTTAGTTTTTCATAAGAACAAAATTCACTAAGATAAACTCAATAGTAAATAGGCCCAAAGCTGTACGTAAAGATAAATAATATAATAAATATGTGTTACATGTATTTTCGCGAAAAAAGTTCGCAAAAACAATGCTACTTCGGTTAAGTAAGTGGCTTGTAACCGGAATTGCGTGTATCGTAGAACCTGCAGCAGACGGCAATAATAATGATGAGCATTATGAGGCAAACAAGTCCGGCGACCACGAGCAAAATGATCGCCAGTTTAGCATTGATACCATGGCAACCGATTTCATCGGATCCGTCGTTACACTGCTTCTTTCCGTCGCAGACGCCATTTTTGTTTATGCACTGTCCGCTCCTACACGTGAACATGTCGAAGCACGTGATGTTGTGTGCCTTGCAGTCGCTCTCGTCTGATTTGTCTTTGCAAACGGCTTTTCCGTCGCAGACGAGATTTTTGTCCACACATTCGCTGCTCGTTTTGCACTTGAACTGGCCCGCGCAGTCCGTATGGTTGAACAATTCTGAGTCAATAAGAGACGTACATGTGTATTTGGGTTCGACAAGTGAAGGCTTAGATTTTGTAGTTAAGACTATGCTATTTCAAACAAGAAATATCATTTAACAAGATATACGGCGTTGATTGTGGTCGGTATTAATGAACGATCAAAAGTTATATCTATGAGATCAAAAATAGCGAATGCATTTTTTCTGCGCAGTTTCTAGCTGCATCACACGCAAATCAATTACGGGGTGTTGCGCCAGATTTCGTGGCTTATTTTGATTTATTAGATATTATTACTTAGATATATATATTTACAGAATAGAAAAATACAAGAAGCATGAAAATAAATGAAAGCATATAGGTCAGCCGGAAACAGTCGAATCTTATTTGATTCCATTATTAATAGTATCGTGAATCATCGTGCTCATGCTTAATAAAGTGGTTTTAATGATAAATATTTCTATTAAATTAATCAAAATTTGTTCTTATCATGCAATTGTTGAAACACATTAACAATCTATGATTTACATACCATAATAATATCGCCGAATTTCTTTATTTAGTATCTTTCTGATCAAAATAAACTTCAAGTGCACATAGTTTACGCGATAGCGACTTCTGTAACTGACCGCACACTGACCTTGATACATTGCGGGTTGGAATGAAATGCATTAAAGTGAGGTAACAATTCCATGGCTGGGACGACGGCTTCTTTAAAGCTTTACACATTTACGTGTTTAATGGTCAATTTCAAAAACAATTTCAAATATTTTCGTCAAAGCGTTTATCGGGTTAGTGAACAACAATACTTATATGATCTAAAATGTATGAGTGCACATAATGCAATATCGTAGTAATTACCAAATATGAGAACACAGCCTTTTATTACAAACGCTCTGGCGCTTACATTCTTCTTAATAGAAAGGGGCAAACACACTCTGTTTTAATGTCGAAAATTGAGTGTGAAACTGCTCTATCTCTCAAACCTTATTTTTAGAGATACAATTGTTTCATGCTGAATACGCAGTTAACATCGTTGCTAAACGAACTGTAGTATCCCTTTTCATACTCTATTCGTCCCCAAAAAAGAAAGTCATTGGAATAACATATTAATGTGAAATCTGTTTGTAGATTGCACGTTTTCTATTGCGAAAAGTTTCAGGCCCACCGGCGGGTATATTTTTTATTAAAATTCATTGGTCGCTTACAAAGGACAGGCTAAGGTGAACAGCTGGCGTATACATCTACGCCAAAAAATAGACAATACCTAACTGTAGCGTGCACATGAAAACATGTTGCTTTATGAAAACTTCGTTTTATTCCATATTAAAAGTCCTTGATGTTTATAACGTAATGAGATCCAGTCAAGTGTGCTTATAATTCAACAAAACAAATTATTCCATTTTGAGAAAAGACAACAGTGTAATGAACCCATTAAAAAACTTCTCAGCACATTCTTATTTTCTTAAAGTTGTTCATGGGAGATCACTGTTACAATACTTTGCCAAACAAGTCACTGGATTATCATCCAATTCCAATATATTGGTTGACGATGACCGTGCATATTCCGAAGAGTTCGAAACTACAGCAGCTGCTGTTGTAAATGAAACCATTACAGCAAAAATCGATATTAATATATTTACGTTGATCCTTGGCGCTATTGAACATGCTATTGAACATGCAATGTTCACTCTTTACAAATTAATAGTCTACATAATTATAAAAGATAATTCATCGTGATATTGCATTGAACAACCGTTTGATAAGCTCGCGCATCAATTGGTGTCCAATACGTACCGTTTTTCACTGACGTCACTAACAGCTCCAGCTCGCCGTGTGTCGTCTGGTTGCATGTCGTCTGCAGACGGACCGTGATGGCGTTACCAGACGACTTGAAAACAGTTTTTGTGGGAAGTTTGCAGCCACAGAGGCCTTTCTTGTCTAAAATGCATATTTGAATCGCTTATGTAAAGCATTGTGATTGAAAAACAACTCAGTGAGAATGACGAAGTGCTTCTTTAGCAGATGTCACGTATTTCATGCACAGCATTTATCTACAAATAACTAGGAGCAATATAAATTCAAACATATTAAAAAATCAAGACCTGATAACATCATCGAAACTTCGGAGGAATTCCCATCAAATATATCCAGTCTGTTTATAGCGCATTCAGCAGCAGAGGAGTTCGAAATCTCCGTCCCAAGTTTGAAGAGCGTGGCGACCAAAATATTGTCGTCTGCGGTTACGATGGTAACGGAGCAGTTCTGGCATTTTGCTATGATCTTGAACTGATGGCTAGAAACGGAAAGGACGACAGGCCCGTTGATTGATTTCGTTTGCGAGCAGTGTTTCGTGATGTCAACTAAAACAAAAGTCAACAACCGTGCAATAAGTATTACTGCTTAAGACATATAATAATTATTTTCAATTCCAAAGAGTAAGACTGTTCCATCTTAGAAGATCTCGTCATTTCCCGTTAAGATGTCTTAGTGAAAAGGCCTCAGAGCCGGATCAAATAAATAGCCAATACAAATAAATCGCAGATTAGATTGCAGGTCCACTTTAAAATATGAAACGATGAAATTACTATACATCCATTACGATCGTCACCAATATAAACAACATGTTATTTTATTTATATATACATGTATGCAACATAAACAAGAACAGTAAAAGCCACTGAAATGCAAGTATATACATTTGTGAAAAACAGTGTATATATATTCATGAAAATCCACCTACTGTCCCCGAGAGTCGCTAGGCATGTAGAATTATCCTGGGTAAACACTCGTCCACTTTGCAGGCACATGCTCGAAGCCAAAATCAAAATCACCGACCATAAAGAAAGCTCCATTGATATAATGTTTTATTATTTTCAAATATGTAAAATTAAAGGCTTAACTGGTTTTGACCGAACGCCGAAATTGTCAATACAGTTTGGAATTTTTAATCAGAGTGTTAACATGTACAAGCTACACACTCTGAACCTGACGCGGATATTAATATATATTGCCATATAACGATATTTGGTGGTGATAACGACCTATCAGTTCCGAAATGACAATCAGTCGCTTCCGTCAGCTTCGTTGGCATACGGAAACGTTATAAGTGTGGTACGCATTGATCTGTTTATGTTCGCACTTATGTTTAAATGCATTAATAAGACCCTTTCGATAGTTTGTATTCAGTTCCTCAGTTTCAATATGTAAAATACTATTATTTTTTAGAGGTGTCAGTTTTCTCATTTATCTTGTTTGCACAATCAAAATAAGAAACGAGAAACGAACTAAATCAGGAAATGAAAAGAAGCGGAAATCAAGAGACGAAAATTACACATTTTATTCTAATGTTTTTTAACTGCAAACTCAATAATATACACAAAGTATGCAACCTGACGGCTGACCTACATGTGGTCGAACTAACAGTTAAAAGTGGTAAAGGAAAATATCGAAGGTTTGTTCAATCTAGTCTGCAAAGTAAAATATAGATCATGCAATCAAATCTTTTGAAACCTGTCAAGTTAAGCTTCCGTCAACAGTCTTAAAACAATACAACCGATAATATGCTTTATTTTAACTGACTGACTGATTAATACTTATATATGACGATTATTTAGTTAACAAAAAACGTTTTCTTTTTCAAATACTTTGAAACGCTTTGAGTAAATATCATTCTCACCGACAATGTAAATGTTTCTGAAACAAATGTATAGATACAGGACTTCCAGAAGAGTAATTTCACGTGATTCAAAATTTCGTCATCAATTTAGCAATAATGCAATGATGCCATAAAATATAGCAATCTTCCGGCGAAGCGACACGAAACAGGCGAGGACTTTAAGCTGTTCAAAAGTGATCTACATGCAAGCGACAATAAGAGAAATACAACAATTCCTTTTTCACAGTTCAACAATATCATCAGGTTAAAATAAAAAAATGCAACTAAAAGGTACCATAAAGGTACCTTGTAATATTACAGGTAGCTGCCTAAAATATCATTCATTTTAATTGGCTTATTATTTCACAAGATTTTGCACATCAATAAAATGTGTGTATATGTGCTTTAAACAATGCAATAACTCCCCGACAACCCATTCGGTGCAACGACCTTACAAATTGCACATTTTACCCTATAGGGATACTGCATATAAAGTTACATCATAATCTCGTGATTAGTTCCTAGATCTCTCGAGGAAACTACACAAATTCCTTCAAACATGAATTATGTGTTATCAAATGACAAAAGCCCCCCCCCCCCTGATAAAACACCGACCAGACATAATGCGTATATCCATTATATAGGGATACAACATTTTAAATGTCGTCTCATTTGGGTGATTTTCCTGACAATTCGCGAGAAAACTAACGGTATGACGGATGGATCTAATAATTATAATTAACTACAAATAATCTGTTAATGGTTGACCAACTTTATCATAAAATGGTTGACCATGTCCGCCACAAACAAAATATACTTGTTTAACTTTATTTACATGTGTGATGTATTAGCATGATATTAACTCAGTCAAATGTATTCGTTCAGTAATATAGGTCTAAATTTTGGCTTTGTTTTAATTTAATTGTTTTGAATTTATGGATGAAGTATCTATACCATTAGGGAATACAAACAAGATTGTAACATAAATACTTAACAATGGGCATGATATGTGAGACACATGCATATTGTGTAAACTATGTTCTGTCTTAAACAGTTCTGTTTTTATATTGTAAACAGCCTTAGTTTTAAGCTCTGTTAGGCAGAATAATAAACATCTATAATACACAAAGGGAATATGGTTATTTATTATATTTTAAGGCATAACGAGTTCACGATTTTATTTATCTTTCAGTGTTTATACGTAATATGATGAGCAATGGATTGAAAATGTTCGTTGTGGTGTTATTTAACCGTTTGCGATAGTTTCACCCTTCCTGTAACATTGCCAAAAAGCGACAATACAAACGAGATGAACTAAGTTGTTTGTAGCTTTTCGTTCTTACTTGAGTGGTGACAGTGGTAATATTGAATAAGACATGCATATTTATGACTCAAAAATAAACAAAGGCGCCAACAATATTAGCTTTTTTCTGGTACCACATGAATCGAAAACAAAAACTACATATGCCTTATCCTACATACAGGCAAAATAAGAGGACAATCTGCTAACAAGTTATTTCAGGGTCGCAAAGCTGAATAGAACGTATTTGAAAGGTTCAAGAGCAAGCTATAGTTGCACATGGACATGTTTACAATTTTATTTATCGGAAGACGAACTGAGTATCATCTAACCAAGTTGTGAATACAAAATTACTTAACAGCGCAGACGTGATACTATCTGATTTAAATAAATATGCCACTGTTAAAATTATACGCATGCGTCAATGTATTCATGGGTATGATAGTTATAATGAGCATTCAAGTGACAGGGGGCTAAAACGTGGGTAGTATATGTTTAGTTTGTCGATATTCTGTAAACAAATAAACAGCTATTTCTCTTCAGCTGCAAAGAAAATATGCTGAAATATTGGACGGTGTTGCTTCGCTTCGCTTGTGACAGCACTCAAATTCGATAAAAAGACGGTGTCACTGCAATTATACAGTCTTTAAGTATTGGTTTATTATTTAGTTTCAGACAAAATTGTGAAGCGATCAGGTTAATATGTGTATATTTCATACAATGGTAATAGATATGAATCCCTAGCATCGACTGTTCAGTTGTTACAACTAATGTACGCACTGAACCATAATATGAAGTTTATTCATATTATAAACATAAATTAATTCATGTCTTTACAAATGTCATTTCCAAATTTACTCAGCAAAACGCATTGAATTGTATCTTAATGTGTATTGATCATCTTAGAAACGATAATTTCAGTGCAATATTTTTATTGACCATCTTTACAGAATATCTTCATTTTAAGGTACTCCATTGTACGTTACTGAAGACAAGCCATGTCAGTTGTAAACATTGCATTGTACTTGAACTGCTTTATAAAACAAAATAGGCTGCAAAAGAAACGTGCTCAAAAGCCAGTGCATTTTCCTTAAAGACTTTACATAGCTTTTTTGATAAACAAATATGACAACATACTGTAAGAAGTCGTATTTGAACATCCTCTGCTAACAAATTCAGATTTCCGTTCTATTACCTTGCAAACGTTTTTGGACGGTGTTACATTACATAAATTTGTCTCTGTGATCTCTACTTTGTCTGACATTCTAATGAAATAAATATATCATTAACTATCACTAGTGCAGCAAATAATTGTCGTGTTTTTGACAAATGAAAACAAGACACATATTTTTTTATCAGAATTACGTTATGGTCATGAGCTAAATTAGTAATCATTAAGCTCAAAAATAAATGCTTTTAAATAAAACGAAACCCTATATATTTTCCAGTAATATGTTGAGTTTTCTAAGAAATTGTGATTAGTACAGAACACATTCAAATGTGATGAACACAGCTTGCTTATTCTTTTCCAATCGAAAACAGAGCATGAAAAGCGTTTGCCTCTGAAAATGTTTCATTTACGAAATGAGTATTTTTATACAATATGGCTACATTTACTTATTAAGACTCAATATTTTAATGAAAGAAACAATATTCGTCGTAGTATTTGCGTAGACTGGATATGATTTCGGTAAATTACCGTTTGTTCTTACTTAAATTATGAACTTATTAATATTTACATGTATATTATCTTGTAAATGATAAATAGCAAAGGAAGAAATAAAACGATTAATTTTCAAATACAATTGTTGATAGATATATATTATATTGGCATGTAACCGAATGTAACCGGTAGCCAGTCTATTATATGCTATACAAGATTTATGTCCTTTTTGTACTCTTCGTAATAAAGTAATCAACATGGTAGCAGCGTAGTGGGAATTTTCTCGCCAGAAAACAGGAAAATAGACACTGTTTCCAACCTTCGATCGAATATTGATCAACGCAAGAAGAAAGATGGCAGAATCGTCATTCAGACTGCCTAGTTTGCTGAACGTCACCGACGGCAATGTGACGGAGAACTTCAAGAAGTGGAAGCGGGAATTCGAAGTCTACATGACGGCAACCGGATCTGACAAAAAGGACGCTAAGGTGCGTGTCGCAATACTTATGCACTGTGCAGGACCAAATATCCTTGACATATATGATCAGGCAACATGGGAAGACCCGGATCACAAAAACGATCCCGTCAATGTCCTACAAATGATAGAAATCTATTGTAACCCCCGTAAAAATGAAGTTCTTGAATCGCACAGATTCTGGTCAACGCCTGTCCAAGAGCCATTTGACAATTTCTTAAACAGAGTTAAGAAAACGAGCCTCAACATGCAACTTCAAGGACACTGACAGAATGATCCGTGATAAGATAGTATTTACCACATCAGGTAAATTACAAGAACTATTATTAAGAGAAGACGAGCTTGATTTAAACAAAGCGGTCAAATTATGTCGAGCATATGAACAATCATTGAAACATGTCCAGGAAATAAGAGACAAAGATGTAAACAAAGTACAGCAAAGTACAGCCAGACCAAAAAAGAACACTGTGCGAAGCAAAACAAGCTACCAACCAAAGCCGCAATCACAGCCGTGTGATTACTGCGGTAAACTCCATGCACCGAAAAAGGAAGAATGCCCTGCATGGGGTAAGAAATGTTCCAAATGCGGACACATGAAACATTTCCAAGCTTAATGCAGAACTAACGTTCACATGGTCCAAGATGAAAATGATAAACTTGAAAGTGATGAATTCTGGTTAGCACAATTTGACTCTAGAACCCGAGTAATAGCTACAATGGTAGTAAATGACTGTAATGTGAAATTCAAGTCGACACAGGTGCTGAGATCAACACGATTAACCAGAAATTTGTGAGAAAATCACAGGTCAAAGGTAACGCGTCTACACTAAGAATGTGGAACAAAACGACGATGAAACCACTTGGTGAAGTTACACTTCCTGTAAAAAAACCAAAAACTGACAATATTTATGATGTCAGATTCATCGTTGTCCCGAACGACTTCCAGAACCTGTTAGGGTTGAAAACGGTGCAAGAAATGAACCTTATAAACATTAACACAGATGCCTTTGTGGGGAAAGTTGAAAAAGATCTTGGTGATCTAGGTGAAGCTAAGCTTTACGTAGAAGAAGATGCCAAACCAGTTGTTTTGCCAGCACGAAAGATACCAATCGCCATCCAAGGCCAAGTGAAACAAGAACTTGACAAGCTTGTAGAAAGAGGTATTCTTGTTCCAGTCGAAGAGCCTACTGATTGGGTGAACCAGATGGCCGTGGTACGAAAATCTTCAGGGAGCCTGCGTATCTGCTTAGACCCCCAACCTCTAAACAAAGTGCTGAAAAGAGAGCGGTACATACTTACCACATTTGATGATGTCTTGCCAAATCTCAACCAGGCAAAGTTGTTCACCAAAATGGATGTCAAAGAAGTATTCTGGCATGTGCGATTAGATGAAGAGTCGAGCAAGCTAACAACGATGATAACCCCTTTTGGACGATTCCGATGGTCAAGATTACCATTTGGGCTATGTGTATCAAGTGAGATCTTTGCGAGAAAGCTAAACGAAGCTTTGAACGGTCTCGAAGGCATTTTTGTGATCGCAGATGATATCATCGTCGTTGGCTGCGGTGAAACAGAACAATCGGCAAAGTCGGACAATGACCTCAAACTGAAATCACTTGCAAAACGATGCTCAGAACAGAACATTATTCTGAATGAAGAAAAGACAAAGGTCGGAAAAGAAGTGATCTTTCATGGACACAAAATAACAGACAAAGGTGTTTTGCCCGATGAGAACAAAGTGAAAGCCATCCAAAACATGCCGAAGCCGAAAAATGTTACAGAGGTTCGACAACTCTGCGGACTAGTGCAATACATGAGCAAATTTCTACCTGATCTTGCCTCGACCATAGAGCCCATTCGTCAACGAACGCGCAAAGATGCCAAGTGGGAATGGACAAATGAGTGCAACGAAAGCTTAGAAAAAGTGAAAGCGCAAATCACAAGCGCCCAGTTTTGGCGTACTTTGATCCTGAAAAAGTAGTCGTGCTGCGAGTGGACTCATCGCAACACGGATTGGGTGCATGTCTTCTGCAGGATGGATATCCTGTGGAATTCGCCTCGCGTGCTCTTACCCCCGCTGAGCGAAAATGGGCGCAAATTGAAAAAGAAGCACTAGCAATTCTATATGGACTGACGCGATTTGACCAATACACTTTTGGAATCAAAGTAGTAGTGCAGAACGATCATAAACCATTAGAGACTATTTTGAAAAAGCCTTTGGGATAAGCGCCAAAACGACTACAAGATATAATTATGAAATTCCTGAGGTATGACATCGAGTTCCAGTTTGTGAAGGGCTCAGATCTCGTGATTGCGGATGCTCTGAGTCGTGCATACCCAGAATCAAAGGAAAATGAAACTGCAGATCGGTTGGACATTCGAAATGTCAAAAATGGTGCATTCGACCAGTTTCCAGATGCAAGAATTCTGGAAATCAGACGTGCAACAGAAGAAGATTCGTCAATGCAAGAGCTTCAGCACTTGATAATCACTGGATGGCCGAAAAAAAAGTGACATTAGTGCTGAACTCGGACAATATCACCCTCTCAGAGATACTCTCAGTGTGCAAGATGGAGTGATCTTCAAAGGTGAAGCAATAGTTTTTCCAAAAAGCCTGAGAAAAGAAATGCTGCAAAGACTGCACAAAGCACTATCTAGGTTATGATAGTATGGACAGAAGAGCCCTCGGAACGATCTTCTGGCCTGTTATGAATAGCAGAAATGAAAGAGTTCACGAAAAAATGTGTACAGTGTGAGGACAGAAAACCTCCCTCTCAACAGGAAAAGTTGAAACAACATAGTGATGGACTACGACCTTCGGACAAGGTCGGATCGGACTTGTTCCGAATACAGAACAGGTTATATCTCGTTGTCGTAGACTACCACTCAAGCTTCATCGAAGTGGATTTACTGACAGCGGCAACCAGTCAGCAAGTGATTGACAAAATGAAGAAACACTTTGCTAGATTCGGAATTCCCAGAGAACTGATAACCGACGGTGGACCCCAGTATATGTCCACAGAATTCCGTAACTTTACACAGAAGTGGGGTATAAAGCATCACATCACGTCGCCTCACCACTCAGCATCAAATGGTAAAGCTGAGAGTTCTGTGAAAGCCATGAAGACACTGATCATCAAGTGCCACGAGTCGCGTACGGACCCGATGGAGGCGATCCTGGAACAACGAAACACCCCTCGTGCCGACACCAAGAGGAGTCCAGCTGAGATGATGATGAATCGAAAGCTTCGCACCATGGTACCTTTGCGCGTGAAAGCAAGTTGTAACCGAATGTAACCGGTAGCCAGTCTATTATATGTTATACAAGATTTATGTCCCTTTTGTACTCTTCGTAATAAAGTAATCAACAACAATGATCATGATTTTTCTGTAAACAATGGTTAGTCCAGTAACTGGCTAAATAGCATGCGTAGTTCTCATCGAACATTTCAATAAACACCGTGTATTTATAAAAATATGTAACAATCTAATTATGTTATCTTTAAAGCACTTGTTAAATCTGCTATTATCTTTTCTTCAGGAAAATGTATGATCAGGCGATAAGTGACCGCTTTAAATAGCTGAAGCCACTAAAGAAGCCCAACAAAAAACCTTTTGTTCCACTTATAAACTGTAAACACTTCGCACCAAAATGCGGTCATGTCAATTTAAACACCCTGTAAGCTTACATTCGAAGAAAAGCTATGATAACAAACATATTCAATACTTAATATGCTTAATAGCGGACATATTTAACAATGATTAATGGCAAAATATATTAGTTAATTTGCGAAGTATGTTGTGCCGATATAACCAGCTCATTTAGTTTTTGATTCAAAATCACCATTTGGAATTTTGGAATTTCGCAAATGGATGGATTTACAGGTGTGGATTTCAAGAAAGGGCTCTCGCGATTTGTGCAGACGCTGCTCGATTCCTCGTCGAAGGTTTGTTACATTACCTTATCTATTTCGTGCCAATAATATCACATGTGCACATCATCATCATCATCATCATCATCATCATCATCATCATCATCATCATCATCATCATCATCATCATCATCATCATCATCATCATCATCATCATCATCATCATAATCATCATGATCATCACCACCACCATCATCATCATCATTATCATCATTAGTATCATTATTATTAAACAAACGATCGTTATTATTATTATACAAACTATCGTCGTCATCATCGTCGTCGTAATCGTTTCACCGTCGTCGTCATAATTGTCATCATCGTCATCAGTCGTCATCGCCATCGTCCTTATCATCGGCATCATCATCGGCATCATCATCGGCATCGTCATCGGCATCATCATTATCATCATGAGCACAAGCAACGCCATCAGCACCAGCACAAGCATAATATTCCTTTACGTCCTTTGAACGAGATTCGAACAGTCGTTACTCACATATATGCAGCGATTCCTGTGTGCCCAGGGAGTCACCGCATGAACTTCATCGTTCACTTAACGCATTGAAATACGACACATAAACGTATTCACCTGCTCTCGTTTTCAGAATGACGCGCATTTGCGACGTTAACTTATGAGTATATTTTCTCGTATTTCTTAAATTGTTTTGCATCTTTCACATCGTTAGCGAAAGTATTAAGGGGTGTTGCGGCAGTTTATTTAACCGAGGATATATTTATAGCAACACCGATGATGCTATTATCACAACTCAATATTTTTGTTATAAGTATCATCAGAAATGACCGAGTTGGTTCATAATATAATTGTCAGTGGTTCTATCCCAGGTGGGGTTAACTTTTTGTTTACTTTTTTTTCTTTAATTTCATTATTGTTTTATACTGGAGCATTTTAGTCCTGTTGTTTACCTTTATCAATTTAAAGCATTTAAACACAAATTTCAAAACATGAAGAAATCTGTGAACATGTAAGTTATTAATGATTAAGGTCGAGTTTGATACTGTATGGTATTATGTTCGTGATTAAATTGTTTTTTATTAATGTCTTTTGGTAAGCTGTTGTGATCCCAGTTAAGATTGTAAACAATTTCTAATGTTTATGCATATTTCTAACAATCTATGTACCAGTGCTTGGATTTTGCCTTATTGCTGTATTTTATGAAATATGACGTCTAGACGGTAGGGATAATTAAAACTAAAAATCTCTGTTAAAAGTGCGGTGACCTCCTATTTTTATTTGTGTTTTATGAATTCTATTTGACAGAAAAATATCATTTATGTGGTTACAATAGTAAAAAAATGAAGTTCTTTGGTTAAAATGAAAAATTATAAAAAATAAATTTCTAAAATGTAACTTGTGTACTCCATTTTATTGGTAGTGTGTGATTTAATTAAATGGTTTATGATGTATCTTAGCTTATATAATATCTACATGTTGCCAATTTCATAGGTTATTAATTATTTTTACGCAATTAGAGATTTTTCAGTTTTATTGAAAAAGTACGTGTCATATAATGTTGAATAAAATCAAAACAAGGCCGATGACACTATGTTTTTATTTCATTTTTGCATATAGTATTAGTATATATATCTGAAATATAAATTTCAGACAAAATCTATTTGATTGAAAAAAATCAGCAAAACTGCAACAACACCCCTTAACAATATCAACATATATATATAAATCAACGTATAACAGCTTTTCAACCGAGCATTATTAATCAATATGGTATCGATTATCGAATTATTACCAAAACGTGATCAGCTAAATTAGTTAACTTTATACAATACCGATTAAAAATCACCCTTAAGCTGTTTAAGTAATCCGCTATAGTTATCTTGACATTTAGTCCTTTAAATATGCTAACATTAAGTTGTATAATTTAATTGCATTAAATTATTCATCATTGTGTACAACGTAATGAAGGCATTATAAATAATTTATAATTATTTTA
The DNA here is from genome assembly GCF_020536995.1 of Dreissena polymorpha. Lineage (NCBI taxonomy): Eukaryota > Metazoa > Mollusca > Bivalvia > Myida > Dreissenidae > Dreissena > Dreissena polymorpha. The sequence goes on along the minus strand of NC_068363.1, from coordinate 14,658,295 downwards.
GTTACATATGAGGGTCTAATAATCGATGTGCATATGGAAGTTAGTATAAATACTCACGATAACGCAATAAATGAAAGACGTATCAGTTTGTATAAGCTGTTTAGGATACTACTTTACATTCAGAAAAAAGGGCGTAACACATCGAATAGAAATTATGCCAAGTCTTGCTTCTCATACTTCTGAGACGTGCGAGTTTCAAGTACGCATTCAAAATAATGTATTGCACATTTTTATTCTCAACCTTGCTGTTAGTAGAAGTGGAACCAGTTTTTGAACCAAAACCAGCTCCCGATGTACGTCAGTTTACGTTAGAAGACGTCAGCTGCCACTCCGATGCGTCATCATGTTGGATTGTGACTGCCGATAAAGTATATGACGTCACGGACTTTTTATATACGGTACAATATAAATGCTAGTTTATTTATTTTACATACGATACAATATATATGCTAGTTTATTCATTTACTCAATTAATTCTGGCAGACGAATTTAGTGCAATTCGTTTTGCAGTACATATGTAAACAAGAAATGGTTTTCGCTTAGATCATTAATGGTAGATTTGGCTTAGATCATTAATGGTAGATTTGAATGTTGATTATTGTTTATTGCAACTAACGAGCGAAACCACACTTAATTGCTCAGCATATCGGCTTATTGGTTCTATGCGGGCTTTCAGCCATTGACGAGTTAGTTAAAGTAAAAACGCGTTCTTTATCGACCATGGCGAGTTGGTGCAGGCAAGTAATCGGTTAAAATGTCGACTTGGTTATGGAAAGTAAGCGTGTTATCATGTCACATGCGAGTTGGTTAATGCACATATGCGTGCTATTATGTCATCGATTATGTGGTTAAGCTAGTTTGAGTTCTATAACGGCACTGGCTAGTTAGTTCAAGCAAGTATACATTCTGTACTGAGACTGTCGAGTTTGTTAAGGCAAATATGTAAGCTTTAATGGCACCGGCGAGTTGATGCACGCAAGTGTGCGATGAATGGAGCACCAGCTATGGCGACTAAGTTCAGGCAAATACATGAAGAGCACACAAATACGTGCTATTATGGCACTTGCTAGTTGTTTCAGTCAAGTATGCATTCTAAAATTGAATTGGCGAGTTGGTTCAAGCATATATGATAGCGATAATGGCTTGGCGAATGTGTTCAGGCAAGTGCACCGTGAATAGCTCAACAAATACTCGTGCGCTAAATAGGATATACATGTTGAGCTTTAAAATAAAATACATTTCTAGTCGTCTCCGATTTCGTTCTTGAAACATATCAACACGAAGAGATCAAACTATTTGCTTTTACTACATGTTGGTGCTCCTAAGAAAGTTTGCTTTATGTTTTTCTTGTGAATATTAAAACCCAGGGTACAATTTTGGTACCACGATTCTCGGGTGACAGATGCATATTCGGATATTGGCACTATATGTGAGGTCACATTAGTATGAATAATACTGCAAAAACCCATATGTGTATTAATTTGATATGAATCTCATGCAAATTAGCGAAAGAAAACGTTTCACTGCGTGACAGTTAATAACTATACAATACTTAAGTGCCGTTTACGATATGGATCATAATAATGTGTTAATTTATTCGTGCGTACGCTAAAAGTGTCAACGGAAAAAACTTCTATTACGTTTGACATGAATAAGGTTCAGCAACCATTTAAGAGATACTTTTTACGATTATAATAATATTTTGGAAGTTAATGAATGGGTTAAGGCTCCGATATACAACTTAAAACAACTAGAGATTGTTAGATAGCTAGACAGATATATTTCCGGATTCAATCCATAAAACAGCATGGCAGAGAGTGTATGTAACAATAACACTAGGTCATTTAACATAATAGATCACGGATGACACATTCCATTCCCACTTGTAGTCCTTAAGAATTCCATATTAGAGTGTCAAATTATATGAAAATATAGTGATAATGAAAGGGACCTTTTCACATATTTTGGTATGTATTGAAGTTTGTCATTTAATACTTTATATTGATTAATGTAAACATTGGATCTAAAAAGCTCCAGTAAAAACAATAATCTTACTATACAAGATAGAAAAAACGTAAACCTCAACTTGGCTCGAACCACTCACCCCTAAAAGTCTATCGCTGAGACCACTCGGCCATCCGTGCTCATACAATCAGAAGTGCATTTTATACTTCATATAAGCAATCCTCGTAGTATCACAAAATATCACAACAACAGCAGAACTCTCCAAATTATTCAATAGTTTATCATTGCAACGAATTATAATTTTCGGGTTTTTAAATCGTCAAAAGATGCCTATAATGGATATTTTAGAGCATGGTAAATATACAGTTTTACTGTCTGCTCACAAATATCATGAATACAACAAAAATTGCGAATCTGAAACATTTTTTTTTATTTTGTCAGTTCACCAAAACGTGAAAGGGCACCTTAAACTTACATTTCTTGGAGAAATTTAGATAAGAAAACACCATATGAGATAATTTATCATAAATGTTAGCACACGAATGTAGCCAAAATATTATGCGCACAACGCTGAAATAATACATGTTTGAATTCTATTTACAAACAAAACAAGAAAAGAATAAAAACAAAACTGTACCAGTATCAAACTAAACCAAGGCAATTGTAAACAACGTTGGACAATTGTCCATTGACCAATCAAGTAACAGATCCATTTAAGAACAAGAATATAATATCACTTGCAATCTAACACAGAGTAGCCCGAACCATCAAAGAAGAAAGCTTCCTTTATTCAGAGTCTTGTCCACAAAATTCGTGTTCAGCCGCTCGTGTTTATTTGTGTTTTTTGTAGGGTAAATACATTTGGGCGTGGATCGAAAGCCTATTATATCTTCGAACATTCTGAATAGTAATGCAATGCATGTTTTAAATACGCCAGATTGATATTTTGATATTTTAACAATCAAAACGTAATAGTTTATTTTCAGAAGTTATGTTTTTGAACAAAAAGTATGAAACCGTTATTATATCATTAAAAAGCAAAGTGCGTTTCAACCTTCCATTTTTCTTTCTATTACTGCCATGTACGTATATATTTATTATTGGTTATATAGTAAAGGAATAGCAACTATAAGGTTGTTTTACAGATTTCATCGCGATCGATTTCCATTAAAAATAATCAAGTAGATGTTATCAGTGCATTTCAATTTGTCTTCCATGTGAACGAATAAGCAGTCTTTAATTATGCCTATCGTCGGCTTATGCGCTAGTATCGATAACTCTTTTTTAATTAGATTGAATTGAATCGTTATGAAGTATATATAGGTCTCGTATTTCTAAAGGTTCAGTTAACTGTGTATTTTAAATATGTATAAACAATTGCAATGTGGACACTTCAGGGAGCGGTCATGTAAGTAGCAGAATAAAATTCAATATATCATTGATATCATCACGAAGTACTGCAATACACATTCAATATATCATTGAAATCATCAAGAAGAACTAATATACACATTCAATATATCATTGAAATCATCACGAAGTACTGCTTAACACATATAATATATCATTGAAATCATCACATAGTACTGCTATACACATTCAATATATCGTTGAAATCATCACGTAGTACTGCTACACGCATTCAATATATCATTGAAATCATCACGAAGTACTTCTATACGCATTCAATATATCATTGAAATCACCACGAAGTACTTCTATACGCATTCAATATATCATTGAAATCATCACGAAGTACTGCTATATACATGAGCACATATCCTAGCTTATATGCACTTTTAATAACATTTCAATTGAAGCGCGCGACCGCTGTATGCTATAGTTAGAATATCACTGCAGGCGTAAAGAAAACAAAATTGTTGACAGTGACTTCATATTGTTTTTATAAGTTTATTTAGTTGAATATATTATTGTGTTAAGATTAATATGTGTGTGACAACTTAATCAATTGAGTCAATAATCCTTATTTTATTGTTGTTGATATGACTCTTAAAATATATTAATGGCTTGTTCGAATTAAAAACTAGGTTAGTTCTATTGCTTGAAACAGTGCACACAAATATCGACATAATTCAAGGTTTAAAAGTGTGTGTAAGTATATTATTATTACCTCACCTTGACAGTTACATAATGTATTTGTTTTAGCAGATTTTGCTTTTGTAATTTGATACATTTATCACAAGTTTCACGCGCAAAGTGTGTAAACTAGTAAATACATGTGTGGATCGTAATTATAAGTTGTTATTTTATTTATTTTTGTTTTTATAACAAGGAAGGCAATATTAATTTTCAGACAAACCAGCCTTCAATCGAATGTTTATTGTCAATTTTTTGGATAATGGTCGAACGAATAGCGTACACCGTTAAGTACACCCCAGATTTCACCATGTATGTTTTCAAACGTAACGTTTTTTTATTATATAGTATTGGCAGACAATGTCACAGGGCGGGCTTACTACCGGACAGGTTCCCAGCAGTAAACAAACGCATATAGATGGGACTCAGTTGATAGCCCCCCTCGTCTCTGTTCATTACCCGTCTCTCCAGTCGGCAGTAAGCCCGCCCTGTGACGTTCACTTCCCGCGAAGTCACAGTCTGATGAAGATTCACCAATGATGGATCGAAACTGTCACGGTATGTGAAAATTTTCTTGCAATGTACATATTAACTGTTACAGAATTTACAAAAACATTCCTGATGAATTTCTTTCGAGTTGATTAATTTGGTTTCAGTAATTTATGGTTGCATCAGAATCACGAAATCGATTACATTTGTATTCTAAACCAAAGAAAGAGTACGTGATGTTTACATTCAAACTTGGTTTGAACTTATGCAGTCTCAAAGTAAGCTTAAATATTAGAACATATTTACACACGAATTTTGTTTTTACACTTACTTGAATTTTGTAGTGAAAAGCAGAAAATTGCATTGAATCGATTACGATTGTGTTTGCATTATGTAAAAAGAGGAAGAGAAATATTAAATAATAGTAATGTAAATGATCGTAAGTGCCAAGTGTATTACACTGGTTTAATTAAATCTGCATTTAACGTTATTTGTATTTGTCCAATTTATAGAGATTTTAGTTCAAAATACAACATAAGACTGTCATTTAACACATTTGATTCTTTCGAAAATATATGTCTTCAAATTCTGAAAAACGTATCGGTAAATTAATATATTTTGCAATGTTAAACCCTAAAAGATATAATTTATTCTGCTATTGCTTTCTAATTATTTAAAATTCCTTTACATTATATTCCTATTTTGCCATATTTTCTTTATTTTTGCTTTTTTGTTTTATGTATTCATATCAACTATCGACATTATTTGTATGATACGATTTAATTTTCTACTCTTGTGGTATAACCGTACAATATTAATCAGTATAACATACAACAACTCTCTGTATAGCCAAGCCTCATTTTACTGTGTACATGTATTTATGATATGATTTTTGCCGAAAGCATGTATTGATGATAATGCGAATAAATAAACTGTATACTAGTAAACAGTATTATTGACAAGTCATACAACATATAAGAAACATATAAACACAGTTATTAAATAGAAAAGACAAATAATAGTTCTTGTATGTCAAGAAACAACACGAAACACACAGTATGTATATATACATTAACACTGTTTCAATATTTCTTTATCGAACATACATAGTTTCCTGTGCTTACTTGAATTAAAAGAATCCATGCACAATAAAGACTACAGCTATCATGGAATATTCGTTGTAAGGTCTCGTAAAATATGTTTTATCAATAAAACATCTATCTTAGATCCTTAAGTGCATTACATTCAAGTGAATAATGGAATTCATCGTTAATTTGATTATTGGATTCACATAAAAAACACAGTCTTTGGTTTGATTTATATTGACAGCATACATTTTTCATTCATTGTTTTAGTCCTCATTGTGAAGCTGTTCTCAATTTACTCAGTGATATTTTTTAACTCTTTCAAGCACCATAACCAAACACCAAAATCAATTATAAATACAAATTTTAAACGATCAGCAAACTGCATACCACATGTGCAGATCTATTTAATTATCATGATCTGTTTGTAGAAGTGAGTTTTCTTCGTGACATTGGTGTTGTCAGACTTGTATATTCTGGTCTCTGTTCGGTCATACTCTATCTTCACGGAAACAGTGACGTTCATTCTCCCTCCTCACAAAGCAGGCATACTATCGCGATGAAGGATGTATTCTCTCGGAGTAACATTTTTGGATGTTTGTGTGCTTAGAAAACTTCTCACGTCAGTTGGCAACCTGTGTATATTGCTGCCGCTTTCTAATGCACGGGCGTATAGGAGACGTCTTGTTTCGTTTGTCCATTATTTTTGAATTTGCGCTTGGAAATGTTCAATTTCTTTCATCTCATGGAGAATTATTGATGTGTCGTTGATATTATGTTGAATGTTAAACAAACGCCGAACGACTTCTTGAGGAATGAAGACTTGCCCACCTCCCCCTAGATAATTTTTCAGTTGTCTGCTCAAGCGAATTCCACTGTTTTAGCACACCAGCATCGTATCTATAGGCCTCGTTACCAAGCCTTGGTTCCGTTGTCCAATACTGACCAACAGACGAGGCATTTCCGCCATGTAGTCGATACAATTTGATAACTGAGATTTTTGGGGTTGTCAAGTAGTAACTTCCACCTCTAAAATTGCTAAAATGGTCTCCGCGTATGATGTTCAACGGACCAAAGTAAAGGGGGGGTAAAATTGAAAAGAATGTTCGTTCTACCGGTGAAAGCCATTGTCTTTATTTTATTCCAGAGAGCTTATTTTCACAAGGTAATCTGTCTAATCGAAAATATGCAAGGAGTGAAATGAATATTAATTATGTGCGGCTCTCATTAAAATCGATAGTATACCTGGTAAAAGTTATGTTTTCTATTTAAATAAAACTAGTAAGAAATATGTCATTATTAAAATACCCACTTATGTGAGGTAGAAGCGATTAAGTTTAATTGCGATTTTCAATAATCGATATCACGTTACTTAACAGCATCAATGAATTAAGTGAAATGACAATGCTCCAATACGGTCGGGCGGCTAGATTGTTCGGGTGTAGAATATCATAGTAAAGCATTTATAAATGAGCCAAATGATATAAGATTGCATTTTATAACTCAAAATTCCGTTTGTTGTCACTTTCCATCCGGAGTTGACAAGCAGTCATGAACATTATTGCCAACCTTTTGTCCAAACGAATGACATCTACTGAGCTTAAACAAATTTTCTCTGAAAAGCTAGTTATAGTCTACACAGGAGCCAAACAGTCTTAAGGACACACTTATGCATGCCAAAGATACCATCGGACCAGTGAAAGTGTCTCAGGAGAGTTAGTCTCATACAACAATGCTCGTTGCTAAACATTCCAGAACAAGCAACAGACAAAGCCATTTATAAGCCATTGCGATTATCATGGGTATCTTAAAATGTGAAACAGACAATACAGTATAACTCGTTCCGATGTATTGTCTGCAACATGTAATATGAATGTGAGACAAAAATGGCGTTGAACGAATGTATCAACTTTTCGATTAAACTTACAAAATATAAGTATACGAGCCGAGCTGTAATACATGTCTTTATTTTGCAAAATTTAAAGTGAAGGATATTTAATTATTCTTTCTGAACATTTCTTCTTAGATGGCAACATATTGATTACGATGTGCGGTGAAATATGGAATAAATAGCATTTACGTAAGGTGGATATTTCGTACGTTTATATCCGTATTTAACAACTATTTACGGAACTATACATGCAATATAATATTGTATTCTTGTTAACAGATGTAAGTGGTGAAGAAACCTGAGACGTGTACGTGTTTGGTTATATACACATTTCAGACTTTTAATTGCTTCGATTATTTTTTAACTTAACAATTGATATATTTTAATTTTAAACAAGAGCATACATTCAACAAGCATTTAAATTCGATAAGGGCATATTAAGTATATAAAGTACATTGCAGTTAATGTAATTCTTGTAGAAATTGAACCGTATGAGGAAATAACGCTTTGTACTAGTGGCCAGGCATGTTTGTCAAGTAAAAAGCTATCGAGCGACAATAACCTGTGGGAAATGTGCAAACATGTGTAGGAGATAAAAATATCATGCTTGGCTACACACAGTATTTAACGACGTTATCCTCTAAATATAACTGAATTATAAAAGAATAATGTAACACTTGATAATCCAAAACCAAATACCAAGTGACCTAAAAACCACTCTACCTTCGAAGAGTACTTGCCATTCCCTGCTCCCTATAATACTTTTTCAAACATAAGCAATAGCGTAGAATTAATGTTCGAGCAAACCGTATGTTGAATCTATCGTGCTTTGTAGAATATCGTAACCTACAGATGCATAGTTTTGGCTTTATATGGTCAGATGATTCAACAATCCCCCTTGGAATGGACCCATTTATTTGATTTTAATCATCTTGCATTTGTAGTATTTCCTGTACTATAACTTTATTTATTTTGTATACAGTAATTTTTATTTTGAAAACTTTTCTGCGGAAGAGGTTTCTTAATGCTCTTCCGCCCAGATAAATATAATATAAACATATACATAAACAAATAAAATAATCAACTGTGCAGTCACTTTTTTAGTTAAATTGATATTTATATAATGGTTTATTTTAATTGTTTAACATGAAAGTAAAATGTAACTGAATCTATGGACACTGTCAAATTGTATGGTCTCAAGTTGTATGATTTCTATTATTTAGTATATCTTTATAAGTAACATAAAATCGACGAGTAATTCTATTCACTTTCCCGATCGTAACTACTTTTCTTTTGCTTGGTTAGTCGTCAAGCAGATCACATACGGTGACGCCGGTTCGTCAAAAGTACCGAATAAAGTATGTGTTTGAGTGTGTGTTTTAATTATATGACTGCTGAAATATAGAAATCCGCCATGTCATTGTAAGCATTACGTATTTTTAAAAAACGTTATTAGTTTTAGGTGTTGAAACCCAACACCAAAATAAACTTTATGTATGTTCCAATAATTCAGATAATGCTTGAGTGTTTGGTTCTCGTACTCGGAGTTTGTTCCTTTTGCATCGTTATCTCGCGTCATTTCTCTTGTAAGTCAGAGATAGAAGGTGCGAAACAATGCCTGACCATAACGGAAACCCAGGCGAAAATGATGTTTATAATTAATATGCTAACTAAACGGCGTATACTATTGAGGAAAGTTACAGCCATATATGGCCACTAAAATATCCGAATAAGTAGTCATCATTGGCGTTTTCATTATAGGTAGTCTAAAGGTACCCTAAGAGGTTGTGTTTCAGGTATAAATGTTATTACAGTTCCGATTAAATTATATTCAAGTTTTATTTCAGAAGTTGCAAAAGAGTATGCACAATTTCTTTATTCCACATCGATTAATAAGCGACACTGTAGGTTTAACGCTTTAACATGCTGTTTTTAAATCACAAAATCGTAATATAAGCATGAAGATATTTTTCGAACAGACAGAACATGAATTTATTTATAGCAGTGAGAACATACGAATTATCAAAGACAAACAACAACTCCCAAAGCTATTGTACCGGATACATGTTCAGGTATTAATTGAGTTCAATATTTATCGTAGACTATGTAAAATATCAAACATAGCATTTATATTATATTTTTATTATATTTTAAATAAATATGGTTTATGGTTTATATAATATATACAATATACATACACTCCATGAGTATACATGATCAAAACATAGTAACATATATAAAGGCATGACATGTGATCAGTATTGAATTTCATAAGTTGAACAATAAAGTATCAATAGATTAAAAGGTCTAGGTCAAATATATTTTGGATAATATCATTTAGAGTCTATTCATCAACAGACTCTATAACGATCACTTCAAAAACAACAAAGACGAATCTACAAAAGAGCGAGAAGTCAAGTTTGAGTTATGAATTTTATACAATAATCTTTATAATATTTGTACATGTTTCTTTGACTAAATGCTTTATGTACATACATATCTAAGTTTCTGTTGGTACCTGTATTATCCGATTGCATTAATTAAATAAATATTATCATGTTTGTGCTTTTCCAGTAATATTTATTTATATACAATTTCCTAATAGTACCATATAAAGAACACTCTAATAAAAAATGATATTCATCCTCAAGAACATTGCAATGTCGACATTTTCTATCTTGAAAATGGCATGGCTTCAGGTTTATGCCATCTGCCTTATTCGATTTCTAGTCTATTAGTGGGGTCATATGGTGAAATGATTGTTCACTTTATGACAAAAGCAATCCACTTGGCACATTTGTAGATTTAAGTATTTTATTCAATTTTATCTATGGACCCATCTCCAATTTTAAGATGGCCGCCATTTTCAAGATGGCCGACAAGATGGCCGCCAAAATTTAAGAAATTACATGTTACTGACATATTTGATTTAAATATTCTGTTTTTTGGCATTGACATTAGCTGATTTATGTTATTAATTGATTAAAATATGTTTATACATGATTTTTTTTTTAAATATTGCATATAAGTCAAAATGGCTTCCAAAATGGCCACCTAAAGTACAAAAAATAGGATTTTCCTACTCCAATCTATAATTTCAATATTCATTGAACGTATGTTATGTTAGCAAGTGTTTTTCTTTTTTTGTATTTACAGACACCTTCATTTGTATAATATTCTCAACATATTGTTTCAGTCCTTAAATAAATAAATAACTGCATTCAACGAGTTCACACTTCCAGAAGTTAAAGCTGCCTTAAAATATATCCCCGATCACATCCTCCACCACACAAACAAAGGGCTGTGCAAAACAAGTCAGCTTTTATACACGTGCACATCCCACGACAAACAATCTGGGGACTGCAGCCACGCTTTAGTAACTCCTGGAACGACTCTGATACTTGCGGTAGTGCTGTCCAGAAAGGTACCCAAGTGTTGTCCTCGTCTCTTACCCAACCCCAATTTCTAGGACAAGGGAGTTCTGGTGAGGGCTATAGTGCCTGTCCCCAGCAGTATCCAGTCTGGTATGCGGTACGCTTAGTGTGTTGCAGTAGGGCTGCTTGTGTTGGTGGAATTCCATCTATTGATCTACCTTTGCGTGTGAAGAGGTCCATTCGGGCGTCATTGATACATTCAGCAGCATGCGAACGATCATACATTAAGTATTACAAAATGATCCAACGTTGGCATGATAGTTGCAATGGATTCGTCTGTTGGAGTTTGACCGAGAATCTTGAATGCTTCTGTTGCGGCTCCATATGCATTCAACGTTCCCCGTGCTGTTTTTTTTTACCTTTACCACTGAATGCTGGGGACTGGTCACATCCAGTAAATGCATGGACTGTCAATAGACCGCTCGTGTTATCCTGACCAAGAACAATACACAGTTTATTTACAGGTATATATATATAAACTGTTTTCCTGTGCCAAATGCTATCCAAAGTTCTTTCTACATTCATATGTTGAAAAGCAGCTGTAGCTATGACAACTACATCTGTATAAACTGTACGTATTAGGATTTTCTTATTGTTCTAGGTTGGCAGCATGATTCGCATGGAGTAAGATTCTTGTATCTGCTTCTTCGTGTGTACATGGGGATATGCTACTGCTTTCTTCGATCGGTATATTACTCAGAACGTTTTTACCTTTGGTGGTGATGGTCCGAGAGCCCACTGTTGTTTATTGCAAGTTTGAGGCCAATAATTTGTTTTGTATATTTGAAAAGGGTATTTTATATCCTTCCAGAATACCCATGTTTAAGTGTACACAACTGTGCATATCTATGTATGACTTTGTGGGTAAAATCACTTAATATCGAAAGTTGTCCCTGCTGATTTCTGGAATAATTTAATAAATAGACATTTTCAGTCATTGGAAGTTTACCCAGGGCTTCAGTTTTGAGGTATTAAATAGGTATCAGAAACCTTTCTGATAATTCAGTAAAAAAATAATTTTCCATGTATTTAAAAAAAGGGTCAAAACCCACAAAATTTCGCATTTTTTTAGCAGAATTAGCATATTTTTTACTTTTAATCATGCGAATTTTTTTTACCAAGTTTACAATTTCCAACATATTTGTCTAATAAGTGTTTTAAAAACATACATATGGCCTCCTTGTTTCATTCCAACAACGACTTATTTTAATCACCATCTATTAGTGATTTTGGGTGGTCAGAATAAAATCACACACAAAACTGCTGATTTCTGGAATAATTTGATTTAACTAGATTTACAAGATAAGTATTGATGCAAAGCATCAAAGGGCGTCGGGAATTTCAGTGTAAAAGGCACCCAATGAAGTTACATGGAACGATTTTTTTTCTACTGTAAATACTAACATATTGGCCGATTATTTTTAACAAAATAGAAAAAGATACTGGTATAACCATTATCTATAATTTAGTGTTATAACCCCCAAATAACCATTATTTATGATGTTGTGTTATAACTCCCCAAATAACCATTATCTATGATTTTGTGTTGTAACCCCCAAATATTTCATAGTTCATTTTATTTACATTGGTTTCCTTTTTTACTGGCATCCGTGTGCAGTTTTCGTTAATGGAACAGAACTGTGTAGGTTTTAAAAAATCAACTTCAAGGGGAGATGATTCTGAACTTATTCTTACGTTGCTCATTTACGATAGGGGTTGAGTACTGAATTGATATGAAAACACTGTAAAAGTTTGAAATAACATTGAATGAAAACTGTAAATTGCATAAAGAAGCTGCATTTCACAATACTTTGAAATTCAGTAAAAGATCATAATAGATTTATTGCTCCGATATTCATCATTTTCAATAGGGTTCGAGGAATACTGATATAAAAACACTTAACAAGTTTGGAAAGATTCAGACGAAAATTGTGAAATCTTTTAAACAAGTGGAAATTGTTTATTTTGTCAAATTTAATAGAAAAAAAAATCTGGACTTATTGTCCCGATGTTTCTCATTTTAAATAAGATAAAAATGCTCATTGATATGAAGACACTGTAAGTTTGGAAATAATCTAATGAAAAATGTTGACATAATTACCTAACCAAGCAGTTTTTCACTTTTATTTTAAAATTCAAAGAGACATAATTCTGGACTTATGGTCCGATATTGCTCATATAAAGTTTGGGTTGGGTCCTCATTGATAAAACAAACCTGTGCAAGTTTGGTAACAATCGGATAAAAATTTTGGACTTCGAACAACGATTTCAAAATTTCTCAAATTCTAAGGAAGATAACTATGGACGTAATGTTCGGATAATGCTAAAGGGCTCATACCACCTGGATAGTAATACGTGTCGCGCTTCGCGCTCTATATGTGGTTCTTAAAAAAACTCCCTGGAGTGCTTGACTCTAGGGAAACGGGTTGCTGGGACACAGCTCCTCCTTGATAAGCGGCTGCTTCCTTTATCGCAACTCATTGTTACAATCAATAATACGTGTCGCGCTTCGCGCTCTATATGTGGTAGGGATAGTACTTAGGGCCTATGATAGACAACCATAAAAATACATGGATAATAGATGTGTTGTTTGCATTTATTTGTTAATATAAAAACACGTGTATTTTTTTATAAGATATTAAGTGATTTTAATTTTAATTAACGTTGTCACCACGCGGCATCCATTAATTTTAATAAAAATGTCCAATTGTAGTAAAATGGATTTTAAAATGTCTACATAAAATAAAGCTTTATTATATTTATTAACCTGACTGAAAACAAATTGTCAGCCGCCGAACTGTTCCGTTCGTGCCGGAACCCGGGATTGAACCGGGGGTCCTTTAGATGATTGTTGCGTAAACAACTTCAGTCTAACGCTCTCCCAACTGAGCTAATCCGGCTGACATCATTTATGTACTGCTATTTGGTGAAGTTGTGTATAGCGATCGTTATTATATGTCTATTAATAAACTAGTACATTGTACGTTTTCGTATCACTACGCCTTCCAATAAACTTGCTTGCGCGATAGGTCGTCAAATATCGTACTACATTGATTCTCCACTAAATAAGCAAATTAGAAAAAACCACAAAATAAATATATTTTGATTATGTTTTGTTTTTATACAAAACCAGAAAGTTTCGCGTATTTGCCCAGTCCCTGTGATCTTTCCCCTGTGATCAGTTGTGGATCAGTTATTAATTAAAACAATTAGCTTTGCATTATTGGCAATACATGTTTTAATAAATGTAATAGGCACAAATGCTGTACTTATTTACACTAATTTACACAAAAAATCACCACTATGCAAGATATTCTTAAAACAAAAATATAACATTGATCAATAAAATAACTTCTCCTCCCATAAGCGAAAAAAAAATGCATTACATACTAGTCGCCGCTCTCCAGAACGACGCCAATAAGACATGTGATAATTATAATAATCAAATATTGTTCGCATATATACAATTGCATATAAGATCACTCTAAACTAGAAATGGCGCGGCAGAGGCCGACGCGTATCCCCAAGTTGCATGTTTGACCCAGGGGGCGCCCCAGGGTTGATAATAGGGCCATGCATAGTTGAGATTGACCGTATTGTCATAAGATATGTTCATTATCAATTTGAAGTAAGTCGGTGTAGAAATGAAGAATTTATAGTTAAAGGCAATTTTGGGTGTTTTTGTGGGCATGGTCTATGTGGGCGAGGGAGCCCCAGGGTTGGTAATGGGGCCATGCATAACTGAGATTGACCGTATTGTCATAAAAGATGTTCAGTATCAATTTGAAGTACATCGGTGTAGAAATGAAGAAGTTATAGTAAAAGGCTATTTTGGGTGGGCGTGGTCTATGTGGGCGGGATCTCCCCAGGGTTGGTAATGGGGCCATACATAGTTGAGATTGACCGTATTGTCATAAGAGATGTTCAGTATCAATTTGAAGTAAATCGGTAAAGAAATGAAGAAGTTATAATAAAAGGCAATTTTTGGTGGGTGTGGTCTATGTGGGCGGGGCGCCCCAGGGTTGGTAATGGGACCATGCATAGTTGAGATTGACCGCATTGTCATAAGAGATGTTCAGTATCAATTTAAAGTAAATGGGTGTAGGAATGAGTTAATGTAAAATAACATAATAAAATGAGTGAAAATCTCTGACCTGGCCCCACCCCAACACCCATAACTTTTGACCCAGGGGTAAGATCAAAATTCCAAATAGTGCAGGGTCGCACATATGCTCAAAGCTACCATGTGTGTAAGTTTCAAGGTTCTAGTTCTGGAGGAGATAGTGGCCAGGACGGACGGACAGACAGACGGACGGCGGAGATAACCACAATGTTAGCAGACAGATATCGTACATTTGAAATTGTTCGTATGAAAACCGCACAAATGAATCAGGTGAAATGACTCAAAAAGCAAGAAAATGTAAAAAAAATTAGTGGTTTTAAACCTACAACTACACTGTACTCATTGGAATGTTTTGTTTTGAGCTATGTTATTCGCATATGTACAAAGACGCACAGTTTTAATATGTTCGTGATCACATGTGTTATAAACCTAACTATATCAAATTATTCCATAAATCAGCAGTTTTGTGTTTGATTTCGTATATTGTTCATGAAATCTTACTAAAAGTCGTCATTCAAACATGTTCATGTTTCAATTAAATCAGACGACCCTTTTGTGTTTTAATACAATAGTTAGACTGCTATTTTGAAAATTAATCAGTATAGTAAAAATTCGAGGAACTTAATCCTGAAAATGGACTAAAACAGCTAAACTAGTTTAAATTTAGTGGGTTTTAACCTACATACACTGTAACAAATAGTGGTTTTGACCTAAAATAACACTCATTGCGGTCATTGCATTGTTTGTTTAGAGTGATCTTATATGCAATTGTATATATGCGAATAATATTTGATTATTATAATGATAACATGTCTTATAAATCTTATTATATCAAATTATTCCAGAAATCAGCAGTTTTTGTGTGATTTTATTCATTTCCACCCCAAATAACTAATAGATGTTGATAAAAAAAAACGTTGTTTGAATGAAACAAGGAGGCCATATGTGTGTTTTTAAAACACTAATTAGACAAATATGTTGGAAATTGTTAACTTGGTAAAATAATTGCAGAAATAAATTTGAAAAAATGGGCAAATTTGCAAAAATAAAATGCGAAATTTGGTGGTTTTTAACTTAAAAAAAATACATGGAAAATTAGTTTTTAGAATTAGAAAGGTTTCTGATACCTATTTAATACCCCAAAACTGAAACCCTGGGTAAATTCCCATGACTGAAAATGTCTATTTATTTAATTATTCCAGAAATCAGCTGGAAAACTTTCGATTTTGAGTAATTTTACCCAAAACAAGCAATGTGTTTGTGAAACACTATGTCCCCATATATTTGACCTTTGACCTTGAAGGATGACCTTGACCTTGAACTTTCACCACTCAACATGTGCAGCTCTATAAGATACAAATGCATGCCAAATATCAAGTTGCTATCTTCAATTTTGCAAAAGTGTACAATAAAATGAGCGATTTTGACACATATATATGACCTTTGACCTTGAAGCATGACCTTGACCTTGACCTTTTACCACTCAAAATGTGTAGCTCCATGAGATACACATGCATTGCCAAATATGAAGTGGCTATCTTCAATATAGCAAAAGTTATTGCAAAATGTTAAAGTTGGCGCAAACAAACCAACAGACCAACAGACAGGGCAAAAACAATATGACATAAAAATCATAGATATGAACGGCTGTGACACTTAAGAAATGGGTTTTCTGGAAGGATATAAAATTTTCTTTTCAAATATACAAAAACTATCTTGGCCTCAAAACTTGCGATAATCACGAGTGGGCTCTCGGACCATGATAATCTGCTTTGTGGATTTATTTATTATTTAAGTAAATGAATATTTGCCAAAAAAGCATAATTCCCCCCCCCCCCAAAAAAAAAAAATTGACCTTTTGACCTTACGAAAAGTACAAAATACTTAAAATAAATGTTTTTCTTGCAAACATGTTTGATTATCAGCACAATTATTAATAAAGTATTATAATATTTCATTTGATTTGTAAAAGATCGCAACAAAAAATCAGCACCTCGATATTTTCTGCTTTTTTGATAGGTTGGTGGCCATTTTGAAAATGGCGGCCATTTTGAAAAAAATGAATTGCGTCCATAGCCTATTTCGTCTTAAATACTTTAAACAACAAATGAGCAAAGTGCTGTTGCTTTTATCAAAAAGTGAACAATTCCACTGAATACAAGCACCATATGTGGTGGAGGATGTGACCGCGGATAGATTTTAAGGCAGCTTTAAGGTCTGGAAGTGTGAGCTCGTTGAATACGGTTATTTTGTTTTATTTAAGGACTGAAACAATATGTTGAGAATGTTATACAAATGAATGCATCTGTAAATACAAAAAAAGAAAAACACTTGCTTATATAACATACGTTCAATGAATATTGAAATTATAGATTTGAGTAGGAAAATCCTATTTTTTGTACTTTAGGCGGCCATTTTGGAAGCCATTTTGACTTATATGCAATATTTAATTCATATGTTTTATGTAGAAACATATGTTCATTAATTAATAACATTAAACAGCTAATTTCAATGAAAAGAAAATGAATATTTTAATCAAATATGTCAGTAACATGTAATTTCCTAAATTTTGGCGGCCATCTTGGCGGCCATCTTGAAAATGGCGGCCATCTTGAAAATTGGAGATGGGTCCATAGCTAAAATTGAATAAAATACTTTTATCTATAAATGTGCCAAGTGAGTTGCTTTTATCAAAAAGTGAACAATTCCTCTGAATACAATATAAAGAAGTGAAACTCCAGCTGCTGGAGCAGTATTGAATTCTCATTATAAACATTTAGTTGGTCCTTTATTTAAGGCAAGTATATAAGCACCATATGATCCCGCTATATGGAATGAAACCCTTAATCTACAAAAAGTAGATCTAAACTTATTTATACGTACAGTTTATAAGTAAGGTTGCACTTCAAATTTACAAAACTGTCTGTAATCTATTGCTCTTGAAGATTAAGTTCTGACATCCAATTTTGGATAAATGTATCATTTAATCTAGACATTACCAAGGATAAAAACACATTCCATCACCTACACCTGAGTTTAGCCATGCATATTCAAAGCCTAAGATCTGCAACAGATTACAAACAGATTTTGCCCAAGAATGTTTATTTCGTTTATTTATAAAATTCTCACATATGTGGCTATAAAACACTTTACATAGTTATGATCTTCCTAACTGAATAATTTTCAGCCAATACCGTATTACATTAATGGCACTTTTAGTTATCAAGTATGCTCTTCCAAGTTCCCCATTTACAACATTATTCTGTATTTGAATTTTCACGCCAAGTATTTTTTTTTCACAAATTCAGCTGAACTCTTTCAATTGCGATTGACTCAGTTAAGCACCAGATGTATAACCCATTATTTAAAATTTGTAAAACAAGCTGATCAAACTGCTTTAATTTGGTATGTTTTGAAATTGTTGGATAATTAATTAAATATGAGTTAAGGTTAAAAAAAGCCTTTGAGGCTTGACTTGCAAGTGTTTCAAAGTTATTTGCAAAAGATCCTTCTGTAGTTAATACAATTCCAAAGTATGTAAATTATTAAAAAAATTTCTAACGCTTGGTCTTTGTACACAAATTTAATATCCCTCCTAAGTTGTCTCTCTTTTCAAAACCATAACCTTTGTTTTATTTGGGTTAACACATAATTTCCACCTATCACACTATTTCTATAACGAAGACAAATCTTAAATTAGTTTCATCCTCAGTTTCTGCCATAATTACAATCTCATCTGCATATAACATAGAGGATATTTGTTGGATTCTGTGGATTATCGATTTTAATTCACGCCACTCGTGAAAATATATTTTTTCTATGATCACGAGTGAATTAAAATCGATAATCCACCGAATCCAACAAATTTTCTTTTTATTTAATGCATTTTTCACAGTTTATATACATTGTTTAAGAGTTTTACTAAAGAATTTTGCTGGGATAATGACGTCATTTCGTCAAAAAATGACGTCATTTCACAGTAAACAATGAAAATTATCGATAATTCTCACTGATAATTTTCACTGTTTGAAACAGTGAAATTATCAGTTAAAATTCAATGATATTTCTCTATAAACCACCGGAAAGCATTAAATAAAAAAACATAGTTTTAGCATACCAATATCTATTCCTTTAAAATCATTTAACACATAATGTTCTTCTTAGTCGTTCAAATAAATAGAAAATAGGAATTGTGATAATGATTCTCATTGTCTTACTCCTAAACACCTAAATTAGTTATTGTATTACCTAATTTTATTATTGATTTCAGACATGTATACATTTTATGATATCAAGCATTTTCCCTCTAACGCATAGCTTCAACAGTATATACCAGATGATATCCCTCACCAAATAATCGAACGCTTTGGTGTTATCAACAAATACAGCCTTGTGATACAACAACCTTTTATAGTCCATTGTCCTCACACACAATCGCTTGTGAAATAATGCTTTCCAGGCGGGCGACTTGCACCCGCGGACTTGACTTGTCAACGTCGCCGTAGTACAGAACACAGAACACGCATACGGCGAATACGAGCTTTATTGCATAGATAATCACGATCATATATGTGTCCAGGGCGCGACTTACGTGTTGCCAGGTGATTTTCCTATCTTGAATGTTCGATTTTCCTCGGTCATTTCTGTTGTGCGTTCCATCATTATGCGAGACCATCTCAATATCCTCTTCTGATGAATCCTGTTCTGAAACTTTCTTTGACTCGCAACGCAATCTCTTGGCAAATGTAACTATGGGGTCACAGACAGACGGAACATGCTTTGTTTCCTTCTTCAAACGGAGAGCAGAATCCAACATAACTATGATTACAATGGCCGCATTTGACAAGAACCACACAAACATGCACACGTTGATCAGGGGCATAGGGTCTAAACTGCTTGGCAAACTTCCTGCTACGAGTGACATGTATACAGACACCGCTAATAAACCTGTCACCGCTAAACTCAGACGTTCACCGGACTCCTTTGGTATCAGGAAAACTAGAGGAACCATTGACACCAGAATGAATACCGGTATAATAATTATTAAAAATGTGCTAAGGGGTTTACGTTTCAACTCGAATTCGATAATAAAAACCTGACCAAATCCTATTTTGTTCATTGTTTGAAACTGTTTGAAACTTAAAATTTGCCACTCTCCAGTAGACAAAGTATCTGGATTGATACAATGCGTGAGTGAGATCTCACTGCCAGAATACGATGGTACCGATATCTTTATTTCACAAAACTGTTTGTCGAACGGGAAATGAGTGCTATCAACACTACATCGGGTTTCCACTATTTGCGAGTATGCCCATGTAACATGGCCAAGGAACATAACGTCGATGACTTGACTCTGAAATAGAAAGGCTTCTTACCTATAAAGTTGTCAGATAGTATATATATAATATGATTTCAGCTAATGAAAAATCTATATAAAAAAATCATAATTAATTTTTTTTGTTAATACAATAAATATAAATTATTACAATTATTCACGTTAATTTGTGATAGATAAAAGAACATTAGTTCTATACACAACTTTGTTAATGAAAACATAGCTAATGTCTACCCCTATGTTGTCTGACAGCATGTATCTGGGGCTATGTGGATTAGCGATTGTTATTGACGGTTTCCAAATCAGCTCCTTATCAAGTTCCATGAAGAACGCCTGTCGTGGCAAAGGGGCCGACACGTTTTGATTCACAAGGCACAAGATATCGTTCGTCCAGTCGAGCCGAGTGTCTCTCCAATTGATTGTGAACGACATCACAGACGAAAGTCGCTCCTCCACCTGATCCAGTTGAATCAACGTTTCCAGCCGACAATTAATGGTGATGTTAAACGTCTCCTGACTTCCGAAGTTTGGATGCAAATTCTTTCGATAACGTTCCATAATTTTGTTATAGATATATCCGGTAAAGAGTTAATGTTGTATCCGATGGATAAACATTTCTTTCCAATCTTACTACCGTTTGCATCTTCACCATCCCTTGACACATTTACAATTATTTGATCGACATCTATGATGTCGTTGATTGCAGTGATTGTATCATTCAATGTTTGTACCCGCACCGTAGAGATAAAACTATCATAGAAAACGAATAAGTTAAATATTGAAAAAAGGCCTTTCATCTTCGCGAATTTTGTGTTTGTATTTGCATCATAGCCAAAACACTGATTGTATGTTTCCAAATAAGTTTTAACAGATATATCTCATGTGCTGCGTGTATGACTTCAATCATTAATCTACACACACACACACACACACACATATGTTATTTATATACTATAAAATAGATCTAATTAGTTTTCCGTTCTAACTATATTTATAAGAGTTCGCACGTCACACGAACAATAGATAATGAGTGCCATAAAATCAGATTTGGTCATCCTCATATTTCTTCAAAGTAAAATCTAGATTCTAATTTAGATAAAACTAAACTTGTATTTATACGAGACATCGTAAATCAGTGTGAAATAAAATTCCGTTTTGCGTTGATATGTTGGTAGGTTTATAGGCGTTTCTTTTTTGAAATTATGCGTTGGAAAAAGAGACGTTTCCTATTTCCAATATGATAATGTCGTCTTATCAGATTGGAATATTAGCACGTGAATTTTGTATCAAAACGTTAATTCCTACATATTTAGCGTTATTTCATAGACAACACTTGAACAATACATAATCTTCATAGTTGAAGATAATTTGGATATGCATTCGTCTGCTGAGCAGACTTTGTGCTCTGTGAGTGCTTTGATATTTGTATGTGCCTTTATTTTATTCTAAGCCTCATATTCTTTGTCACAAATCTATAGGGCTGTAACCTGTTATTATCTCTATATATGGGCCGTGCTCTGTGAATAGGGGGTTTAAAAAAATGCATTTGCGTAAAGTATAGTCCCAGATAACTCTGTGCAGTCCGCATAGGCTAATCAGGGACGACACTTGCCGCTTTTATATTTTTCGTTTCAACAAAGTCTCGTTTTAGCAGAATTCAAGGACGACACTTTACGCACATGGCATAAACCCCCTTTTCACAGAGCACGGCTCATATATGCTTAGGGTTATTAACCTCACATAACCGGACTATATGTCGCGTGCAACCTCCATGCTCCTACGTAGAATGTCAACGTCACAATTAAAGATCAAATTTCATTAATTGTAATTTCCGTTCTGTAATTTTAAATAGTACGTTGTCAATTTGGGCGTTCAAAATGTGTGCTTTTATAAAGACAATAGGATATGTCATTTTAATGATTTTTACCTGTGATTATGCTCCTCATTTCTGCGCTGTAACTAATAAAGATTTACTTTTGAACTTTATAAATGTAGTACCCTTTCCCCGACACACATATGGCAGATCCTGTGGCACGCATTGTTTATAATAATAAAAAAAACACTGAGCGATTGTAATTGAGATAAATTAATATTGCTAAATTTATTAAATGCATCAATTAAATAAATATGAATTAAATATAATAATTGAATTGAAAACAAAGTTATCGTAAAAGCCGTCTAAAGTTGTTTATCATTCATCCATTCAGCAAATAAAATCTGAGGATATTATTTATACCCATGTAATGAGATCCAGTCTAAAGATTACATCTAAGCATAAGGGGTAGGTCCGTTTTAAAATATCCAGTCAGACGATACCATGTTAGAACAAAATCAAGATCCATTTTAACAGATCCAGTCACATTGAATTTTAGCATAATTTCTAGATCAATGTCATCCTATCCATTCAGCAGAGAAATATTTCAACATCCTTAAAATGCATTTTTCGCAAAATATTAGTTACACATTGCTGAATCATCGTGAAATATCCTTGCAACTGTTGTTCTAAACATTTATAGGGCGAGTTCGAAAAAAATGGTTTTGGTTCGTTGAAAAACATGGAAGCCAGGTATGCGGTGGTACAGTTCACCTCAGCTGATACCTTGTGAAAACTCTTTATGTCACCAAGTCTGTGCACTAATTATGAAAGTTGCCAAGAGCATTTGATATAATTCTAAAATTATTTTTGCTGGTTGAAAAACATGGCCGCCAGGTGGTGGGGAATTTTTCCGTAGATTGCATGGCTAAAGAGAAACTTCATGAAAATTCTAGAAGTCACATTTTTGCCTAAAAGTCATGACGCTTGATCAAGCTAGTGTTCTCTTTTTCAAAACAATCTAATTGGATGCAACACAGCTTTTAAATTCTTGGAATTGATTTCCATTTTGATCTTACAAAAAAAATTCAAATCAATTAGAATGAAAAAAAGTTAAAATGAACAATATTCTGAAAGATTGGAAAAGAAAATGTTTAACACCAAATGGAAAGATTGTAATAGTGAACAAACTTATTGTGTCATTGATCACTTTTTCATATCATTTCCTTACCCACCCAATACAATTTTAAATGCAAAAAACCTACTTCTAATATTAGTTTTATTTGAGACGGTCAAAGCAAAATCAAGTTTACCACAATAGTAAAAGAATATAGTAAAGAAGGTTTAAAAATGATCGATTAAGATTCATTTATTCCAATATTGAGACTTACTTGGCTCAAAAATATTCAATCAGTCAGGGGGAATTGGATAGATATCACAAAGTTGTATTTTGATACTTATAAACATTTAATCTGCAGTTTTCATTACTCTTTAAATAAATCTACGATAGTTTCAAACCCTTTCTGAAAGATGTTTTTCTCAAAGCTTATCTTTATTGTTTTATATTAGAATTGAACAGAGGAATTCTTGTAAAGTCAACTATTCTGTAACCCAAATATTTTGATAGGAAATACATTTGTTTTTTTTTCTTTTAATCATTAGATGTTGTAATTTATTGTAAAGGTAATATATTAACAAATTGGACCTTTATTGATGATTTAAAATACAATTTACAGTTGGAACATAATTTCATAAATAATACAGGAGTGACAATAGCAATAGCTAAATTTATGATAAAAATATAGTATATCTTGTCCTACCCATAAAATTATGAAACCATTTTCCCCAATTATTACGACTTATATTAAAAAATAATCTGGCGCAAAAAGACTATAAAACATTTTAAATAAAAACAATTAACAATGATCAATTAATGCAAAGCGGTGTATCAAACTTTATGCAACAAATTCTAGTCTGCAATACATGTTCGGTTGCTTACAGACATATAAATATTAACAGTAGCTGAATCATACTACATTTACATCATATTGTAAAACACATATGAAAATATATATCAAGTCACAATGCACACTCTACGGTAATGCATGGTACAAGTTAAAACTCGGCTGATTCTTTGGCAACTATTTGAACTTAGTGCTGTTAATTGTTCCACACATTATTTAATTACTTTATGCCAATTACCGACAACCTTATTCATTAATTCAAAATTGCAAAAAATGCAACCAGCCTTTGTAAAACACATTAGAAAATTATGAATAATTACTGACACATAATATATTGTATCCCATTTTTATACCGACATTGACGGTATAACACCAAATGGACGGACTACTTTTTATTCTACCACTGAATGATTTTTCATAAGAAATTTCTGGAGTCGAGGAAACTTTAGCTTTAAAATTATACGACCTTCAACCTTTAGATCTAGTCAAGGGACATAATTTTTCGCCATCCGTATAATGAATCAGCTGATTGATGCGTCATAAAATGACATACTTATTGCGTCATTTTCCAAAAATATGTGATGTCATCTTTTGGTGTACACGAAACTAGTATACGATGTCTGGGAATAAAACATTGAAGACTCCCATTTTTTCGTGTTAATGTATCCTGGATGTAATTATGAAAAAGTGCATATTCTATGGACCACTTACCTCGGATGGAACCGGTGAGACGAAGGATTTAGATCTACATCTAGATCTAGCTAATTCGTGTTATTGCTTTTCAGAATGTGCGTGCCTATTTGGATGGGAAATTGTGTGTGTAGAACATACTGATAGGTGTGTATTTTGGTTCAGTAGTCTATTCGAATTGTTTTGCTTTTGGATGTTAGTAAACGTAAGGGTATTTTCTTTGATGAATAAACTTTGTCTTTGTTATTTTATTCAAGAAAGTCTATTCAGTTAGAATAACCCGTTTGCAACGTAAGTGTTTCAAAGTTTAATAGAATTATTACGGATTATCTTGTGTTGGGTCACAAACTACAGGGTGTGAAGGCTAGAACTAGACGCCATCATGCAGCGTCCATGAACAAATTATGCGAGTATATTTTTATTGATAATTAATTAAGACATAACAAACGAAGAATACGGTATTTGGTTGGTTGGGTATTTTTATGCCTCCGGTAGGGGCAGGCATATAGCAGCCGCACTGTCCGTCCGACAGTCCGGCATTCCGTTTTCCGGAGTTATTTTACGCACCGTTTTCAGATATTGAGCTGATTTTTGGCATGTGAGTCTACCTACTTTACTTACAGATGAAGTGTTAGTTTCGTTTCGGTCCATCGTTTTTTGGCGAAGTCATGTGCCTTGGACTTCAAAAATTCCCGTTTTCTTGAGGGTTTTTTTTACAAAACGCTTCAGATATTTACCTGATTGTTGGTTTGTGAGTCTACCTACATGACTTGATGAAGTGTGGGTTTCGCCCCGGTCCATTTAGTTTTGGCAAAGTTGTGGTTCTACGACTTCGAAATACTCCGTTTTCTGGATTATTTTAAGAAAAACGCTTTCCGATATTTACCTGTTTTTATGTCCCCGAAGGGTGGCATATAGTTTTTGAACTGTCCGTCAGTCCGTCCGTCAGTCCGAAAACTTTAACATTGGTCGTAACTATTGCAATATTAAAGATAGCAACTTGATATTTGGCATGCATGAGTATCTCATGAAGCTGCACATTTTGAGTGGTGAAAGGTCAAGGTCATCCTTCAAGGTCAAATGTCAAATATATGGCTTCAAAGCGGCGCAGAAGGGGGCATTGTGTTTCTGTCAAACACATCTCTTGTTTGGTATGTGAGTCTACTTACATGACTTACATGCAAAGTGTGACTTTCGTTCTGGTCCATCGATTTTTGACGAAGTAAAGGGTCCTGGACTTTCTCTAAAATAGCTAATGTGTGGCTGCAAAGCGCCTTTGGGGCATTGTGTTTCACAAACGCAGGTCATGGTAATCCTATTACGATATGTGTCTTCGGGCGTTGAAGTGCCACTAAGAGACGTTTGTTTTAATTAATTGAAAATGTCAAGAAACAAAAAACCACAGTGCATTGCAAAACGCGAGAACCTTTAAAAGGACTTTTCCACAGATTGTCGAAATGAACGTTTTTGCCAAAAAATCAAGAAATAGAGGAAGATTGTACATCAGGGAGCGATATAACTCCTCTAGTGTACAATCAAAGCCTACATACATTTTTGTTCACGAATAAGCAACATCGGAAATTATCAAATCGTTAAGACGTTACTGAAAAATGTGACCATTTTTCAACGCGCGAATGTAATAAATCGTTTGACTTTTTTTTCAAAAGCATATATTGGGTACTAGACCTTAAATAGTAAATCGATTGAGTAATTTGGGGATTTGTTTGGTATTCCTTATAATTTGTGACAATACGCGGCTTGGTTATAGAATTATAAACTGCATGATATCACGTTTAAGCTCAAATAGCCGAGTGATTAAGAAGATAATTTTTCAATCAAAAAGCCCGTCATTCAGCCTCAGAGTATTTATTTTTCTTAAATTACATTTATGTTTTATAGTCGGGCTCATTTATTCTGATGTTTACATTTATCAACTTAAAAAAGTTAATGATAATATACACAAAAAATGCCAAAATATGTTAACAAATCCCTTTTTAAGTTAAGACTTAACGAAGTTCGCCTCGGGTTCTTGAAGAAGACATACTATCTTAAATTGCTTTGGTTCATTACTTGTTTTTATTTTGTTGTTGTCTTAAAATTGTATAAACATAAGTTAAGCTTTTCCGAACTAAGAAATCGTTAATGCACCTATTTCTTTCTTTAAAACAGTCATTTATATAGGAGTGTGTACTATTGAAGTTATTTCTTTTAAAGCCACACACCTTGAAATGAAATGCATGTGATTCAATACATTTAGATGCAATTTGAAAGTGTGCAAAACTTTCATTTAATCTATAGCCTAGTTAGAAATTATTTTTATTATTATGGTTAAACCGAAAGTAGGATTTCTATACGTATACGTATATTTCGACAAACGCGATTATTTTTAAGTTTTAAAGCACAAATAGACTGATTTCTACCTTGTGACTACAATATATATTCTAATTGGCATAGATAAAATTAAATATATAGCCTTGTTAGCAAGTAATTTATTATTTTTCAAACGGTTCCGCTTTTAAAACCGAAAGCATGATTTCTAGACGTATACGTCCATTTCGACAAACGCGATTATTTTTAAGTTTTAAAGGGCAAAATAGACGGATATCTACATTGTAACCACCCGATATATTCTAATTGGCATAGCGACAATATGTTTCTATTTTATACTTAAATTTACTCTGCCATGTAGTTTATTTCAAGATGTGTGGCTTTAACAAATGTGTAAGAATACAATATTCACATACAATGATTAATCAATTCCAAAACAATTACTTATAACTAATGGCAATTAAATGAACAGTTTAAAAACGAGAGAACTTATACATTAATGTACAAATCAAAAGGGTATATAAAGTTACTTACTGTTGACATTTGCATTGAACACATTGAAATATAAAAGCAAGACTCGCAAATTGTTATGTTTTGTTCAATACATTTTACATGCACATACCGGTAGATTTTCATAAAACGCTATGTTCTTTCTGTACAATATGAATTCATGAACTCTGTAAACACACAAATAATGGTCAAAGGCTACATACAATATATCATATATTAAAAACTAACACTCGTATTTTATTCAGCCCTGCCGGTTGGCACATAGTGTGTGCTTTTACTTTCAATTAACGAGATATTGATAGTAATACTTTAACAATGTGGATCCTTCTCAACCTTCTCGCCTACTTGTCAAGTTTCTGTTTTTGGATTTGAGTGCATGTTGTGACCTGGTTTTATGGACGCCATCTTGGATTTCGCGGTCATAACGGTCATCATATGCGAGCTGTCATTATTCGCTTAAGTTGAATGACTTCCCCTGTACACGAATGTTATACACATGTACAAATTAACAGCAATGGCAGAATGTTATTATATTCCCCAACGACTGTAGAACCGATGTTTTGAATACGTCCGGTTTTCAATTGCCTTCTTATCTCATTTGTTCTGTTACACGTCCACTTTGCAGTTGTACGCAACAATAGGTTCTGTCTCATAAACGGTACGTAAATCCGCTGCTCGATTGCACTGCCGCTGTTTAGTATGCGATTTGTTCCGTTACACGATCGTGAAATTATGTTACACGTCTTGTACGGTAAGCGGGCTGTAAAAGTTCTTCGCGTTCAATGCAAAATCAACCCGTTTCTCGTTTCATCCGTGAGAATGTCAATTAATGCCGCCGACACATCTTCTGTGCTGAAACATGAAAACTAACAACCGTCACATTTACAATAAGTGTTTTATTCATAAGCAATTTTCTAAATGTTAGCAGTGTTTACTGCATCAGTAGGAATGAGATAGATATTACCAAAAAAACTATCGACGAAATTCGTTTCACAAAACCCGAAACATCTGTTCCTGAAGATTATAATTCAGACGGACGTACACAGCGGATAACATTTTTTCTTTCGTCTTTGGGCCGTAGAAAAATATGCAGATCAATTTGCTGTGATATTATACACATGTGCAAAAACTGTTTGCCACAAAATTACTCTCGTCAAAATAAAATAACATAAACATATGCAGATCTCTCTCACACTTTTTATGTAATTTGGCAAAATGCCAAATCGGCGCGCAAACCAATTTCATGTGAACAGTACCTGAGTACTCAAATGCGCTCAATGAACGCGTTCAACGCTGTCTGGTCCCCGCCGATAGTCTGGGAAGCGTCCTTTCCGCCATCCGTCTAAACATGGGCGTGTCTACGAACGCCGGACACAGCACGTTGAGTCGGATGTTTGACTTCTTGGCCGCCTCGGATACCTTAGTAAAGATGTTTCTTTATTTGTGCGTTGCATCCTTAATAAAGATGTTTGTTTATTCGTGCACTGGGGAAACTCAAAATAGTATGCTAATATCTTAAGAGAAACAAAAAGTTATATTTACGTTTGTTTACACAAAATTTTCAAATATTTCTACTCGACAATAAATGTTGGCGGGATCTATCCGAATGTACGTTAATTTACACAAAAACGTTTTGAACTACAATTGGTTGATGTCACGTATTCCTCAAACTAGATCGAAATAGTTTGTCCCTTTCCTCAGGACAATGAAACTGGTAACATATTTTGTGTTTTGTGTTATCAAAATAGATATAAATAGTGTTTTTTGACTTACTGCATAACATCGCGTAACGTGAATGATTCCTGCCTTCGTGCAGCCGTACACAGGCGAGAATGGGTTCGAATTCAAACCTGTATCAAAAAAGAACACGTATCAAAGCAGTCATCAATTGTTCTCAGTGTAATGGCTAAAACCTGTTGACATTTCTGGTGTACTACGGTACCATTGAAGTGACATACGGAATATTTGATTTTCCACCGTTGATACTGTATTAAGTATCCATTTACTCGTAATAAAACGAAATAATAACTTTCCTCTCGTTATTTTTTATTTGACCAAGGAGAAATCTCCAAATATAGGTAAATTGTTGCAAAATGAAGTCATAGTGTGCAGTAAATCATAATCATGTAATTTCCCGTTCATGTCCACTGACGGGCGCTTACCGCCATACTGGTCGCTTACCCGCCATACTGGCACAGTTGACGCATACCCGCCATACTGGCCACGTTGACGACGCATACCCGCCCTACTGGCCACGCTTACCCGCCCTACTGGTCACGTTGACGACACTTAACCGCCATACTTGCCACGTGTTTCCACCATACTGGTCACGCTTACCCGCCATACTGGCCATGTCTACGACGCTTAACCACCATACTGGCCACGCTAACCGCCATACTGGCCACGCTTTCCCGCCATACTGACCACGCTTACCCTGCATACTGGCCACGCTTACCCGCCATACTGGCCACGCTTTCCCGCCATACTGGCCGAGCTTAACCGCCATACTGGCCACGCTAACCGCCATACTGGCCACGCTTTCCAGCCATACTGGCCACGCTTACCCTCCATATTGGCCACGCTTACCCGCCATACTGGCCACGCTAACCGCCATACTGGCCACCCTTTCCCGCCATACTGGCCACGCTTACCCTCCATATTGGCCATGCTTACCCGCCATACTAGCCACGCTTTCCCGCCATTCTGGCCACGCTTACCCGCCATGCTGGCCACGTTGACAATGCAGCCCCCCGCGGCCTTCGTGATCCACACTGAGGTAGTACATGGCGAGTCGCAGTCCACGTAGGGTCCCCTTCTGTCGGATGTACAAGGAGTAATCAGTTTGGTGTCAACCATGTTTCATAATCATTGTCAAAAGCTTAATAGTGTTTAAAGCTATTAGCCGAAGTAAAAATATAATTTTTTACATTTCGACTCCTCTGGCTAGGTCTTATCATGTAACGCTGGACTAGAAAACCGAACAGTGCAGGTTCGATCTCATGCCCGGCCATATAACTTATGAAGGGATAAGTCATGAAATCCTATATAAGACCCCCCTACATCAGATTCAAGAGGGGCACTTGCCAGTTACCGACATTAGTGTTTGCATTGTGTACTGGTTATCCAGCTGTCCTAGATGTGTTTGTACACTCGACAACGTAAGGGCGAGATAGAAAATTGTGTACACACGATCCAACCGACAGATATAAGGATAGCAATAAACAAGTTCCAACAACATCTTATAATAGCATGTTTAGTTATCAATAAATCAAGAGTCAACCATCACAACATCTCACCATGTTAACATCCACAGTTTATTCCCACTTTTCGTCCGTTTCCACATTTTGGAACAGACCTGCATCAAAGACCTTACAGATGTAAATGTTTGATTTTTTTTCCTTTCAATTTGATGGCAACGTGTGAATTTCTTGTATGCTGTTTAACGCAAGCCTCAAATATGCAAGAATCAATGGCCGATTGATTACAGCAATATACGTTTGATCATTAGGCCCCGGGAACGATTCGGGGTCAGAAAAAAACGTTTCACGATTATTTATGACCTTTTTATGTCTTTACACGTTAGCATGAAGTACCGTGAAGTTAAAATATATAATAGAAAATAAATTTCTACATATTTACAAAACTACACTAACAATGTTATTCACAACATTCATCGCTCAATATTTTACTGTGCCTTGCATGGATACACTTACATAAAGTATATTGATATTCTTCCGCAAATTCATGATGATCATCGAGCGGAGAAGTTAATATGATTTTATAATGTTATTTATACAGAGCTATCCGCTCGCGGCAATATCCTGTGAATTGAGCGAATCAATAATGAACACATGTCGACTCTAGATAGTGACATACATGTGCAATTCATCGAATTTCTGCTCACGGAAGACAAATGTATAAAAAAAAATCCTGAAAAAATATATTCAGTAGATAACTAATGTACAATAAATGAGTAAAAGAGTAATAATTACAGAATGTAAACTTACGAAAGCCTACAACCAGTACTTTGTGTCTTGGGGGGGGGGGGGGGATCTAAAGAACGCTCCCACGTTGGAGATCGAACCCGAGACCTCCAGGTAAATCAATGTAAATCAATTGTTCTCGTAGTTTATCTCTGAAGATGTGTTTACATAAAGCTTAATCTTTCTGTTTATAAATTGTTAAAGCGTCTTTTGTTCAGTTTTGTGATTTATTATTCTCAAAGACTAAACCCGAAGTTAAAATAAGACCGCAATAAATGTATCTTACTTCAAAGCTTGTAATATAAAAGCTAACTAAGGCCAAACAAAAGCTTTTTTTCACTAACATTTAAAAAAAACTCGGAATTTCGGGCATTTTTTCGTTGCCTTTTATACTATACTGTAAGCAAGTTATTTCCCACCTTAATTAGGATGTTTAATGACAAAACTTTCCAAAAGGCCATGCTAAATTTCTTCCTTACATGTAAGACTTTATTTTGCGAAGTACTGTGATCAATTGTAGGGTCGTTCGTTTTAATGGAAACACACAATTTTGTATACGCCAAAGTACGAAGTATGCAGTAATACCCAATCAGCGATAATTTCAATCGGATTAAAGGAACGGTGCTTATGGTGTATTTTGCTTATAATTGAATATTGGACTTTCGTACTTTAAAGAAGTATTCATCAACTATTTATGTTTATTCAAAAGTAACATAGCAGATAAAAAGTCAAGGAGTTAAGTCCTATCGTTTATCAGGTATCGAGTTTTCACATATGGATATAATTTCTAAAATGACCAATCAATATTTTGTAAATAAACTTAAGAGTTAAGATGAACAAACGATTCAGGGCCGTTTGCAGGAATTTTTGACCGGGAAGGGTGCGAGATGTGTTTTTTTTTTTAATTTGGAACTTTTAAAAATGAATTGTATTGCTTAAAAAACTATTTTGTGATATAAATGTATGGAATATACCAAGTAATTAAGCACCTTACTGAAGTCTAAAGCTTTAAAGATTGGTGTGAAATTCACACCAATGTTTAAAGCTTTAGATTTCATAAAGGTATTATCTTTGGTGAAGAAGAAAGGCAAACTTTGACAATCAAAAACTTTTATTCAGAAATGTATCATCAAGTATGACTGACAAATAACCATAATAGTATCTTCTCTTTGAATTCAAACCTCCTCAAACGTTTTAAATTGAGATGATCTTGGTTTGAAAGTCAACCTACATGACCTACAGATGAAGGGTGAAATTCGTTCCGGGCCATTGATTTTTGACGAAGTTATGAGCCTTGTACTTTTTTTTATTATAATCGTTTTTCGGAGTATATTTTATGCAACTCCGTCCGATATCGAGCTGGAATTTGATGACCCCGGTAGGGTGGCATATAGCGGTCGGACTGTCCGTCTGTCTGTCCGGATTTCATTTCCCAGACTTATTTTCAAAACGCTTGAAGATAATTATTGACCTGCTATTTGGTGTGTGAGTCTACCTACTTTACTTACCGATGTAGTATTAGTTGCGTTCCGGTCCATTGATATTTCGCGAAGTTATGGGCTTTGTACTTATTTTTTATGTAACAACCATTATCCGGAGTTTTTGTACGCAACTTTTAAGATATTGAGCTGGTGTTGATGACCCCCGGTAGTGTTGCATATAGCAGTAAGACTGTCCGTCCGTCTATCCGTCTGTCCTTCTGGCATTGATTTTCCAGACTAATTTTCAAAACGCTTTAAGATATTGATCTGCTATTTTGTGTGTTAGTCTACCTACATAACTAGCAGATGGAGTATGAGTTGCGTTCCGGTCCCTTGATTTTGGCGAAGTTATGGGCCTTGGACTTGAACAAAGAAACTTACCGGTTCAAATAATGGCGATTATCAATATCACTTATCACTTTGAACATTATTTGTTTTACGACCTCCTGTATCAGTTGCTTCTATGAGCTGCTTCTCTTTCCTTAGCCAATCAATTAAAGATCTCAATGGGTAATTGACTGATTTGGGATGTGTGTACAATGCGATAAGAAAACATTGCATAGGGGCTTATCTCCACTTGGCGAGCGCCAATCCCCTTGTTTATCAGGGACATAAAAAACACGTCAGCCCTTATGTATTGAGGAAATGTGTACCGTGGGCCCTTTCATGAGAGAACAATTTGCAGGCCCATTATTTAAAACATCCTTACTCGACAGCCAGCTGCGGGGGCCCGGGCATGCGATTGTTGAAAGAACATTATTTTAATCAGAAAACAAATTAACCTAAAACATAAAATATTATGGTATATACACACAAGCTTACCTCAAATGCCTTGACAGAAAGGATAATATTGTTTAAACTATGCAGTTTTTGCTGATGTTATGCCAGGCAAACCAATTCTATATTTTGCTTATTTTTCCAAAAGTAAACACCCGTTTAGAAATTCTGTATATCACACTGTATATTTATCATTATGTTAAACAGGAGCGGTAACACTTGTCAAAGTCACTAGATATCAACAATAATAATAAAGATGAACATATATTATTCAACTTTCTACAAGATAAAACTCGACATCAACGACTTACATTTCACCTAACTTCTGTCAAAAATAATATTGCTTTAATTTGTTATTTAATATTCCATTTAATTTATACACTACACGAATAGCTTTGGATTAATAGTTATATTTTGATAGATATAATTCGAACTGAACTGAAACCAGGGTAAACATAACAGTTTATTGCCATGCCAGTGTGTTACACGGTAACTCGCATCTCCTCAATAGATTTTGGGTCAACTTAGTCTGAATAACACACATAAACCCGTAGATTTATTTCATGTTTATATGTACCTCATGTGATTGAACAAAAAAACTAAATTTTAATGAGTACCGTTAAATACGTTGTAAAGAAAAAAAGTAAACCTTAGCTGCAGCTTTTAGAAGCGCCTCAGCGAAGCCACGCCCCATTCCCGAGGCACCGCCCGTCACCAACGCCACCTTGCCCACCAGGTGCATTCTGCGGTCCACCGGAATAGCAGACGACGTGATCCCGCACGTGACTTTCGTGTCTCAGACCCAGTTGTAAGGCGCTCTGAGACAGTTTCAACCTGGTTCTGCAAGCAAACGACAGCGCGGATAGAAAATCCGTATATGACTGTATCCTCGTCGAATATCCTTTCGTTCCGATTTTACGTATTTGCGCTGAAAATGATTTAGAACGGTGGTCATTGATTCATTTATTATCATGAGAAAAAAACACGAATTAATTAAAAGTAATAGTATTCTTCTACACGAATCTCATTAAAACCACAATATCAATCAATATTAAACAGCCAAGAACTTCAGCACTTCCAGACGGCAGGCGCGCGGATGTGAAACTAGCGTTCTTTCGGATTCTGTTCTATATCACAATTGAACGCGCTCTCCAGGAAGCATCTCTCATAGTCGTGTCTATCAAACGAAAAGCATTGGCCGATGTGAAGACATGAAAACAAGTATTATTACTTTCATAAACTCGGCGTTTGTTCCGTTAGTCTGATTGTTCTTGTTCCTTTCAATAAGACGGAACGTAAGAATTTAAAAGTGTGATCAATTCGTTTTCTTTCAAACGTTCATACCATTTGTATGTTTAAGATGCATGTAACGTATTGATCTTGATACACATACATTATTATTATTTGCTGTAAGCTGTATAGTTTGTTATAAATATTTATATATTCTCTGTGTTAAAATATTAATAAAGAAACCTTCTTCAATGTAGGGCAAAAAAGTTGAGAAACTTCTGAACGAAAAAGTGCAATTTAAATACTCATACAAAGACTAAACATATTAAGTTGTATGTTAATAAGCAAATTACATGTAAACGCAAAATCTGTATTACCTTTTAAAACATCCGAAAATAAATAAAAGGTTATTAAAAATATATTAAAATAATTAAACATTGAAGTAAAATATCTAGCACGTTATTTTAACAAATCTCTCAAATTTGTTCTATATTACAATACGGGAAATGAACACACACACTGAAACAATATCCCGATATCACCTGTATTTAAAACGCTTATCTGTACAACTGGCCGTGTTATGAGATTGAAATCGGATGGTATTTAATTTGCACAAGTTCCTAACATTATCTATATCATACAAATTAAACGCTTCGTCTAAATCCAATAATTTGAATAACCAGCTTGTTAACCGCACAGTCAAGTGCTTGCTATATACCTGTCAAACAACCATTTGCGGTCTATGGCATTAGTAAAATCTTAGTGTGACTCAGCGAAAACGGTCCCACAGAAACATGATTTTAAACTAGCATAGACTTAAACACAATTTTTAATTCCTAATAAGTGGTTAAACAGAGTTTTTACAGTGTTTAGCTATTTATAGTTTTGCTCAAAAGTTTCTTCCGGATTGTATCAAAAACAAGGACACGCCCGAAGTATTGCTTTGACACTATGACCTTTACGTACGGAGTTGGGGAGAACAAAGAAGTTTGTTTTTATATTGAAACACACAAACATATCAATATATATGCTAAATTGATTAAGGAATTCTCATAAACATGAATGTTATTCTAATAGTTATGCTTAGCACAATAACATTATACACACGGAAAAAAACTTATAAAAAAGAGTTATGTTTTTTATGCCCCACACTTTGTCTAAAAATTCTGTAACATAGAGGAAGTTTCATTTAAATCCCTTGAAATCACTTCAATACGTATGAATTAAGGCTTGATAGTTTAATGTCTTCTTTAGATGGACCATATTTGTTTGTATACTATTCAATTTAAATCTTACCCTTTAATAGATTTCCGATATATTACGACCTGGCTGTACTAATACAAGGTTTTAGTATTCGAATCACGCGTTAAATTTTCGTATTTGTGTTTTCATCGACTATTTGGATTGGATTGGATTGGTACATTTGGTTGAGGTCGTTTTATACGCGCGTTTAGTTTGTTATTCCGTATGGGATAAGTTTGAGGTTCGACTAGGCCTCAAACAGGTTAAACAACCAATGCGTTGAATTGACTGTTCCAAAGCGGCGATTCCAGTTTTGATCATTTAATGCATATATATGTTCTGTTGCGAAAGAAGTAACCAATGATTTCTCTTATAATAAGGTGCCTGGAGTTTCTTCGTTAGCCGTAAGCACATGAAAAATTAGCTAAGAACTCTGTATGCAATGGATTTAAATTGCAATTAAAAAAGTTTTCAAAAATTCCGATGCAAATAAAATATTACGGTTCTCGTAAGTTCTGTCGTCTTTCATAACACCAATAGAATTCCCAATTGCAAATGTAGCAATATCGCTTTACCGGTATGTCTGTTTATTCCAATGGCAGATCTAACACAGTTATGTTGCTGCTCTCTCAGCACACGTATTACAAGTGTTTAAAGTGTTTCGTCATATCCTAGCAAACTACCGTTTATGATGTGTGAATTGGGTACCACAAAGAGGTTTTGAAACCCCTTTTCGTCATCGGATAATTTTCAAGTTATTGTTAGCTAAACAAGTACCATTGGAAACAACTGTCGTAATTATGGCAGATGTCTGAATGCCGTTGGCAAGACCATGTTGTGTAAACAAAGTGCATTGTTTCCATAAATACCGGTAGATATTCATTCATAGTGTTTAGATAGCGTTATTGATTCAATACAAAGGTCGACAATTATTTGCCCGAATTTATTCAGTTAACCGAATTTTTTATTTGCCAGTTACATTTTAACTAGCTCAATTATTTACCTTAGCGGGCCATATATTACAAACACAACGTACATTATTTCCCGTTGCCTTTCATTAATATTTGTAAATGAACAATAACTCGATTTTTACGAAAAATAGTAACAAAGATACAAAAACGTGCAAGCAACAAAATAAATATAATTATTACTTCTAGAAATAATCATAATGATACATAATAATATACAATGTAGTTATACGTTTAATTCACTAAGAAATACCATATATACATATGGGGTTGATGTCATTGCTTATGGTATTAATGTTGTACAAACCTTGTAGATTTAAGATAATTATTATCATGATTTAAGTAAAGCTACAAGGTAATTACCATGCTAACTGCTTTTGTTACATCATTTACAGGAGTTCGCTGTGACATACACCACGATACTATGTTTTGCAAAATAGACTACAACATGGGTGTATCCATAAAAATGACCATACATAGTATGTTATGACGATCTTGGGACATTACTGTAATAATATATTATATGTTTAATTAGGTGTCTGGTACATTTTATCCAGTGTATATATTACAATGTTTTATGCTCAAAGTTGACTAGACCAGTTTCGGAGGTTGACTATGAAAATGTTCAATGGAATCTTCAGAATATTTAAAAAGTCAAATTATTAAGAAAAAACATACGGCTTAAGAGCGGGACGTTCAATTAAAAACATAATCCTAAATGGGAAAATGTATGCCACGCCAATGTTATCATAATCAAAAAGTTAATAACAAGAATCATTTAAAACTTCATTTAACATACAATTGACAATGGTGTGAATGTTAATCGCAAGATACATTAATTCGTCAGTTTTTCGCTCCGACAAGTCATTCGATTTCATATATCGTTTTTTTTGTGTGAAAGTGGTTAGCATTCGATGCAATCGTTAAAAAAGTGTGATTTAAAATCAATATAAAATAACAGATGGAATAACAAAAAGGACGGAATAGCTTCATCGTTGTTATTTTGTTATTATAAACATCGGATTTAAGTTGTCGAGGTAAGTGTTTCTTCAACTATACATTTTGCTGTTAATTATACGTGTATATATGACGTGTTAATTATATTAAAACTTCACCAACAGCGACAACAGGCACATTTATTTTATTTGCACATGATTTATAATGTGTACAATTGGGTTTCAGTAATGCATAATTCTCGGAGGTGTTTTCACACATATATGGTGGACATAATATGTTATACATTGCAATCGAAGTAACTTTATAATTAGTAGAGCAACTAACAACACACGTTTCTAAAAACTCAAAAAACGTGTATAAAGAACAATGGAGCTATCTTGCTAGAATTGTTGCAAGAAATAATCCATTATCATAGCGTAAATTTCTTCCATATAAAGTGTAAGTGTAACTTTTACTGATTCAAAATGTTGATATTTATATTATTGATGAGGCGGAAGTGATATGTACCACGAATTGATACCACTACTTAAACATTATTGATTGGTGCAAAAGACAAAGTTTAAGCATTTATTTTAACTGCGAATAATATAAAGTAATTGAACAGGTTAATGCACAATTGCACACCGCCAATTCAGTATTCGAAACTCGCCAAACCACTAAGCGAAAAGTTCTCGTCTGTTTATTTACGTATTGGCGTGACATTGCATGAACATATGTGAATATCTTGACAGGAAAGGTACCGGGTTAACAAACAAACGTTATTCTGTAGACCTTTCCCCGCCACGATGGCATTAATTGTCAAGAATAATTTAAAGTTTTTTAAGATGATACTAAGCCGGCAATCCCGTTAAATGAAGGATACATGTAGATGGACTTACACCAAAACAGAAACTAGAAAGAAACCAAATTACACTTTCTCATATATGACACGTAATAACGGCTACATTTGCATATGAAATGAGATAAACTCAATCTGAACCAACATAAATCACGAACACATTTGAGTTGGTATATAATACAATTAGCACGCATTAAGAGCGCTAATAACCAATTTGTCGGTATTTATTCACAATATAAACCAATATATTTCCTCAAGACTCGCTGCAGTTTTTCAATTTTGAATAAATTAACAAAGACGTCGGAAATGGTAATAATGTAATTGCATAACTTGTGGAACAATTCACAACACTAAGTTCAACTTGTTTCCTAAGAATCCGGCGAGAATTTAGATGTTCCATGCATTATCAGATATTGTGCATTGTGGTATATTACAATATATAAGTGAGAGTAGAATTAAAAAACTGTAAATTTTTATATTTCTCTTTGTACACGAACATATATTGAAGACTAGAATTGAGAGAAAAAGAATCAATTATTTCTTTAAATGACCCCCTAATACTGTTTTATAAGCTATGTTAACATGATATATGTATTTGGAATAAGTCGCATTATTTAGAATTCTTATTTTAAACCATTTTGTCCACGGATAATATTAAAGTAAGTGTTAGCGATTGAGAAACTACGGAAAAACAAGTTTCGTACTTATGGCAGCTGTCTGAATGTTGTTGACACGACACTGTTTCGACACAGAGATAAGATATTGAGATGTGGTAAAGATATTGTATATATATATATAATTATGCTCTTCCATAATTATCGGTAGGTAATCAGTATTAGAGTCCATCTAAAGTAATTGATAGAAATTTTAAAAGTAAATAATTATTTGACAGGAACTATTCAGTAAAAATATTTTCAGTTGCTATTGACTTTTAAACTGACATAATGATTTACTGGAGGGAACCATGCAACTTAATGATTTACCGAAGTGAACCATGCAATAAAATATACAAGCACATTACTTGCTTGCATTTCATACAAAATTATGAAAAATAAATTTATTTTTGAGAATAAGATTGACGCGTACACGTGCATTCAACAAAATAAAACATGTAAATAGTATTTATATAAATGATCATGAAAATACATATTTTTAATTTTTAATTACTTAGAAAGAAAAGATATACATATGCGATGTTTGGCAATTCTCATGCCCGATGATATTAATGCAGTACAAACCTTGGTATATTAAAACCTTATTTTCATTATTAAAATCCGTTTCTGTTGATTTTAAATTTAGCAGTACACAAAAAGTCCAAAGTAAAACACCGCTTGTCGATTAATAAACATTAGATAACCAGCATCTAATAAGCAAGTTCTTAGTATCCTGTAGTGATATATTTGCAGAGATATATTTGCAGACTTGCTCATATTTTTTCGCCATGAGGTTTATCTACAAAACAGCACTAAACATCGGTAGGGTTCTCAGAAAACAAGTCTTACAACTAGAGATAAGACACAAACGCCTTTGGAATTGTGTACAAAGGCCATCACACATGCGTATCTATAAGGGTGTTATAAACATTCTCTCTAAAGTATCTGATACTCTGCGATAACCTCGTATCTGGAAACTTCATTCCCATGAATTTGTCACATACACTGGTATACGGGTTTACAGAACGCACATTTCAGAATATTTCACCAATCAGATATTTTGAGATGTTTGAAATGTATGTCTCTAAACCTGTTTACCCTAAAATCGTGAAAGACATCAATTGTTAATTTCACTAATATACCTAATGCATAATTGAATCCATACATTTATTATGCACAGCAAACTGTGCCGCTAACGATTTGCTCACTAAACGTAACTAAATCTTGAGACGAAACGATGTTTTATATAATGTGTAATTTTTTTCCTGTATAAATACATATTATACAGTTAAGGCTTGTATTTAAATAAAAAAAAAGAAAATGCACTGAGCGCCAGAGACAAACATCAACTTCCTATTTAACGTGAATTTAATTTGATAGCATCATCTGATTTCAACATTTATTTAATAAACTTTAATGGTATTAACGAATTATGATGCGATTCATTTATTCAAAACTTAAATTGTATTGTTATTCGCCTCCTTCGGTATCTGAAATATGAGTGATAATATGTGTTTGAAACATAATCACTTAAATTTTGTTAAAACGCCAGTGCCTCCTAGCCGACGAAGAATAACACAAGTTTGACATGAATGTACGATCGCTTCAAATAAATTTACAAGCTCCCATATTACACAGGTACATGCCAAACTTATAAGAACTAAAATATATACGGGATCTTCTTTGTGACGCATATCAACCTAAGTCAGTATTAATCTTTCTTCGACCAACTTGACAAATAATTTAAGGAATTATTGTTTCACATTTCCCATCTGTACAAAGCATGCCGAAACCCAAGAACCCGTGAAAGTGAGTCGATAAAACAGATGCGTATGTATAAATGCAATACAGAAATTTTATAAGATATTGGTCCGAGCAATAGCGGGTCTTTTTTAATCCATCAAAACCTTCATTTGTGTTATATCTAATTTACTATCTGATGCGATGTGATGTGTTTTCAAAATAATTTTTGCCACCGTCTGATAATCATAAACATATAGGAGATTTAAGATCAAATGCAAAATGGTAAATACACTTAGCGCTGTATACAGTAAATGTAAATGTTCTGAAACACTAATTATCTACAAAAACTTACTCTCTAAATGCCGTACATTTATTCTTACAGTATTTGAATACACGCGTGAGCTATGGGGCGTCTGCGATGAATATGACAGCAAGCTCGAAGTAGTTCGAATTGCTTGTCGGTTACGTTAATTCTTAAGAAAAAAGTGTCAACAACCACGGCAATGATCATTATTATTTATGAGAGAGCGAAAATCAACTGGTAAGTTTATACAAAATTCGTACCCAACTAAGTCCGTCATATTAATGATTCCATAGAGAGTGCTGTAGAATATCAATTTGTCCACATTATAAACCAAACCAATTATCATAATGTTTCTTCTTAAGAGATTGAGAACTTGTAATTTATCTTTTTTTCCAACAGCGAATCGACTGTGGAATTCACTGGAGAACAACATCCACGAGCAGCCTTAATTAGCATATTTTAAATATAAATGTACTCCTCACATTCTAAAGTGTCTAAAATACTATATTATGGGCAATGGGCAAGCTCATATTCGTTATTAGTTACTTAGAAACATGTGTTGTACTTTCAACCTCGATCTTTTCTGATCTAACTTAATAAACGACCCGTCCTCTTCTTAGAAGCACCGTTCGCCACCTCATAGTATCTCTGTCTTGATATTCCCCAAATAAGAGCATTAACAATTAAAACATCAAACCATCACTCGAATATAAAATATGTATGTGCCGCGCTCTTTGAAAAGGGGGTTTAATGCATGTGCGTAAAGTGTCGTCTTAGATAAGCATGTGTTGTCCGCACAGGAAGAAAGAAAGTGAGTAAAAACTCCATTGTCACAGAGCATGGCTCACATACGTAGTTATCGGGATCCGATGTGTCTTTGAAATTTAATAAATCAGTTTTCCTAACAGTGCAGCAATTTCTTGGTCATATGATAACCGGATGTAATTAATTTCATCAACGGTATGTATTACCATGCTTACAGCTGCATTACGTCTTTTCCAGGTAATGCTATCTGTGACATACACCACGATATTAATTAACAGCACGCGCATTTCAATACTTTTCGTGACAGATACTACGATATATTTTTAAGAACATTTTATCATATGTTAATATTAATTTGTGAAAATAACACATATACCAACTATGATATGCAACATTACATGTATATGGGACTGTCAATGTAATGCATTTAAATGTTTTGTATAAATTTTGAGCTTAATAACCATGAAGTAAATCAAAATTGTATCAATCTAGAAATGACTATAGGTAATATGGCATGACGCCATTTGGACATTACTATGCTTTTTTTCTTTAAACGTAGCTAGAACATCTTTATTCACTACATAAATATAATGTTTTATGTCATAAGGCGACTAGATGATATTTACTATGAAAATG
Source organism: Dreissena polymorpha (assembly GCF_020536995.1). NCBI lineage: Eukaryota > Metazoa > Mollusca > Bivalvia > Myida > Dreissenidae > Dreissena > Dreissena polymorpha. Next base: position 14,614,994 of record NC_068363.1, on the reverse strand, counting down.
TTCGACGAAATGCTCAGCATACTAGTTTATTAATAGCCATATTATTTAGGAAAGAAACATACAGCATAAGATCGCAAAATGTTAAAGTGGATCATGTTAATCACACAGGTGTAATGAAAATCAAAATTTGGTAGCAAGGATCCTTTACAGCATCATTTAACATTCAATCGACAATATCGTCAGTGTTCTATCGCAAGATGAACTAATTGGCAAGTGTTTGCACGGACGATCAAATAATACTGAAAAAAATCTTCATCATTAAACATTCAGTTTATTCTATTTATGTATGTTTTATATAACAAAAAAGAGACGTCGTTTAGCTTTTTGCACATACGTGTAAATACTATCGAATACACCTTTTGTAACTGTAAATAATTGTTATATAATTGTTTGGAATATGTATTAAGTATTTCTCATTTTTATTACGTTCCAGATTGTCTAATGCATGAGATTGCGCAATAGAATAGACATTGAATATGGATAATTTATTGGATACAAACAATTTCCTCCAGCAATTATCTGGGTGCTACTTGAAATAATTTCATTCTGAGTGCGGTTAAGACGGTAAACGTACACAAATGGATTTTGTTATTTACAAAGATCCACTGGATATGAAAGATTAATGAAATTTGACGGTTTATAAAAAAAGCTATATGACTGCTACCAACGTTGTTAAATGCAGAATTCGATAATTCCAAATCCACTTACGAGTGCAGATTTGTTATATTCTGCACTTGATTTGAATAGTTTTTTTCCAGCACTTGGAAACATCGACAATAAACAAGAATGTTATAATTTGATGACAGTAAATGCAATCCGTTTAAAATTCGTTTATCAGTAAATTTGGAATGTTAGCGAAAAGAAACGTGAAACAAGTGTACAAAATCTGGAAGATAAATAAAATAATAAAATGCATGAGGTTAGAAATAAACATGTAATATTAAGCGCATTAAATCTGATATCTCAGGAATGTTCACATGCTATTTAAATGCTATTCATCAAATATGATGTGATTTAATTAATCACAGCGCAGCTTGCATTTTCGCTGTGTCTTTCGTTGCTGTTATTAATAATTTTCGTTAAAGTTTCACACATTTTGTTTCAGGCTCCGATCATGCGTAATATTGAAACGTGCGCTGATATAAGAAGAAAATGCATGTTTCTTCTTTTTTAGTACTATTAGCATAAAGCAGTATGAATAATCTCACAGAATAGATGTAAAGTGATAAAATGTGATAAGTAACACATCAGTACAAATTTTAAACGCGTACATGACATTAAAATTTGATAAATAGTTTACATGCTAGTAATAAAATCAGTTTAGTTAAATTGACCGGTAGGCAGTGAATAATTTAGCTACTTTTAGATGATAATTAATTCCTCGTGTGTACTCAGTTTACTAAACTCATACATAAAATACATATTTAAACACGTAATCTTTGTATTCATCGCTGATAAATTCATAATATGGATTTGCATAATTATCTGAATAAACTAGAATCTGTAAAAAGACTCGATTTTATCAGGTTAATCTATGAATTATTCATCAACTTTGATAATATCTCATTAATTTTCATGAGTAATATCCGTAGACTGTATAAACGTCAAATTTAATTTTAATTTCATATATGAGGCTATATTATTGGTTTGATCTGAAATTGAGTTGCAAGTATAAGAAATTGTGCATCGTTTACATTCAACATACATGCACGTTGTTTACATTTATAATTAGTGTGACATTTTTAAACGATTCCTAAATATATAGTTCTCACTCAACCACTTTTATCTTAAAAGAAAACTCTATAGCATGCGAATAAAAATAATATATGCATGTACTCAAATTGAAAAAGAAAGTAAATTGAGAAAGGCACCATATACAGGACAAACATAAGACGTTGGTATTTAAAAACGACCAAACGACGTTTAATTTTCATTTGTATAATTCTTTGAGAAATACATGACAAGATATTTTGTCACAAAATATTAATAAAATGTACAGCATACGATATTTTCAATACCTTTAACCACCATCGTTTTTCAAACCTCTATAAATCCTAAATTTACGATATGAAAGCTGCTAATAATTTTAGTAAGAATTTGACGAATTAGTCATGCACGTGAAATATATAAAAGCAACAACGGAATTTCATGACAGAAAAGGTACACGGCTTTATAAACAAATCTTATCCATACATGCATACATACATACATACATACATACATGCATACATACATACATATAGGATCTGGCACGAGTCGTCATATCATACCACATTTTATTAAACGAGTTCAGGAATTTTGTTAGTAAGCGAGCCTTTGGCCAGATTACTAACGATTTTCCTGGACGAGTTTTATAAAATATGGTATGATATGACAACGAGTGCCAGATCTTTTTTATCACATGCTTTTAAATGAGAAAATTATATAAATATTTACGCAAACATAATGATAAATCCCGAATGTTGTTTGGTTGCAACGTCATTTCAGCAAAATAGCAAAATGCGATTGGTCAATAAACGAAAACTAAGCCAATGAACACGCTTAAAAAGTAAATTACACATGTGTAAGATAAAAAATATATGTAACGGTTACTTTACATGGGAAACAGGGTATGGCATGTGATAAATAAATACATACATACATACATGCATGCATGCATGCATACATACATACATGCATACATACATACATACAAACATACATGCAGGCATGCAGGCATGCATGCATGCAAGAAGGCATGCATGCATGCATGCATTATGTATGTAGTTATGCATGCATGCATGCATGCATACATACATACATACATACATACATACATACATACATACATACAGACATACAGACAGACAGACAGACAGACATACAGACAACAACATACAGACAGACAAACATACAGCACAATCAGACAGTACAGACAGACATACAGACAGACACAGACAGAGACAGACAGACAACATACAGACAGACAGACAATACATACAGACACAGACAGACAGACAGACAGCATACAGACATACATACAGACAACAGAACACACACACACACAACACACACACACACACACACCACACACACACACACACACACACACACCCACACCACACACACACACACACACACACACACACACACACACACACACACACACACACACACACACACACACACACACACACACACACACACACACACACACACACACACAACACACACACACACACACGCACGCACGCACGCACGCACGCACGCACGCACGCACGCACGCACGCACGCACGCACGCACGCACGCACGCACGCACGCACGCACGCACGCACGCACGCACACACACACACACACACACACACACACACACACACACACACACACACACACACACACACACACACACACACACACACACACACACACACACACACACACACACACACACACACACACACACACACACACACACACACACACACACACACACACACACACACACACACACACACACACATACATACATACATACATACATACATACACAAATAAATAAATAATAAAAAATAAAAATAAAAACCGTGATATTTAAGTCAATTCAAGCTTTTACCCTTATTGCGGTGTAGGTTTTTACTTTAGGTGCTTAATGCAAACAAGTATTGTAGAGGACGACTTTACCATGTTACTGACTAAATATTTTACCAGTGAACACTATAGGGATAATACACGTTTTCGAGGGCATGATCATCTGCGGGCGCTCTCAAAATCCTGATTTTGAGAGCGCCCGCAGATGATTATGTCCGAAAAATGTGTATTTTCGCTATAATTGCATAAACAAATCACACATACCAAAATAAATAAAAATAAAATTGAAAACAATAAGTCCTGTCCATTCGACATCGACAAAATAATTCGATTATTTCATATGACGTAATACAGTTCAAGGTTGTTTTTTACACATGCCTCACTCGTTCATCATCAGAAATGACGAGGCTTTACCTTCGGATAGGCAGGTATCGATTTACAATGTGTTTAAACAGTGGATTAATGCAAATTTAAAATGCAGCCGCGCAAAGTAAGAAATGATGAAATATTTTGGAATTTACTGGTCGTGACGGATAAATATAACGTCAGAGTAAGTCATTGTTTTCAGTAGATGTTTCTTTTGTACAGGTCTATCTTATTTCATTCCAACTTAATTTTCTAAAAATTAATACTGCCAACATATTGTCACTGAAGTATTTAAAGCATACAGCAGGAACATTGAAGGTACATAAACACTTACTTAAACAGCATAGTCCTTTGAAAGTGTTGAGTAAATAACCTTAACTTCATTGACGTTCAACTTGCCAATAAAATAAAGCTGTTGTCAAGAGAGTGCAGATAGTATTATTTGCAAAGTGGATTGAAATATTAATTGTCTTTATCCCTGCATGCATGAGGAAACTTGTGTTAATTTAATTCAGTTCCCCATTTATGCTTGGAAAGTCGTCGAAGGCTGAAGTTAATAACCACGGTGCCTATACCACGTGACTTCCGGATCTGAGTTGGGATAATAAAGCGCGACCTTGTTAACATTTTTAAGGATCTCTTTTTAAATATTTCCCCATTTTTAATGGGATAAAGTGGAGAGCCCGCTCATTCGTAAGAGTTTTCTATAAGTATCATGATCTTTTGAAACAAATAAGTATTTTTTGTGTAAAGTGCAACCGCGCGTTTGAACGGTTAGAAAAATGTCGGATCAGTGTGGGGACTTCATATCACAAATGCGCGGTTGCACTTTACTGAAAAAAAATACTTATTTGTTGAAAAAGATCATGATACCTATAGATAACTTCAACGAATGAACGGGCTCTCCCCTTTATTCCATTAAAAATGGTGAAATATTTAAAAAAAAAAAAAAAGAGAGATCCTTAAAAATGTTAACTGGGTCGCGCTTTATTATCCCAACAGAGATCCGGAAGTCACGTGGTATAGGCACCGTGTGAACGTAGGCACTGAAGCGGTCAGTCGATGTCTGTTACAATATGGATATTACTTTTTTTAGTTATTACAACCCTATTCCAGTGTGATGTGAATATGTCTGTTCTAGGAGGCGATCGGAAACAAATCTCTCATCTAGCGACAGTCAAAACGAATTATGCCAAGATTCAGAGACTTTATAAAATTATTTAGCCTACAGTGGAATTTTGACAGGAAATCTTAGTTCGCATTAATAATAATAATTATAATAATAATAATAATAATAATAATAATAACAATTAATCACATTCATCACATTACAAACGATAAAGCGATAAGACCTTTAATACGGATGGTGCCAAATGGGTGTATTTTTATTTATATTCTAGAAAATATGTCATTTACACTAATCAAATAACGACAATGCAATGAAGTTCCTAGTATATGTAACTAGCGATGTAAAGAAGCACAAAGGCGCACGGAAGTTGCAGTATGTTGGTAACGAATAGTACAATGCCAAAAAGCATGTGTCATATACCGACATGTAATTCAGCAACTTGAATGGACTTGCGGACATTCCCTTCCATATGAAAGTATGGATTATTCCAGCGTTTGAGTAAACGGGATTTTCGTGACCTTAAGTACAGCTGTTTTTCACCATCACTCTTAGTTGTCGTATCATCGAGTTCACTAATATTTTATGTTATTTTGAATTTTTTGTTTTTTGTGACAATTGTTGTGCAACATTGTGCAAAAGTATTTTGACAACAACAGTCTGAGTATCAAATGCATGTGCACATTAAATCTTAATTTACGATACCCTGCATTCAGTTGTGAAAGTTGTTAAGTAAGTATTTTAATAGTTCTATGTAACAGTGTTGTGCTCTTATGGCATATAAATTTATTTTTGAATTTATTGAGATCACACACAAACAGAATGGATTGTTTAAGTTTTTTTACAACAACTTAATCCACTAAGACTTCGTGAATGAAAATATACTGAATGATAAAAAGGCCTACAGCTGTAGCATTGCATTCTTTGGAATGTGAGAGACCGTCGTTACGCACAGCTATACGAGAAGAACAATATTACGATAAATAAAAGCAACCAAAACAAAGAAATGGCCATCGATTTATTAAATCAGGATAGTTCTGATAAACATAGTGACTTCCGTCATGTAAATTGCTTGTATGCGGAATTGCGCGCAAAGTAAAATCTGCAGCAGACAACAATCATAATCCAGAGCATAATGACGCAAGCAAGTCCGGCAAGCCCGAGCAAAATTAGCATTAGGTTCGTCGTGATACCATGGCAATCGATTTCGTCGGACCCGTCGTAACACTAATCACGGCCATCGCAGACGCCATTTTTGTTGATGCATTGTCCATTCATGCACGTAAACATGTCGAAGCATGTGAGGTTGTGCATCTTGCAGTTGCTCTCGTCTGATTTGTCTTGGCATTCGGCTTTTCCGTCGCAGATGAGATTTTTGTCCACGCATTCGCCGCTCGTTTTGCACTTGAACTGGCCCGAGCAGTCCGCACGGTGGAAAAATTCTGATACAATTAGACATATTTGGGTTTGATAAGTGATGATTTTGATTTTGTAGATTAAACAAATTTATGCTATTTAAACAAAAAACCAGAGCATACATTACTGTAGCGTGTCCTGTAAAACATGTAAAATCAAGAAAACGTTGTTTGATACCATATCAAATGTGCTCAATATAAATGACTTAAAAAGACCCAGTCTTACGTGCAAATTATGCGGAATATTTACCAATTTTGATCAAAAAAAATATTGTTATCAACTCATATAATAACTTCTCGGAATGATTTATTAAGCTGTAACACGGGAGATCACTTATACAAGACGTTGTAAAACATGTCACTGTATTATCATCCAATTCTGATATTGGTTAACGATGACCATGCACATTCCGAAGAGTTCCATGCTACAGCTGTTTGCTGTGTTTCAACCATTACGACAAAATTTAGTGTTTTAGGCAACGCAATACGAAAACTTGAATGTTAGGTTTTCAATCAAAGCTATTTAACATGCACTTTTCTGTCTGTGTGTCTTAATAGAAAATAAAAGCTTTTAATTTATCAGGAGATATGCGCGCACATCGGTGATTTTCTAATACGTACCATTTTTCACAGACGTCAAGACCAGTTCCAACTCTCCGTGTGTAGTCCGGTCGCGTGTCGTCTGCAGACGAACCGTGATGGCGTTACCGGACGACATGAAAACAGTTTTGGCGGGAAGTTTGCAGCCGCAGATGCCCCCTTTGTCTAAAATGTATTTTTTCGTTTGCTATTCATATGCAACAAGGCTTAACAAAACGTAGTTTATTTAAGCATAGTGATAGAATAACCGCGCCAATAGAATGCTACCTTAGCAGATGTTACGTCTTTCATGCACAATGGATAGTCTCTGAACAAATAGTATTAAGAAATAATACCAAAATTAGATAAATATCAAATCCATCTCAATACATATATATTCAACCTGCCAAAACACATATCAAAGACAAATATTTTTTTAAATATACCCGACCTGATAACATCTTCGAAATGTCCGACGAATTCCCGTCAAATATATCCAGTCTGTTGAGATGAGATAGCATGCAGCGGACGACAAATTTGAAATCTCCGTCCCGAGTTTGAAGAGAGTGGCGACCAAAAGACAGTCGTCTGCGGTCACTATGGTAACGGAGCAGTTCTGGCATTTCGGTATGATCTTGTGCTGATGGCTTGAAACGGAAATAACCATAGACCCGTTTAACGATTTCGTCTGCGAGCAGTGTTTCGTGATGTCAACTGAAATGAATATCGACGAGGTGAGTTAAGTATCATTTCCTTATTACAATAATGATGATGATGATATAAAAACAATATATGCAGCATGAACAAGAATATTAAAAATCAATTAAATGTAAGTATATAAATTCGCGAAATACAGTGTTTATGCATATATATATTCTTTTTATTCCACTTACAGCCTCCAAGAATCGCTAGGCATGTCGAATCATCCTGGGAAAATACTCGTCCACTCTGCAGACACATGCTCAAAGTAAAAATCAAAATAAGCGACCAAACAGAAAGCTCCATTGAAATAATATGTTTTTACAGTATATAAAATCCTAGTTCTAAATGGTTCTCAGCACACGCCTGAACTGGCAATACAGTTTTGGTATAATAATAAGAGTGTAAACATGTAAATGCGGCAAAATCTGAATTTGACGAGATTATTTACATATATTTGCATATTATTTTAAAGATATTTTCTGATGATTACCAACAATCAGTTCCGAAATAACAATCTCTTGTTTCAGTTTGCTTTGTTGGCGCACCGGAACGTTGTAATTGTTATACGCATTTATCTGCGAGCCGTTGTGAAACACATTGGTTAATAACGAATAATTACCGACAATTCAGTTGTTAACGCAATAAATGTGTGCTAAGTGTATGGTATGCCAAATCTAAATGTGTTCATGATTTGATATTGAGATGTTACCGTATGTCATAACGTGTTATGTCTGAGAAAGTGCTACTATCAAACCAAACGTCACATAGTGGTTTATATAAATTAAATTTATATCTCGTTCTTAGCAAAAGTCTAAAGCGCAGATAAAATCATGTTTTACCGATTATAAAACTATCAATAAAACATATCTCGTTCGTTTCTACAATACGTATTCTTTTATTTGGCATGCACATGTTTTTATAAATATTTTGAAGTAATGGAAATTTAGTGTTATGCAATTTATTTATACCACACAGAATTTTTAATAGTTGAACATTTCATATATTGCCTTCAATATCATTGTAAACATATGCATGAGCCGCATATTGCATAGGCTTTCCCATCGTGGCAAATGAATTTAAGCTATTTTGTCATATTTTAAAATTAATAAAACTTGTTAAATCCCATTCTGGTGATTGCTGATACATTTATACGGTAAGTTGTTGTTTCATTTTGTGTTACCTTTAACCTCAGCCTCATCAAAAATATAAAGAGTAACAGTTTGTTATCCATATTATTTTCACGAACATCTTTTATGGTAGACTATTATACTATAATTATAGTTCATTGTAACACGTGTTGTTCCTTCCCTTAGACGCCTTGGTAGAAACGTGTGTTCATAGTAGTTCCATTAATTAAAAGGTTACTTCGATTGCGATTTATAGCATCTTATGCCCCAAAATATCTATGCTTAACCCCTAGGTTAATGATACATTATATACAAATTTTATACGTATAACGACATTCGACATTGTGAGAATATCCTTCGACCCCATTGCGACAGGCACTAGTTATGTCTTAAAGTATGTGTAGTGGAATAGATATACGATGAGTAAATCGCTCTCATTTCAAACTTATACATGTATTTATACTGGGCACATTGACATTGCTGTCGTTTCCACGTGTATGGAATAAGTCGAAGTTGCCGCACATTACAGTGTGTTTGTTGTTTTTCACACAAATACAAAACATGAAAAGTTTTTTTATATATTATAGATAGCACAAAAAGTAATGCGTATAATCGATTTACAGTCATCTTTGTAAATACCAGTCGATATGCCTTTTAGAATTCATGTAATATACTAATCTACGTTGGTGATATATGTGTTTTTCTGACTTAATACTTTTATACAATATATCCATCTTGAATACCGGTAACAAATCATGTTTATCGGCCGACAATCATCGTCTACCAGTTATTTGTTTGTTCTTGACCATAAATGCCATCACGGCGTGTATAGGTGAAGAGATTGCACGTACGTAATTGTCATAAACAAGTCAATAAACAGCCGAATGGTTAACGTACTCATGTGGAAGTTTGCATGTTTGAATTAATCCGAGAAATCATTTTAAAACAGCTTTTTTGTTATAAAGATAGAGTAGAGAACATCCATGGTGGGAGTACGGCAATCGGTATTCGTATTTCAGAAAATATACCCTTCCGTCATTTTAATGTTTTTTAGATGATTTGTATGGTATGGAAAGAGGTGTTGTTTACTTTTGTATTTGTTTTAGACATAATTTTATGTTGAAAGCAAGACATTTGTGACAGTGGATTCGGCCTTGATATACCTAAATCCAATGCCTTGCTAAAGTGGTTTAAGAAATAGAACATGACGTCGGTGAGGCGATGTACGGCATACACATAAGTCAACCGGTCGACGAAATCATCCTGCTCTATGCTTGTATTGTGGTTTGAGAGTTTGATTTATTAGATATATATTTTGTGTATCTTTGTTTGATTGTGCTATACTATTGTGGTCGTTTTATAATTGGAGCATAAAGTCGGCGAGTCGCCGTACGACATACACCTAAGACAACCGGTCACCGTCGGCAATATGAGATAATATGTAACATTTGTGGTTTGCTAAAATGTGGGAATCGTTTAGTTTAAACAAAATCCTTTTTTTTAATAATGATCCAGTAATTTATGTTCCTGCGATTAAATGCACATTTGATTTTCATACAGAAATTTCACTTTAATGTCGACGTTCGTGTACATTAGTGTGTGTGGGGGGTGGGGGGATATATCCTCTCAAGAATATTTAATGTTGAAATCAGCATGTTTAAATGGTTTGTTGAGAACGCGATTAGGGTCGGATGTATGTCTAGTATATTGACATGGAAAGTAGCATGATTCGTAATAAGTTGGAGAGGAAAAGTCTCGATAATGTTTGAGCAAATGGGATTAACGCGAATTTAATTACACCTGTTTTCCGCCATATATTATTAGTTGTCCTTCATTAGTTGTCCATCAAGTCCACAATTATGTTAAGTTATTTTGAACTTGTTTTTGTGACAATGATTTCAACACAATATGCAATAATTAATTGACAATAACAGTCTGTAATTTTACTGGATTTGCTAATTTAATCGTCAACCTACGATACGCCGCTTGTAGCGAAAGTTGTAAAGCAAGTATTTTAATAGTTATCTTTAACAGTGTTTTGTTCTTGAGACAATTTAATAAAAAAAATTCTTGAGTTTTATGAGATCACAAAAGATGACAAACAAACATAATATATTATTTAAATTAGAACTAAATCCACGAAGTCCCCGTGAATGCCGTCATACTGAATAATAAATAGGCCTGCCGCTGTTGCATCGAACTCTTCGAAATGTACATAATCATCGTTTCGTATAACGGTTCGGGAAGATACATTATATAAAAGTAATATAATAAATAAAAGTGACTTATATAATGAATTGTTATCGATTTATTAAATCTGGATATTCACTGACTTCAAAAAAGTTCGCATAAACATAGTAACTTTGGCTATGTAAATTGCTTGTACTCGGATTTGCGCGCAGTGTAGAACTTGCAACCGACAGCAATCGTTATGAAGAGCATGATCAGGCAAATAATTGCAGCGACCCCGAGCAAAATGATCGCCAGATTCGCCTTGATTCTATGGCAACCGATTTCGTCGGATCCGTCGTGACACTGATCATTGCCGTCGCATACGCCATTTTTGTTTATGCACTGGCCGCTCTTGCACGTGAACATGTCGAGGCACGTGATGTTTTTCATCTTGCAGTCGTTCTCGTCTGATTCGTCGCGGCAGCCGGCTTTTCCGTCGCAGACGAGATATTTGTCCACGCATTCACCGCTCGTTTTGCACTTGAACTGGCCCGCGCAGTCCGTGTGGTTGAACAGTTCTGAGACAATAAGAGACATATTTTGGTTTAAAATTGATGGATTTGATTTCTTAGTTTTAACAATCCTATTTGAACAACAGAACAGCACTAACGTAAGCGTGTACAGGAAAACATGTTACATCCAGAAAACGTCGTTTGATTCTATAGTAAAGGCGCTTTACTTTAATGACTTAAAATACCAAGTTACAAAAGCGAAGTGTTCGGAATATGAATCAATTTTAATCAAAGGAAACGTTGTAATACACTCATATAACTCTCAGAATGATCTAATCACTTATTAACTTGTAAACGGGAGATCCGTGATAGCAAAATTTAATGTTTTACTGTACGCAATATGAAAACGCCAAATACTCCGTTTGAAGCAATGATGTGATAGTGTATGTACGTTATTAATTGTAATTTCTTCGGAGATATGCGCGCACATCAGCGATTGTCCAATACGTACCGCTTTTTACTGACGTAACTACCAGTTCCAGCTCGCCGTGTGTCGTCTGGTCGCATGTCGTCTGCAGACGGACCGTGATGGCGTTACCAGACGACTTGAAAACAGTATTGTCGGGAAGTTTACAGCCGCAGATGCCAACTTCATCTAAAATGAACTTTTTAATCGTTTGCGAATACCATTCGACTTAGCTTCTGAATATAAAAAGTAGTTTCTGTAAAGTATTCTTATTGAATAACAACTCCGTTAGAATGTCGCAGTGCTTTTTTACCAGATGTCACGTGTTTCACGCAAAAATACTTTCTGTATTAATACTATGAAGTAACAATACAAACTTAAATGAATATTAAATCCTGTTTCAGTATATATGTCTTCAACCTGCCAAGACACATACGAAATGCAAAAATTTATATAAAAATATACCAGACCTGATAAAATCTTTGAAATTTCCGAAGAATTCCCGTCAAATATATCCAGTCTGTTTATATCGCATTCAGCAGCAGAGGAGTTTGAAATCTCCGTCCCAAGTTTGTAGAGCGTGGCGACCAAATTATTGTCGTCTGCGGTAACAATGGTAACGGAGCAGTTCTGGCATTTCGGTATGACCTTGTACTGATGGCTTGAAACGGAAATGACCAAAGACCCGTTGATCGATTTCGTCTGCGAGCAGTGATTCGTCATGTCAACTTAAATAAATGTAAATTCAGTGACTTAAGTATCACATCTAACGAAAGAAAATAATAATAATAATAATAATAATAATAATAATAATAATATTAATGATAATAATGATGATAATGATAATAATGATGATAATGATAATGATGATGATGATGATGATGATGATGGTGCTGCTGCTGCTGCTGCTGCTGCTGCTGATGATGATGATGATGATGATGATGATGATGATGATGATGATGATGATGATGATGATGATGATGATGATGATGATGATGAACATACGTTACGACCGTTATCAAAGTTTTGAACGGTGTTGTATGTTATTTCCATAGCTGCAGCACACACAAGAATATAAAAATAAGATTCAAGTATATAATTGTGTCTGAAGTTCAGTGTGCATGTATATATGTTAATGAAAATCCACTTACTGCCTCCGAGCATCGCTAGGCATGTTGAGTCATCCTGGGCAAAAACTCCTCCACTCTGCAGACGTATGCTCAAAGTCAAAATTAAAATCAGCGACCAGACACACAGCTCCATTGAAATAATATTTGTATTAGTTTACACTGTATGAAACCCACGACCTAACTGGTTCAGAGCGAACACCGGAATAATCAATACAGATTCAAATTAGAGAATATACATCATGAAACGCGGAAAATTATTGATTGTCGCGGACATGCATATATATCTCGCAACATTAATTTAAATATCTTTGCTGTTGATTACCAACTGTTACAATCGATTTCAAAATGACAGTAATTTGCTTGCGTTTACTGCGTTTGCGGAGCGGAACTATATAAATGATATACGTATCCTTCTGTTTCTATATTCACTAACGTTTAAATACATTAATAAGAATCGATTCTTGTTTTCATATTCTGTTCCTACGTTAACAAAATTACTGACTTTTTTTAAGGTATATATTCTATATATTTCATATTGATAACGTAAAACGTCAAATACGATTATCGTTTAAGACACTTAATTGCTTTTATTTTTCAAATCTCGCTTTGCAGAATCAAAATAAGTATCTAACTAAATCAGCATTCAAAGCGCTGGAATAGGAGAGCGAAGAAAGATTGTTTTTAGGAAATGGAATGAAGACGGAATCTAGAGATGGGTAGTATAATAATAATAACATAAATATCAGCCATTCTCTGTTAAAAGGGGGTTTAATGTATGTGCGTAAAGTGTCGTCACAGATTAGCCTGTGTAGTCCGCAAAGGCTAATCAGGGATGACACTTTCCGCCTTCATTACAATAAAGAGGTTTCAAATAAGCATTTGTCCGTAAATTAAATAGCACCTTCTAACATATTATTTAACAATGATGTGTGCTTGAAACAGTTACATAACTTGTTTATTGAGTTTATTGAGTAAACTAAACAAACACATTGAATTTCATAAGTTAGCTTTTCATAAGAAATAAATCCACGAAGATAAACTAAATAGTAAATATTCCCACAGCTGTACGAGAAGATAAATAATATAATAAATAGGTGTGACTAATATAGTTTCGCGAACTTCAAAAAGGTCGCTAAAAATTGCTACTTCGGTTAAGCTAGTGGCTTGTAACCGGAATTGCGTGAATTATAGAACCTGCAGCAGACGGCAATTATAATACATAGCATTATGATGCAAACAAGTCCGGCGACCACGAGCAAAATGATCGCCAGTTTAGCCTTGATACCATGGCAACCGATTTCGTCGGATCCGTCGTTACACTGTTTCAGGCCGTCGCAGACACCATTTTTGTTGATGCACTGTCCGTTCCTACACGTTAACATGTCGAAGCACGTGATGCAGTCGCTCTCGTCTGATTTGTCGCGGCAGACGGCTTTTCCGTCGCAGACAAGATTTTTGTCCGCGCATTCTTTGCTCGTTTTGCACTTGAACTGGCCATAACTCGTGTTATTGAAAAATGAAAACCAGACACATAAATTGTTTATCAGAATTACGTTATGGTCATGAGCTAGGTTAGTAATCATTAAGCTAAGAAATAAATGCTTAACGAAACCCTATATATTTTCCAGTAATATGTTGAGTTTTCTAAGAAATTGGGATTAGTGCAGAACACATTCAAATGTGATGAGCCCAGCTTGCTTATTCCAATCGAAAACATTGCATGAAAAGCGTTTTCCTTTGAAAAATGTTTCATTTACAAAATGAGTATTTTTATACAATATGGCTACATTTACTTATTAAGACTCAATATTCTAATGAAAGAAACAATATTCGTCGTAGTATTTGCGTAGACTGGATATGATTTCGGTTAATTACCGTTTGTTCTTACTTAAATTATGAACTTATTAATATTTATATGTATATTATCTTGTAAATGATAAATAGCAAAGGAATTAATAACTGTAATGAAACGATTAATTTTCAAATACAATGATCATGATTTTTCTGTAAACAATGGTTAGTCCAGTAACTGGCTCAATAGCGTGCGTAGTTCTCATCGAATATTTCAATTAACCCCGTGTATTTATAAAAATATTTAACAATCTAATTATGTTATCTTTAAAGCACTTGTTTAATCTGCGATTATCTTTTCTTCAGGATAATGTATGATCAGGCGATAAGTAACCGCTTTAAATAGCTGAAGCCACAAAAGAAGCGCAACTTAAAACCTTTTGTTCCACTTATAAACTGTAAACACATCGCACCAAAATGCGGTCATATCAAATTAAACAGCCTGTAAGCTTACATTGGAAGAAAAGCTATGATAACAAACATATTCAATATATCGTTTCTTTATAGCGGACATATTTAACAATGATTTATGGCAAAAATATAATAGTTAATTGGCGAAGTATGTTGTGCCGATATAACCAGCTCATTTAGTGTTTGATTCAAAATCACCATTTGGAATTTCGGAAGTTCGCAAATGGATGGATTTACAGGTGTGGATTTCAAGAAAGGGCTCTCGCGATTTGTGCAGACGCTGCTCGATTCCTCGTCGAAGGTTTGTTACATTACCTTATCAATTTCGTGCCAATAATATCACATGTGCACATCATCATCATCATCATCATCATCAACATCATCATCATCATCGTCATCATCATCATCATCATCATCATCATCACCACCACCACCACCACCATTATCATCATTAGTATCATTATTATTATACAAATGATCGTTATTATTATTATACAAACTATCGTCGTCATCATCGTCGTCGTAATCGTTTCGCCGTCGTCGTCATAATTGTCATCATCGTCATCGTCGTCATCGAAATCGTCCTTATCATCGGTATCATCGGCATCATCATCGGCATCATCGGCTTCATCATTGGCATCATCATTATCATCATGAGCACAAGCAACGCCATCAGCACTAGCACAAGCATAATATTCCTTTACGTCCTTTGAACGAGATTCGAACAGTCGTTTCTCACCTATATGCAGCGATTCCTTTGTGCCCAGGGAGTCACCGCACGAACTTCATCGTTCACTTAACGCATTGAAATACGACCCATAAACTTATTCACTTGCTCTCGTTTTCAGAATTTCGCGCATTTGCGACGTTAACTTATTAGTTTATTTTCTCGTATTTCTTAAATTGTTTTGCATCTTTCACATCGTTAGCGAAAGTATTAAGGGGTGTTGCAGCAGTTTATTTAACCGAGGATATATTTATAGCAATACCGATGATGCTATTATCACAACTCAATATTTTTGTTATAAGTATCATCAGAAATGACCGAGTTGGTTCATAATATAATTGTCAGTGGTTCGATCCCAGGTGGGGTTAACTTTTTTTTACTTTTTTTTCTTTAATTTCATTTTTGTTTTATACTGGAGCTCTTTAGTCCTGTTGTTTACATTTATCAATTTAAAGCATTTAAACACAAATTTCAAAACATGAAGAAATCTGTGAACATGTAAGTTATTAATGATTAAGGTCGAGTTTGATACTGTATGGTATTATGTTCGTGATTAAATTGTTTTTTTATTAATGTCTTTTGGTAAGCTGGTGTGATCCCAGTTAAGATTGTAAACAATTTCTAATGTTTATGCATATTTCTAACAATCTATGTACCAGTACTTGGATTTTGCCTTATTGCTGTATTTTATGAAATATGACGTCTAGACGGTAGGGATAATTAAAACTAAAAATCTCTGTTAAAAGTGCGGTGACCTCCTATTTTTATTTGTGTTTTATGAATTCTATTTGACAGAAAAAATTAAATTTCATTTATGTGGCTACAATAGTAAAAAAATGAAGTTTTTTTGGTTGACATAAAAATTATAAAAAATAAATTTCTTAAAATGTAACTTGTGTACTCCATTTTATTGGTAGTGTGTGGTTTAATTAAATGGTTTATGATGTATCTTAGCTTATATAATATCTACATGTTGCCAATTTCATAGGTTATTAATTATTTTAACGCAATTAGAGATTTTTCAGTTTTATTGAAAAAGTACGTGTCATATAATGTTGAATAAAATCAAAACAATGCCGGTGACCCTATGTTTTTATTTCATTTTTCATATAGTATTTGTATATATCTGAAATATAAATTTCGGACAAAATCTATTTGATGGAAAAAAATCAGCAAAACTGCAACAACACCCCTTAACAGTATCAAAATATATTTAAATCAACGTATAACAGTTATTCCACCGAGCATTATTAAGCAATATGGTATCGATTATTGAATTATTACCAAAACGTAATCAGCTAAATTAGTTAACTTTAGACAATACCGATTAAAAATCACTCTTAAGCTGTTTAAGTAATCCGCTATAATTATCTTGACCTTTAGTCCTTTAAATATGTTACATTAAGTTGTATAATTTAATTGCATTAAATTATTCATCATTGTGTACAACGTAATGAAGGAATTATAAATGATGTGTTATTATTTTAGTTACATATTAGGGTGTAATAATCGATGTGCATATGAAAGTTAGTATAAGTACTCACGATAACACAATAAATAAAAAACGTATCTGTATGTATAACTGTTTAGGAATATTACTTTACATTCAGAAAAAAGTGCGTAACACATCGAATAGAAATTATGCATAGTCTTGCTTCATATACTTCTAAGACGTGCGAATTTCAAGTACGCATTCAAAATAATGTATTGCCAATTTTTATTCTCAACCTTGCAGTTAGTAGAAGTGGAACCAGTTTTTGAACCAAAACCAGCTCCCGATGTAGGTCAGTTTACGTTAGAAGACGTCAGCTTCCACTCCGATGCGTCATCATGTTGGATTGTGATTGCCGATAAAGTATATGACGTCACGGACTTTTTGCATACGGTACACTATAAATGCTAGTTTATTTATTTTACATACGATACAATATATATGCTAGTTTATTCATTTACTCAATTGATTCTGGCAGACGAATTAAGTGCAATTCGTTTTGCAGTACATATGTTAACAAGAAATGGTTTTCGCTTATATCATAAATGGTAGATTTGAATGTTGATTATTGTTTATGGCAATTAACGAGCGAAACCGCTCTTAATTGCTCAGTATATCCACACAATGTTAGTTTTGGACCCGTGGTGTTTTTCTGCTTAATATCTTAATATTTTAAATGCATGATCGTAAAAATGAGTTTTGTGTGAGCGATTTATTTATTACAGACGCCATATTTTCCATTCTACTCAACAAAATATTATTGTAAAATTATTTCGCTTATTTCTTAACTTTCCCAGCATCCAGGAGGCGAGGAAATAATTCTGGAGAACGCAGGATCGGACGCGACCATTTCATTCCAGTCAAAGGGCCACTCCGCGTCTGCGGTCGACACGATGGCGAAATACTGCATAGGCGAGTTGGTTCAGGCAAGTACGCGTGCAATAAATCATAATGTAAACGGCTTATTGGTTCTATGCGGGCTTTCACGCCAATGACGAGTTAGTTAAAGTAAAAACGCGTTCTTTATCGACCATGGCGAGTTGGTGCAGGCAAGTAATCGGTTAAAATGTCGACTTGGTTATGGAAAGTAAGCGTGTTATTATGTCACAGGCGAGTTGGTTAATGCACATATGCGTGCTATTATGTCATCGATTATGTGGTTAAGCTAGTTTGAGTTCTATAACGGCACTGGCTAGTTAGTTCAAGCAAGTATACATTCTGTACTGAGACTGTCGAGTTTGTTAAGGCAAATATGTAAGCTTTAATGGCACCGGCGAGTTGATGCACGCAAGTGTGTGCGATGAATGGAGCACCAGCTATGGCGACTAAGTTTAGGCAAATACATGAAGTGCACACAAATACGTGCTATTATGGCACTTGCTAGTTGTTTCAGTCAAGTATGCATTCTAAAATTGAATTGGCGAGTTTGTTCAAGAATATATGAGAGCGATAATGGTTTGTCGAATGTGTCTAGGCAAGTGCACGGTGAATAGCTATAATAAAAACTCGTGTAATACTAGAATCGGCGAGTTGTTTCAAGCAAATATGATAGCGATAATGGCTTGGCGACGAATGTGTTCAGGCAAGTGCGCGGTGAATAGCTCAACAAATACTCGTGTAATAATAGCATTGGCGAGTTTGGTGAAGCATATATAATTGCGATAATGGGTTGGCGAATGTGTTCAGGCAAGTGCGCGGTGAATTGTTCTAATACATTCTCGTGGTATAATAGCATTGGCGGGTTAGTTCGGTGCGGATGCATTTTATTATGACATCGACGAAAGGGATCTAATAAGCGTGTTAGTTCAGTTACATTATAATATGTGTGTTATAGAATGGGCGAGTAACTTGGAAGGGTTTTTATCGCATTGGCGACTTGATTATTGCTGTCACGAGCACGAAAAACCTTGCATACGTTCATTAATTATCCGCTTGAATCAGTTATACCAATGTTTATGTTAAAGAGATAATACTTGCTTGATCGCGTTTATCCGCCGCATTTTACTAGATATATATAATTTCTTTAATTGTCGGAACTTCTTTCACAGTTAAATGCTTCTTTTTGTAAAATATTCCGCACTGATTTGTCTTCTTTGCCTGCAGAAAAACAACTCGCAAGTCGTAGTAGAATAAGTTAACGGTTACATGTTAGTGGTGTTTTGTTTCTCTTTTAGGTCGGAAAGATGTAACAAAATAACGATCGATTGTTTTCTTTCAGCAAGATCGCAGGTACAAAACGACACGTCCACCGTTTTGAGATGACACCAGATACGATAAATGTGTTACCTGTGTGCTAATTTTTATAATTTATTATTGTTATTTTTAATTATTATTTTAATTATTATTATCATTATTATTGTACAATTACCGGTAATATCTTACAAAAAACGTATTTTATCTGTTTAACTATTGTTGATATCGCGTTTATTAACAGAACAATTCATATTTGCAGCTACGTTGTTCCCTGAAAAGTATGTTATTTGCCTGAGTTAATATACATGCACACGTGCATATGTACAGTATTGTTCTATTCACTGCAAATAATTCAAACATATATGCAATCGTTGTGTGTTCAACTTTGTATTGTAATATATCTTGAAGTTCTTATTCAGTGTTATTTTATCATATAACGATAGTTTCGTTTAACATACAAATATTAACCTGCATCTTTTAGGATGATAACGTTTGCGATGTAAATAAAAACGGTTTACTGGGGGGAGGGCCCAACCAGGGAGGGGTCCCCCCTCCCTATATATATATTTATTATTTTTTGGAATTTGGCACTTTGTAAGGTGAATTTTAATGCTTATAAATCCTTATTTTGTGATAAAAATTCATTGAATATAACGAGTAAATTAGCACCTTTCGGAATTCTTAAGCTTTAAACATTGGTGTGAATTCACAATAATATTAAAGGTTTTAGATTTCTGAAACTTACAGGTTTAAACTAATGACGATTATCCTTATCACCTCTCTAATTGCTTCCACCATTTTTTTTCACAAATTAATAACGTCACAGCTTTTTTTTATCTGATTTTGGGAAAGACCTTGCCTTTTTAGGAGAAAAAATGTGCGAAACGCCTATTTTTGGGGTGAAATAATGAAAGTCTTAAATAATCAATTTAACATATTTTACTGTTTTCAAACAAATTCAAGGCAACAAATAATTTAATTATACACCATTTTTATACACTTGATCAGGTTAACTTATATAATGAGATCGATTTGTTGTTTCAATTTTACTTATTTTTTTACCAATTAACCATTAATTTAGAAGTTGACATTACTCAATTCTCGGTACTCAATTATTTTAAATACTGAATTCTGCCAAATTCTTATCTGTTGCTCGGCAAATTTATGAATCTGTTTTTCTTTTCAACAAACATGTTAACTATCTCTTCGTAGCCCTTTTCAGTGATTTCCTTTCAAAACTTATAAATACTAAGTTTTAATAGCTTTGTCAGTAATTTTGTACCCGTTCAAATCCAGGGCCCCATTCCCAAAGTACAAAAAGTACCGTTATTACTCTATGTTTTCGGACACTCTAAGTTTTCGGACTCCCCCTTTTTTAGCAAAAATAATTATTTTTCGTGACTCTTTATTTTCGGACACACGAGTTTTCGTTCGTTATTTATGTCTCAAAATTTTGTTAATATTTTTCTTATCTAAGTGTTCGGACACGAATTTTCTTTATTATTTTTAAGTGTCCGAAAACATAGAGTAATTACGGTATATATTATTCCCAATTGGGACCTGAAAATGCCCAATTAAAGGTTTAAAAAAAATCAAACTTTTAGAGGGGAAAAATATGTCTAGGGGTAAGGGCCTTCTCAAAGAAGGAGAAAAAACTTGCGTCAGCAATTATCAGGCCATAGTCTACGACCTCCTGTAGCAGTTGCTTCCATTCGCTGCTATTCTTTCCTTGACTAGTCAAAATACAGACAGACAGACAGACAGACAGACAGACATAGTTTATTCAGACTTATACAATAGTACATCGTCTTAATACTAAAAATACACATCATATTCTGTCACGTGAATGCGAATAATAACATAACATTATATAACATAAAATCAATACAAATAAACATAATATATGGTAAGAACACATAAGTTCTAACGAGGGGTGGTAAAATCTATTCAACAGTATTATTTAGGATTGTATTTCTTACAACTAGAGCTTCTTTTATATATTTGCATACATTGGAAATTACTAATCTATCACAAGAAACTAATAATTTGTGAAATTTATACACAGATGGATTAATATAATATGTATTACTTATATATTTTTTTCTTAAATCGATGTAACATCGGCATATACATATAAAATGATATTCGTCTTCTAAATCAGTGTCATTACAACATAAACAATAACGTTCATTGCGTGGAATATTGTGTTGGGCATATCTGATGGGGAGTGATCGCCCCTGCTATGATGGCGGATTTTTTCAAACCGGACAATAAAAGTTAATAAAAATAAATGTTTTCATGTGTTAAAAGCTGTTAAAATTCGTGGATAGTGCAAAAAGGATGGTAATATAAATATATAAACTCATCGGAAGATTGTACGCCGTAAAAAATGTGTCTGTATGGCTACTTTTTATTTCTTTGATTTTTTCACTGTGCGCGAACAAAGGAATATGGATTATCATATGTGCATCGTGATGTGTTATTGAAAACCGGTTTACTACCTCGTCAAATTGATTGGACTATATATAAAGGTAAATAAACTTTACAAGCGTCGCTTACAAACATGGATAATCAAGACTTTTGTCTACCAATTCAAAACAGATATGGTGTTTTGTCCGATCCGCCTAATTATGTGGGCTGTAATCAAACTGGTCAAACTGGTCAAATGTTGTCCCAAGTGTCCAGACAAGATTTTGCACAGAGTTCACTAGACAATAAAATGGTACACATGTTCGACGAGCTGCGATTTATTCGAAACGAACAAGTGAACTGTAGCCGAGAATTATCACGCTTGCATGACACTGTTGCAAATGTAACGGATAAATTGTGCCAGGTCGTCAGTACTACGAATGCTCAGACGAGATTCCTCAAGACATTAGCTTACAAATCTATTGACATGGAAGCTAGAGCACGGCGAAATAACCTCATATTCCGTGGGTTTATTGAAAATTATGGTGAGAATTGCACGAAAATACTGCAGGATTTCCTTAAGAATCATCTTGACATAGATAGCCAGTGCGTGTACATCGCTCGAGCACACAGACTCGGCCAGAGAAACTCTCTGCGGCAGCATCAGCACAGGCCAATAATTGCTAATTTTCGGGATTTTGGTGACGTAGAACATATTATGAGTAACGTCAGACGCCTGAAAAACACACCATTCTCCGTTGACCATGATTTCCCAAGAGAAATACAAGAGGCGCGCGGACGCCTGTGGCCAAAGTTCAAAGAGCTGAAAAATCGGGATCCTCGGTCGAGGGTCCAACTTATTTACCCCGCCAAGCTAATCCAGGACGGCAATCTAATACAAGATGAGTTGCCAGAGTGGAGCCAATTCATAGGAGCAAACAGACTAGCCAAGCTCGATCATATAACACCAATAAGGCCACATCACCCACAAGTACATGAACTACCCCTGACCTCTGCTGAGAGAAAGTTGAGCCAGTCCGTCACACAAGTTGTCGTCCCGCCAAACGTACCCAGCTCACAGGATCGAGCCCCGATGGAGACATGCGACCCTGTCCCCACAGGTTTCCGGGAGACGGCACCGTCGAGCACGAATAGCGAAGTCGACACAAACAGTACAGCAATTCCCGTCAGCACAACTGATCAGGGCGCAATGGGCAGCAAAATGCTAAGCATTACTAACCAACCCACAAGCTTTACATCGTTTAAGACCCCAAATATCACACAATATTTGAAACAGCCAACTCTAATTTTAAGCACCAAGCCAGCAAATACGCAAGACGAGACGGCGATCAAATCCATCGCTGCTGACAACGACAACCCAACATTAAGTCGCGACGAGACAACGCCTACAAGGGGCCGGACGAGAATCGCAAATAGGTCCACTGATAGGGCCGAGCGCAGGTCACAGTCATCTGTTCCGTACAGGCGTCAGGGCAGCGCTAGTAAAAATAAAATAAAAAGTGACAAAACGGTTTTCCCCGACAATAAAAATAGCGCTGTAGGTTTGACCAGCGCTATAAATAGCATAGTAAACTTAACACCAGCTAGCGAAAATACACCTACAAACGGGAATCACGTGGAAAATAGAAAATGTGTGCCAGTTGCAACCGACGATGCGCGACAGGTGAAAATCTAGGACGTTTTACAGGAGGCCAATCTGCGAATAGCATTATTGAATGTCCAAGGATTATCGACAAGACGTGTAAATAAATTACAATCGAGTGAGCTGATTAATGTGTTTTCATCGCATGATATTGTTTTGCTTACTGAAACTTGGACGAACGAGTTCTCAGATTTAAATGTAAATGGTTTTGATCATTATGTTTTAAATAGAACACAATTATTAAAATCAAGCAAACGGGCATCCGGTGGAATTATTGTTTACATTCGAAATGAACTCACTAGCAAAGATACTTTAGTGTTTACAAGCGAAGATGACATTCTGTGTATTAAGATATCTGAATCTAAAATTTGTTTACAACATGACTTGTATATATTTTTATGCTACGGTATACCTGAGAATAGTTCGAGACAGGCTATGGTGGAACGCCATACACTTGATAGAGTACTTGATTATATACAGAATCTTAATTCCAAACATGGTGAAAATTTAAATGTTTTATTATGTGGTGATATGAATGCACATACATCTGATTTACCCGATTTTGTGTCAGATGAAAATATTACTCATATTGATTTTTTACCCGATGGTTATGTAGCTGATACTGCATGCACCGTGCGGTGTTCCCAGGACAAAGGTCGTATTAATAATAACGGAATCGTGTTACTAGATTTATGTAAACAAACCGGAATGCGTATTTTAAATGGAAGGTGTGATAGGGATCAGGATGGAAAGTACACTTTCATTGGCAGAACAGGTTCTAGTGTAGTCGATTATGTCATAGCAACGCCAGGTATTTTTAATTGTGTTCACTCTTTCCGAGTTGAGGATCCAAATATTTTATCCGACCATTGCTTAATTGATTTTTCTTTTGCGTTTAAAGATAGTAAGCCGCCAATCAATAATTGTATTGACCGAAATGGTATCGCGGGGGGATTAAATTATAAATATGTTTGGGACAATGACCATAAGCAATTATATCAGGAAGCTTTACACTCAAGTGATGTTATTGACAATTTAAATACATGGACAAATGCTGTTAGCAACAGCGCGTCATCACATGACATAGACTGTTGCATTGTTAAACTAAATGAAATATTAGATGGAGTTGCCTCCCCTTTATTTAAACATAAAATTAGAAATAACTTAAGCTATGTTAGCTCACAGCAAAATACACATGAAAAACCCTGGTTTTCTACCGAATGTGCTGAAAAAAGGGATCTTTTTTACAGTCATCTGAATAAATTTAGAAATAATAAAACAGACGAAAACAAAATGGTACTTAATAAAACTAGGTCAGATTATAAGCAATGTATACGGAAACAAAAATTACAGTACGATAGGTCACAAACCCGAAAGCTCGAACATTCAAGATTTAAAAATGCTAAAATGTACTGGAATATGCTCAAACAATCTGCAGGAATTCAACAGTCCAATATTTCCCTGAGTACTTTTGAACAATATTTCAAAAGCGTTAATAATCCAAACAGTATGTTTTTTACGCCTGATGAGGATGTTATCTACTTCTTGGAACGGTATGAGAGAAACGAATTTAGTGTAATGTTTGATGAATTAAATGAGCCCATTTCAACAGAACTAATCAATAAAGCTATTAAGGAATTGAAATCTAATAAAAGTGGAGGACCTGATATGCATATAAATGAGTTTTTTATCCATGGTAGAGACACCCTTTTGCCTTATCTACATACACTGTTTAACAAAATATTTGATAGTGGTTATTTTCCAACTTCCTGGTCTGAGGGTTTTGTTGTTCCTCTGCATAAGAAGGGTAGCATAAATGACGAAACTAACTATAGAGGTATAACATTATTGAGTACGTTAGGAAAACTGTTTACTCGCATTTTAAACATTAGACTCTCACATTGGGCGGAACATTATTATGTATACGTTGAAGCACAGGCGGGTTTTAGACAAAATATGAGCACGCTTGATAATATTTTTGTACTGCATGGTCTTCTGACACACTTACTTAATAAAGGAAAACAGCTTTATTGTGTATTTGTGGATTTTAGTAAAGCATTTGATTATGTAGTCCGAGAAAACCTTTGGAGCAAACTCATTAAACTAGGGTTACGAGGCAAAATTTTTAATATTGTAAAATCGATATACTCGTCTGTTAAATCTAGAGTTAAATATTGTAATCAATTAAGTGAAGATTTCGAATGTATGCTAGGGGTCCGACAAGGAGAATGCTTATCGCCGTTTCTGTTTTCTATGTTTTTAAATGATTTAGAATCAGTGTTAGCTGAAAGTGGCATAAATGGTATAGATGTAGATAATTTCAAACTATTTCTTGTGTTGTATGCAGATGATATCATTATTTTTGCAAATAACGCTGAGGAATTGCAACACAATCTAAATGTGTTTCATGAATATTGTAAACGCTGGAAGTTAGTAGTGAATGTCGATAAAACTAAAGTCATGATATTCAGAAAAGGGGGACGGTTGCCAAACAATATTTCGTTCCACTACAATGATATTGCAATTGAGATTGTTTCTAAGTTCAATTATCTTGGTGTCGTATTCACGACTGGTGGCTCGTTCTCTGATGCACAAAGAACATTAGCTGGCCAATCCTTGAAGGCCATTTTTAAGATGAACAAATACCTTTACAAATATACTGACATTACTGTGAAACACAGATTAGACTTGTTTGATAAACTTATATCACCTATTCTTAATTACGGAAGTGAAGTTTGGGGTTTTGTCAAGGGCGATGCTATAGAACGTATTCATATGCAATTTTGTAAAAGTCTTCTTGGTGTTAAAAGAAGTACTCAAAACGATTTTATATACGGCGAACTTGGGCGCCTTAACTGTCAAACAAGTAGATATTTTAATATTATAAAATATTGGGTTAAAATATTACATACTAATAGTAATAAATTCAATAAAAAAGTTTACCTTACATTGTTGAGTGACTGCGAAAGATACCCTAATAAAAAAAGTTGGTGTTCCCTACTACGTGATTTGCTAAGCACAATTGGCTTTTACGATGCCTGGTATTTTCAGGATGTCGGTCACGATACTGTATTTCTTGCAGCTATTAAACAGCGACTTACAGATAATTTTATCCAAAATTGGAACGGCCGATTGGTTAACTCGAGTAGAGCTCTTTTTTATAGGAATATAGCATCCTTTCAACTTCAACCTTATTTAGAATTATGTAATATTAAAAAATACAGATTCAACATTACTAGGTTACGAGTATCCTCTCATAGATTGAGAATAGAAAGTGGCAGATGGTCTAAGCCCAACCCAACACCTGTTGAGCAAAGGACATGTATTGTTTGTAATCGTCTAGAAGACGAATATCATTTTGTGATTGAATGCAACTTATATACAGATTTAAGAGTTAAATATATACCTTCATATTACAGAAACCGACCAAATATGCAAAAATTTATAGAATTGATGTCTTCCGAAAATGAATCTGTATTAAGAAAACTGAGTGCTTTTGTCCATGCCGCATTTTTAGTTAGATCTGCGAACATGTATGTTCCCTTTTGATGTATCTTTGCCCATAAACTAGTTGAAATATTTAAAATGCTGCTGTTCCTGATTTTGTATGTGAATGTATAATGAGTGTTTTGTGCGTTCTTGTTTACGCCTTATAAGCTTTGTTTGTGGAGTCAGTGTTTATTACAAATAACGCATTATGTACTGATTAGTATGAGAACTCCTCTTAAATTAAATGTATTTCATGTTTGTCATCTATCTATGTATGCTGCCGACTATGTGACTTGGCTGTACACTCAGAATTTTGAGTGAGTTTCTTGTTTTACTCTCTTTAGGTTTTGTTATGTAGAGTACTTGAACGATAACATTAATGCAATATGTATTGATAAGTATGAGTACTCCTCTTAAACATTATTATTACGGTTAATATGTATTTCTTGCTGTAAAATACTTATTGACAATACTTATGAAATTATTATAATTTCATGTGCTTGAATTAATTATGTGCATATGTTTATTACTGTAAATATTATATTGTTTGTACTAAAATGTGTCCACATGGGCCATTGGCCTTCTGGAAATGATGTAAATAAAATCTATGAAATCTATGAAATCTATCTGCCAGTTTGAATTCTCAACGGGTGTGCAGAGACTCTTATTCTTACAAAAAATAAACGCAGACGCCTAGGAAGTAAGTCCAAATATTCTTCATATTCATAAGAGGTTTTAAAAACTTTATACATATCTAATACAGGACTGCTATTCAGTTTACCATACCACTCTTGTCTAAAATTGTCAACAAGTCTACATTTGAATTCTCTAATAAAACTATTTATTTGCACAACATTTGGATTTTCAAATACATAACCAAATCCATAATTATTTAACATGTTTTTTACATGTGAGACCCAATTTGTAAAACCTTTATTACAATCGTTTAAAGCTTGTTTGTAAACAATTTGCATAATAATATTTTCACTGGTTAAAATTTTAAACCAATATTTTATAATTTTTACAAACCTGTTTACATACAATGGATATCTACCTAATTCTCCATAAACAGCAACATTACATGTATTTATTTTAACTTGAAGTAATCGTTTGCAAAATTTTAAATGTATGCGTTCAATGCCATCTGACTTGTTAAAACCCCATACTTCTGCGGAATAATTTAATATATACATGTAACATCAACCATCGATAGATGAAGCATTCAGGATCACAATGGGGGACTGATCGCGGATGTGTGTACAAGGCGATAAGAAAACATTGCCTAGGGGCTTATCTCCAATGACGAGCGCTAATCCCCTTGTTTATCAGGGACAATAAAACATAGCTGCTCTTTTGTATTGAGTGAAAGTGTACCGTGGGCCCTTTCACGAGAGAAAAAATTGCAGTGGACCAATTATTTTAAAAAAAATCATAATTCGACAGCCGTCTGGGGGGGGGCGGGTTCCTGGGCCCATGGCCTGGTAACGGGCCTGCATGTTGTTTATATAATTAAGGCTATGAGCTTGTTTAAGCTTTACTGCTGAATAAATATTGTTGTTGTTGTTTATAAACTCACTACATGGACAGTGTAGTATATTTTATATTAATATGATGTTATTCGCATGTTCGCTCATTATAAATGTATAAACTACCCATTATTTCACGCATGTATAGAAATTTGTAATCATATAAACTTGTTATCACAATGAACTACAATATGCTTAACCGAATAAAATATTTGTTCTGTTCTTGTTCTGTTGTTCGGTAATAGACAACGGCTTCAATCGATAATTATTTCATTAGTATCAATCCACTATTCAATTATCGACAGCTTTATGCTCCTGCTTACCGGCAAGTGTTACAAATTGAAACACATCATGTGCCACCGTTTGTGTGGGTGCCAATTAAAAACTTCTTAATATAGTGTACCAAATGCGTATCAACGTACTATGTTGTACAAAAAAAAAAAATTATAAAGCTGCATTATGACCCTGCTCCCCCAGGGTGAATTTTAAAGGTTATGTTTTTCTTAACCCTCTATGTAGTTGGCATTCCCTGGCAAAAGTTTGCAAAATTCTGTTGGGGCTTTACAGAGTTATGGGACTTTGAAAGGCATACACCTTATTTTGCCTTTTTACTCTTTTCAATTTGCAATACTGCTGCTATTTATTCTTTTAAAGCAATATTGTTGCTAAATAACTGCTGCACAAACATATTCTATCGATTTTAGACATTGTGAATGACAAATCTACCTTCATAGTGTATCTTTGATACTCACAAATTGTAAATATCAACTATTTTTATACAAGAGTAACGTTCCTTTGATTGGATCATTTCATTTGATTGAATATCTACAGGCGAAACCAAAGTTTTGACTCTCAAAATGTCAGGAAATAGTAAATGGAGTTTATTTCTTAATCATTTGATCAGTTTTGGTAAATCAGAAATACATCTTAATGTATTTTTCAAAAATGAGTTATAATTTAGCCGAAATATGATGCTCTATCAACTGTTATGTTTTCATACTGCAAGGGTCGTACTGCAAGGAATGCAAGATAATTTATCACACCTAAGGCCCTGTTGATAAATGTGCTTAATTGGCTCTATATATTTGTTCCAATGGTTATTTTTATATTCACATTTATATATCTCTTTCTGTTTATTATATATCCAAGAAAATGCTGTGTCTCCTTGAAATAATACGGACAATCGCTCCTACGCTAAATTTAACAGGGCGGACAGTCGCTCCTACGATGTTTTGACAGGGCGGACAGTCGCTCCTACGATGTTTTGACAGAGCGGACAATCGCTCCTACATTCTTTTGTCAACCCGGACAGTCGCTCCTACATTATTTTGACTCCACGGCAAAACGTAGTATAGGCCGATCAAAGGCTAACACCTATAATTAACCGACAATTAAAATTACCGACTTGTTAAGTAAGCCGATTCAACATGGAACATTCGTTCCTACATTACATTTATTGGAATAAATGCCATTTTGCGAATGGAATAAACATGAAAACCGCATAGGTGAAATGTTGTTCTTTATTTCATTTGTATTAATGATATGACATTTATATGGCATTTATAATCATATATACCCACAAAATACGCAAACGAAAGCGCATACAAACGAAAGAAAACTCATGTGTACATTTATACACACAGCTCGATTTATTTCACATATTTACATTAATAAACATATTTCATATCGTAATTTGTTCGCCTCAATCATGTGATGATCTGCTTCGTGCGAATGAGGATCTGTACCGTTAACTTGTGTTACCTGAAATCAGAAGTTATATTTATATAATAGCAAAGAAATAGTATTTATATAACAATGAAATTTAATTTAAATCATGTGGTTCTGGCAAATTAGGTTGCAACAATAAAAAAGTCTTAATAATACGCAAACATCCTTTTGAAGTACAATCTTTCAATAAATATCATAACTTCAATAATTGCTATATCAACAATGGTAGTATCATGACCACTTTGACACCTATGATGTGCGAACCGTGCATAAAGATTACAGACTTGCGTCACATTTAAGTTAATTAATGTAAGTAAACACTTGGTTAGGTCATTGTAATCACATTTGACCCATTGATATATGACACGTACTGAACGATTTCTTAATCGGCATTTCTATTATTATTAGTGTGTTCAAGTGTTACTGCACGATTTTTATATGTGTTAAATTGTAATATATTTATAAAATGTGATATGTATAAATTATAAAATTATTTTTATATGTCGACTTACACTGAGATCTGTTATGAATGAACCCGTGCAGGAATCGGAACGACTTTTACTGCATACCCATCGTATTGTAGACTTTGACGTGTGCTTCATTGAATACGAGTGACCGTCTAAGCATAGCACAGACTGACCGCGTTTGTTCGTTAGTTCCATGTTGGAAGTGAATTTGAAGGTGTGGGACATTACAATATAAACATATTGTTTTTACAGTTTGCTTAATTACATTTAAACAATAGACAAACTCTAACATAGTTTCTAAATAAGTAAATTAATTCATTAAAATCACATTGGTCGGCTCATGTTAAATCTGCTTACTTTTAACAAGTCGGTAATTTTAATTGTCGGTTAATTATAGGTGATAGCCTTTGATCGGCGCATACTAAATTTTGCCGTGGAGTCAAAATAATGTTGGAGCGACTGTCCGGGTTGACAAAAGAATGTTGGAGCGATTGTCCGGGTTGGCAAAATAATGTAGGAGCGACTGTCCGCCCTGTCAAAACATCGTAGGAGCGACTGTCCGCCCTGTCAAAACATCGTAGGAGCGACTGTCCGCCCTGTCAAATTTAGCGTAGGAGCGATTGTCTGTAGGAGCGATTGTCCGGACACCGCAGCTCTCTAAGATTCACATGTATGCCAAATATCAAGTTGCTATCTTCAATATTGCAAAACTGATCGCAAAACGTTAACCATGGTTAAAGTTTTGGGACAGAAGGACAGACAGTCAGGCCAAAAACAATATACCCCCGATCATTCGATCCGGGGCATAAAAAGTTGTTTTCTATATATAATTATTCTTGCGAGTAAATTATATACAGTCAGAAGACTAATTCTACTAGAACTAGTGAAATCCTTGCTACATGAACTTTTTTTATTGTTTATACGGCGTTCAATTAAGAAAATGTTCAATGAAATAAAACTAGGTTTCTATGTATATTGTTCTTTTTAAAAATGAAGTGTAATAGTATTCAAATAGTACTAGTGCCTTTAAAGTGGCAGAAAATCTCTAAATTGTCTCTTTTCATAAACGTATTATGGGAAAGCCTATTTACCTAAAACTATCACATAACTTGAAATCTAGCCATAAGGGGGAACAATGTATTATTCATTTTGAAAGTACACTAAAGTAAGAGGTGCATTTATTAACAGATTATAGTTTACAAAATAATAAAGATGTAGCAGAAACAAGGTCGACAAACAACTCCACAAAACATAGACCAGAATACTTTTCTAGTAATCTGCCCGCACAATTGGATTTTGAAAAACATGGAATACACAGGTGAAGTTACCAGTTGTTCACCAATCCACGTCATGTTCTAAAGCGGGTACATTCATTACCTGATGATGATGACAATCAGCCCTCTACATAAAAGTACATGCGCACATCCTTAGATGCTACCCAAAGCTCTGTTCTGTTTCCAGTCGATAGTTGCATTTGTTTGGGACAAAAGTATTATCAAAGTTAAGAGCGTCAAGCAAAATTTAAGTAAATCTGTTACAAAATGTGCTGAAGAATCAGGTAAGCTATCAGCGATTCAAAAAATTGATAAACGGATGCTTTGTGAAGTTCAGGATCAAAACGTTATTTCGATTGAAGCAATGTACCAAAATGCTTGCAGAACAAATTATACGAGATCTTGGACTCGCCATGCAAGTCATGAAGGCTCTGAAGCAAGCATTATTCAATCATCGGACACTGAAGCTTTCAAGTACATATGCAATTATGCTGAAGAGCATATTGTACTCTGACATCATGTGGAACGGCTCACAATGATAAAGGAAATATACCTTATCTACATTCTCAAACACCAATCTTCTTGATACAATGAAAAATATAAAACCTTTAAACTTACAGATTAGCTGTCAAACATTTTCCAAACCCATTTGATGTGGAGGATCGAATGGATGAGTTGTATTGTCTATCATCTGGTGTTCCTGCTGAACCTCAAGCAGCTGCCAACATTCTTAAGGCAGTATATATTGGTTGTGCTGCTATTGAAGCCTTTATCATTGGTTGTCTCATTGAAAAGAATGTATTGTTACATGATCCTGTAAAGCGAAACAAACTTAAGACATTTGCTACATCCTAAGTGAGTAAGACAATTAGAAGTTCTAGTAACAAAATTGCACAAGTTAAAGCTGAACGCAACATATGGGCACAATTGATCCTTCTTTCAATTCAGAATGCTATAAATCTTAAACGGAAACTTTCTTATTCACTTTCTCCAGTACCTTGGTCTTTGGAAACAGCTGGTGCAAGTGAAACCGGATAAAGCAAAGCTTTCACATTATATGGAGACAAATTGAACCAATACCAAATGGTGTTGTTACCAGTATCATTGATGGCAACGCAGTAATACACAGCCTGGTATCAGTGCCTGATACCTTTGAAGAAGTAGCCAAGATGGTTTTTGGTCACCTTCCAAAGTGTGGTCGTGATTTTGTAACAGATACATATCATGAAACTGCAGCCAAATCATCAGCATCATTTCTATTGTCAGGTGCAAAAACCAAAACGCACAGGGAGTTGAAAAGTTTTCTTTCACACTATTGTAACAAAACACAGCTTCCAAAATTATTATTTGGACAATGGAGCACTGACAAATAAGCAGAACAACTTTACGATCGCCAAACAATCTCGGGTTTCGTCTCAAGAGGAAGCAGATACAAGAATTATTTTGCACTCCATGCACATTAACGAATTTAAACCTGACACCAAAACCATAATTGTGAGATCACCCGATACAGATGTATAAGTGCTTCTTATTGGGTATTGGAGACAAATTGGGTGTTCAATCTTAATTGACATGGAAACTGGAAATAAACAAAGAAAATAATGTAAAAGCAAAGAGAAATAACTTTTATTTCCTGTTACACGCAATTCACAGCTTTACTGGTTGCGATACTGTGAGCGCATTTGTGAGAAGGGGGAAAGTAAGTCCAGTAAAGCTTCTCAAGAAAAATACAGACTTAATGCGTGCCTATGCCAAGTTTGGTGAAATACAGGTGTAGTGTAGTGATGACTTGTTAGTGGAAATAAAGTATTTTGTATGTTATATGTATGGGAAGCCAAATTACTCAGATGTAAATAAGCTCCGGTCTGAAACTTTCTGTAAGTGAGATCAACGGTAATACTCTGAACTCATGCGACGCTTTAGACTTAAGTTTGCTATTTCAATGTGAAGCAGCACTTATCATGAAAACCAGACACGCAAATGACCAAACATATATTTGGTTACACGCCCATGAAAGATATCCCTGCATGCCTGATGTTCAAAATAGTGACTGGAAACTTGGTGAAAACGGAATCAAAATTATTCATATGTGGACTGATAGTGACATTTTCCCCCAGTGAGCTAATGGACATATTCTGTACAAAGTTGCAAGAGGATAAAACCAATTAGGATGAGGATGAAAATGATGATAGTATTGATATTGACAATTTGCATGATGAAGTGTTTGATGATCAGTGATATAACTCCTGTGACCTAACACTTACACTTTGATTTGAAAGTATAAAATAATTATAATTATTATTTTTATTATTATTATGGTTATTGTTATTATTATAACAACAAGAGCACCGCATAGCGGGTGCCAACGCTCGACTGTGGGTGCAGTTTGTAAGTGGAAGCACTTTGATTTAAGAGCCTATGTTAAAGTTTTATATTAGAGGTCACAGTGACCTTGACCTTTGACCTAGTGACCCAAGAAGGAGTGTTGCGTGTCGAACTCACAAAGGTGCATCTACATATGAAGTTTCAAAGTTGTAATTGGAAGCACTTTAATTTTAGAGCAATTTTAAGGTTTTAGAGCCAATTTTAAGGTTTTAGCACGATGTGGACGACCGACGCCGGACGGCGGACGACGAACTGGCTATGACAATACCTCGCGTTTTCTCCATAAATAGCGGAGCTAATAATAATTATCATCATAATAATAATAGTAACTTTATTTAAGATGATACCATTATCAGGTTTTATCCCACTTTTGCAGCGAATTCGGTTGATTAAAGCCCTGTTGATTAAATATCATCTATAATCAACGGCAGAAAATGACGTCAATATTTCGACGAAATGACGTCATAAATCCAGCGAAATTATCCAGTCAAACTAATTTTGTTTAAACAATAAGATTAACAAAATAAAAAGTGGGATAAATAGAATAATAGATTAGTGTTGATTATAGATCAGGTTTATCATGCTCGGCACGAAGACGAAAAAGCACTCGCCAAGGCTCGTGCTTTTTGTTTTCTAAGCCTCGCATGATAAACCTGATCTATAATAAACACTAACCTATTATTCTCTTTATAATACTTATTCTAAATTGTGTATTTAAAGGTCTATTATGCCTGAGAGATGAATTGCTATGTATGCTATCTCTTTATCATCATTATTATTATCATCACTATTATTGGTATTATTATAATCATGATTAATAAGTGTTACATTGATTATTGTCATTATTTTACCAAGCTTGTTCGCATATTGTTTGATAGAATAATGTGATTATGATCTGAAATAATATGTTTGACACAAAATATGTTAAAGGAATATGTATGTGAATCATATACAAATATGTGTAAAATATAAATGTGTCACATATATTGTAATAGAAAATATTATTAAATAAACATAAGAGGAAGACTTTGAATGATTACAATCTTTTTTTATTAAAGAATGTTAAAATAAGCTGTTTTCGTACAAACTTTGCATTTTTTATAAAAGGTTATCTAACAAAAAAAAAAAAGTCTTACACTCATATATGTTAAAGTTAAATCGCTCCGTAACGCCCCGCTAGCCAATTGCAAACAATGTGTCATGAGACTCAGAGGATATAGAGGATTTAAAAAATAGGGTCTACAAAATTCCCCCAGGGGGGGGGGGGCAAAAGTGTTTTTGGCTCACGGCCAATTAGCAATATCTTTCAGCAAACACAATGCAATCTTTTCAAAACATATCCTTCAGTAATTAATACTAAAGGGTTTGGTATATAAAAGCACATGATATTACTCGCATATGACGTAATGCACGTGAATATACAGACAGACAGACAGACACTTAATTCAAACTTTCAAAAAAGTACATAGTCTTAAATCACAAATATACACATTATACTCTGTCACGTGACTACGAATAAAAATACAGCATGATATAACGTAAACAGTAAATTTAAATTTAAATATAAATGAACACAATCGATTGTGAGAACAATAGATTTCTATCTAGGGGGTGATGAAAACTATTAAACGATATTATTAAGGATGGCATTTCTTACAACCAAAGCTTCCTTTATATATTTACATAAATAAGAAATAACTAATCTATTACACGAAACCAGTAACTTGTGGAATTTAAATACCGATGGCTTAACATAAAATGTACGGCTGGTATATTTTTTTCTTAAATCAGTGTAACAGCGGCATATACATATAAACTGATATTCATCTTCTAAATCTAATTCGTTACAACATAAGCAATAACGTTCATTTCGTGGGATGTTGTTATTCGCATATCTGCCAGTTTGGATGCCCAACGGGTGTGCAGAAACTCTTAATCTTACGAAATATAAACGCAGACGTCTAGGTAGTAAGTCCAAGTATGCTTCATATTCCAAAGAGGTTTTACATAGTTTATACATATCTAATACGGGACTGTTATTTATTTTACCGAACCACTCTTGTTTAAAATTGTCTACAAGTCTACATTTGAATTCACTTACAAAACTATTTATTTGCACACTGTTTGGATTTTCAAATACATAACCAAATCCATAATTATTTAACATATTCTAGACATTTGTGAGCCAATTTTTATAACCTTTATTACAATCGTTTAAGGCTTGTTCGTATACAGTTTGCATAATAATATTGCTATTGTTTATAACTTTAAACCAATATTTTATAATTTTAACAAACCTATTTATATACAATGGATATTTTCCTCGTTCACCATAAACAGCAACATTACATGTATTCATTTTAACCTGAAGCAATCGTTTGCAAAATTTTAAATGTATGCGTTCAATATCATCTGACTTCGTGAAACCCCATAATTCTGAAGCATAATTTAATATAGAACCCACAAAGGAGTCACACAACTGGCAGAAAATTTTTGGTTTTATATCATAGTCGTGGCATTTTGTCGATAATGTATTCATGGCTTAAAGGGCTTTACTAACCAAATGTTCTTGATTTGGGTTAAAACTACCAGTATAATTAAGCACTCTACCTAAATAGTTAAAATTATTAACAACTTCAATAACATTACCATTGTATGTCCATTTTTCATTTTCTTGTAATCCTCATCTCTTCCTTAATACCATTATTTTCGTTTTTGTAGTGTTAACACTAAGACCCCAAGAGTAACAGTATACATATAAAATATCTAGGTGGGATTGGACTTCAGCAGGTGACTTGCCTAAAATAGCTATGTCGTCAGCAAATAATTGTAAAATCAACACAATATCATCTATACTAAACCCAGAGTTAATATTATCTTGTAAGTAAAGCTCAAGGTCTTCGTCAAATAAAGAAAACAAAATCGGTGACATTACCTCCCATTGCCTCAGTCCAACCGCATAACTAAAATAATCTGAGTAAGATGAACATGATTAAACACGTGACTTAACATTGGCATACATATCCTTCACAATTCTAAGCAATTTCCCTTGAATACCAGACTTAAACAATTTCAACCATAATTCATTGCGGTATATGCTATCAAAACATGTCGACGTATATAACATATAGACGTTTATCTTCATTTTAATAAATTTGTACAATCGACATCAATATATAAATAGCATCAACAGTTTAATAACCTTTCCTAACTCCGACCTGCGCATCCAAAATAATGGTATTCTCATTGCAAAAAGATTCAATACGTTTGTTTAAAATCGTGGTAAATAATATGGAAAAGCAACTCACTAAAGAAATCCCTCTATAGTTATTAACATTATTTACATCAACTTTTTTATGCAAAGGGATTATAATTCCTTCTTACCATTTATCGGGAAAAAACCGATACAAAAATACCGTTAAACATATCGCACAAATGTGCAGACAAAATATCACTACATTCAAGAAAATACTCATTCAAAATACAATCCCTATCCGATGATTTATTGCGTTTTAAATGTTTTATTGCATTTGTTACTTCTTCAACTGATATGGGTACGTCAAGTTCTGGGAATGCAGAATTTTCCATGCTAAAATCATTATTTAAACAAAAATCTTCGGCTTCTTGATTACAAACATCAGACATGTTACTACTTAGCTTTTCAAAAAGCTTTGTAAATTCCTCAAGAGATATTTTATTTTTTATGGCTTTGTTCTTTGTTTTAAAAAATCGCCAAAAGTCGCGTGGTTTATGCTTTCGTAAATTTTCAATATCCAGCATTTTTGTCTATAGCAAGAGGCTTTCTTCTTTCGGATTAAGTCATTATAATACCTCTTACTTGAACTCAAACGTTCTCTGTTCATAACAGTTTTATCTGTGTTAAAAACACGAAGGGCATCTTGGTACAAATTAAGTGCATTATTGCACTCTTGATCAAACCAATCAGCATTTTGTAGACAGTTTTTAACGTGGAAACTAGGATTTGTTTTATAAAAACATTGTTTAGAAAATAACGGGTCACCAACACTGCGAATTGTATCAGTAAATCTATTCAACATTTCATTAATTGATGTTCTACTTGAATAATCAATATGTTGAACAATAGTATTAAAAACAGGTAACATACAAATAATACCTGAACAAAACTTCTCTCGTAACGTATCATTCCATTTATAATTGACATCTGTATATGACTGATAAACAGGTGGGGCATTATTACATAATAACGAAAAATGCAACGGGGCGTGATCACTAAATACGTTAAAATCGTGCACGGTAAAATCTGATATATTAGAAAAACTGTGTTTGTTTTTCAATAAATAATCAATAACAGAAGAACCGTTATGTGAATAAAAAGTTTCTTTACAACTATTTCCCACTCTTCCATTAACAATACGGAAACATGTATATTTACATAAGTCGAGTAATCTTACTCCATGATTATTAAGTGAGCTATCTACTGAGGCCCTAACAAAGTCGTTATCTGGGTAGTAATCAGCATCGTCGTTAACCGTATTAATTCTATCATAAACAATATAACCGCATGTATTACCAACTCTACTATTGAGGTCACCAGCGACAAAAACTTTACCAAATCCAGAACAATAAGTAATATCATTTTTTACAATTTCGAACAAAACTACATTAAAGGTGTTTTATATTGGACTCTCATGTCCCCATATGTACGTTGCACATATATAAAATCATATGAAGTATTAAAAAATGTGTGGTCTAGTTTTATCCAGATAATAATATCATAATGATTTTTAACAATGACAATTCCATCGGCTAATTCTTCTTTAATATATATATATATAACAAGTTATTACGGAATATAACAAAGCAAATGATTTATGTTATCTGAAAAATCACGATCCAAAGTTGAAATAGTTTGAAATAGTAACATGAAATAGTGGTTCTCTAACATGTTTGTTTTAAATCAGATCCTGGTGTGAATATTAATATGAATGTATTAACATTTAATGAAAAACAGTTCACTTTTTTCATGTATCGCTTCTTATGCTTTTTGTCTTGCCGTTTGCTGACATACGTATACACAATGTGAACGATGCACGTATATTACCATATTTTTTGCAAGAATATATATTTCATATAAAACATGTAAAATTGCTAAAACAAGGCTTTTTGTATCATAACCTAAGAAATAAATTTGCGATATTTTACTCTAAGTATGGTGATTTAATTTCAAAATATAATGTTTCTTTAAAATGGCATTTAAATAATGGAATCTCCCATCCATCATTTTACGGAGATGTTTTGAAGCGTGTCCGCAAATTAAAATATGTTAAACCAAATGTTCATATTAAACTTTTCAATTTAATTAACTTGTTTTTATCAAAAGGATACGATGCATATGTACTAAAAAACACGTGTTTGATGGTTTTCGATTCACTATATCTTTCTTTCCTTAAAATTTGGAATCATTAGTGATATTATAAGCATTTTTTACTGTTGAATAAAATTGTGTCATTGTGTCGTATGAACAAATCTGCATGAAAACTACATTATAGGCATTTTTCACTGTTATATAAAATTGTGTCATTGTGTCGTATGAACAAATCTGCATGAAAACTACATTTGGACTCAAATCGTACATCTAATCATTTCTGTCATCAGTTGTCAAAACACCTATATACTGTTTGATTCCAATAATGTCGCTTTAATGGAATTACCATTTTTATTCATTTGCTTCTTAATATTAAATCACCTAAACTTGTTTTATTAGTAGCACAGCCCCATTAATATTTTTATTTAGTACTGCCCCTGGAATTTGTTCACGTCATTATGTCATTATGGATTTTTGTGACGTCATACGACCGACTTTCCCAGTTGTAATCAACATGCATAGGTCATTGGGTTTATAACGTTCCATTTTATTTATATTTTCTCTCTGATAGGCGTTTCTTGTTTGATTTAATTATTTTTATTTTTTTAGCAGTCACATAAAGAACCAAGCTATGTAATATGGAATTTTTACACCCATAATTGCTGCTTGTTCCTGTATTTGCGCGATGATTATCTGAGATATTAACTCCATGACGCTATATTCTCAAATCTTTTTCTATAAAGAAGGAATGTAGTTGACAATTGTTAATAGTTTTATTTGATCGTTCGTCAAAAAGTTGTAACTCTGTTACTCTTGTATCTTCAATGCAATTGAGTAATTAAATAGTAATTAAATTGAATGCGTTTTAATTCCCTTTTATTATTGTTTAATTTGAGTTACAATGCTATGACGTTAAATTTTATTTACACTTAAATGTATTATGAATATTGCTGGGCCAAGTGTGAGGTTGAGCGCTCTATAACCAGGTTTAAACCCCCAATGCTTTGCATTGACCGTTTCAAGGCGGTGACCCCAGCTTTATTCATATTTTGTGTTTATGTTGGTTTGTATTGTGCTGTATTGTG
The DNA here is from genome assembly GCF_020536995.1 of Dreissena polymorpha. Lineage (NCBI taxonomy): Eukaryota > Metazoa > Mollusca > Bivalvia > Myida > Dreissenidae > Dreissena > Dreissena polymorpha. The sequence continues at coordinate 14,573,784 of NC_068363.1, read as the reverse complement.
CTGTTTTGTACTGTTTGGGCAATCGGTCACTTGCCTTAAATAAAGGACCAACTAATTGTTTTAATGAAAATTCAATACTGCTCCAGCAGCTGGAGTTTCACTTCTTTATAATGTATACAAATCACATGGGCGTTGGTGGCAATAATACAATATTTTCTGTAGTCTAAGTCATTAGATCATTTTTTAACGTGATAGTGTTATTTGATGGGCAGCTTTGAATGATTGCATATTAAGAAAGATTGACCTTCAACCCACTCTATGTTGATAAAATAATTAGGCGACACATTTTGAAACATTTTAACGGTACAGTTAGTGATTTTAGCTCTAACGCGGCGGAGGTTTAGAGCTGTATTTTGAGATCTACGGCGTGCATTGTGATATGTACATCATGGATTTGGGGGTCTATGGTAGAGATTTGTGGATGTAGCGTGTATATTTGGGGTTTAAGATCGAGCATTCGGGGGCGATTATCCAGTGAAACATCTAAATGGTTATGGCTAATACGTGCATTTTGAAACTACTTTTATTTCATATTTGTTAAACATCATAATAATATAAACATATCTAATTGAGAAGTTGAAAATATGTTGAAATTATACCTTGAATATTAGTACATTTTGTATAAATAAACTCCAAAACATCATTTATTGAAATTCGTGGGTTAATTATTCTAATTGATTCTTAGACACATGCACGTGTAATGATTTGTTTGAATGTATAACCGGTAATCTTTCGTTTACATAGCATGAATATATTATTTGCGAAACTTATAAAACATATTCATAATTAAAACCACAAGAACGTGAAGTGGATATTTAAGAACCACTAAAGACATCTGTACTTCTGTCTGTCGATACCGACTTGTGCGATGGCATTATTCTACACTTTTTTAAAGGCGCATACCATCTTAGTGTTTAAATCAACGTCGCCTGTCTTTTTAAAGACATTTCTTGTTGTTGTTGTTTAAGGACAATTATTTGTTTAAACGTAGATCATTGTTTGAATATACTACTTACATAGTGGTGATGAATATGTACAAAATGACATTGCGTTAATTATAAATTCTGACATCTCATAAGTGAATAATGGTTTCAAAAACGTCTCTTGAATATATTTAAAAAATCAATTTTTCAAAATAAATTACCTTAATATGAAAATTAGCTTTAAAAGCCTGATGCACGATCAGCATCGCAACGCAACTGACAAGAATCGTCAAAAACCACATGGTCTATTTACTGACCTCTGCCGATTAAATAAATATTGACGAAAAACGAATTTCAAAGTTCTTTTATAACTTAGAGGTCAGTGACTGAATTACTAAACGTCGCAATTATAAAGGGTTGACGGTGGCTAGCGCAATGGTTGGTACACTCGCATCTCACCAAGGCGACCCGGGTAACATTCCGGTTCCCGGCAGCAGGTTTGGTTAGTGGTCACCATACCGGACAGATGGGATTTCTTCCGGGTACTCCTGCTGCCCCCCCCCCCGCCCCCACAACACAAGATCACAACAAAATGGAAAAAAAAATCAGCAAGAACGTTAAAGCTGGACATTGCAGCTATAAATCGAAATTCGTCTCAACGTTCGTGAGTCTAGTTATTTAATTTAGTAGGAGTGCAGCGGCACACTCCGGGTCCGCACAAAATGGAACCTCTAGCTCGGAACGTTCCTCATTAATTCGAAATACAACTTTGTCTTAATACATATAAAATGGGAATTAGAATATTTTGTGTTCAATCTCACTCTTAAATAACTCATGACATCGATCTAAACGCCCATATGTATTGGTAGTATGGTAACATCTAAACACGAAATAAGGCCTTTACATGAAATCAAACTACACGTAAAATAAATCTGTTAAATGTTAAACCAATGATCTTTATTATAGTGTTATAATTAGTTAAATCTGAATTACTACTGTGCATCGCACAACCACTGTACGTATCCTGGAACTTAAACTGTTACAAAACATCTCGAGGTGATAGCCAAAGGTCAAGGAAAGTATTTAGTATATATATTAAAAATCAACAAGATATGCATCAAATGATGTTTTACTGACGCAACATGTTACACGAATCATACATTTGAATACTATTTCTCTCTGCTTGTTCCTTTTGCTGTTTTCTGAAATGCAAATAATAAAACGAATAATTATAATGTTAATGAAATTTACACGTGAACGATGCCAATATCTTCATGTATAAACAAGTCGATTAACAAATTTGCCTATAGCTTTTGCACGCCATAAACGAATTTCGGCTGTGATCGATATTTATCACTTGTGGCATATTTAATAGACTTTTGTTTCAATTTGTCAATTCTGTGCATATTAATATTTGACTCAATTCAAAAGAAGATTGGTGCTGTTTTTAATACGAACAATAAAATTCATTAACAGGAAACGTTGAGACAGCAATCATTAATGCATGACATTGCTATTACAAGCATTCATAATAAAATGAAAAGAAAAGAAAACTTAAGTAATAAGGCTGGTACTACGCATGGTACCATTTCACTGATAAAACTAGTAACGTAGCGAATAAATAATACATTCAAAATTGACAAATACCGGTAGATAATTTGGTTGTGGATAGTTGCAATAGCAACATTATTGTAGCAAAAGTAGATTGTAAACTATAAATTGTCGTTACCTTGACGTTGCAGAGTCACACATTATATTGTCGCGTTTTCGTTCTTTGCTAGTTACTTCGGTGTTTGATATGAAAAATAAATAGTCTGAATGTCTTAATGCAATTGTTTACTGCGTGATTTGTAAATACAAGAGACATACTTGTACTTGTTTAAGAGAAGTTGTGTTAAGTAAATTAAAATTAACGATGTGTTGATGACAATACATACACTTTCATTCCGTACATTGAATGGTATTAATCCTGACCAGTCCGTCTCGGCTCTGCGGAACGACGTCCTCTAGGGCGAGGCATTGGGATCGGGCGTATAGGCCTAGGGCGAGGCAGACGACCGGGTCCATCCCTTGCTGTAGAAAGACGATCAATGCAAACTCTGTTCAGTGTTGTATAATCATTTCTATTACAATATTCAGAGAATTTTTGCAGTTTGGCGCTCAATTGCATAATAGTGCAATATCAACATTATAATACGAGTAAAATGAAACCAACTGTTATTATTATAACTAAATTATGTCTTCCATTGTTAACTCCTATATACCAATCTCGGCTTTATTTAATACGCAATGACGCTCGACGCAATACAGTCCGATAGGGCTATACATTTGTATACACTCCGCGCGTGGGTCTTAAAATAGTAAAACGGGGTTTCCGAAAATGGTATTAACGGTAGACGCTCATTAAATTATAGTCACAAACAATAAAAATCATAAGAGCGCGATCTTTTGTTAACTAAAATATACACGCATGCTTGGTTTCCTGTTTAAACGAGAGCATGTTCGTATACTAAAATGATAGTAAAACGCTGCCGCCTCCTCCCCTCGAAGAGTAATTTCAACCTCGACTTTTGGCCTCGGTTCACATCACTCTCCTTGAAGTGCAATATTTATTTTATCCATCAACCGCCTTTGATATTTATATAACATAATGCACACTTCATATGGAATACAATAAGTGTTCCTCAATATAAAAACAGTGTGTAAAGCATTTAAATGGTTTCGACATAATACAGAAAAAAATATAATATAATTATTAAGGCAGGTTATATATATTTTTTTTAATCTATTGAAGAGAGAAACTAAGAAGTTAGTGATTCGATTCTGAAATCTCTTCTTTATATAAAAACAACTTTTGACTAGATCTATTTTAAATATGTTTCACAAATAAGAGAAAAGTCTTAGTTAATGTAGCAATAACTATAATAGTTATTCCTGTAACAATTATATTATCCGTTCATCTGACGCAATGAACAAGCAAAACTTATGTATGCAGAGATAACTATTATTTGTTAGCGCTTAAAACCACATTAAATTTAAATAATTATATTGGTCGTACATCATCGATATTTGAAACCTAGAATCGCCCCTTTCTTATTGAAATGTCAAACGTTTAAACAATTATCAATACAAAATAACACTTTATGTTTATGAACTCCCAGATTTAAAAAAATGCGAAACGAGTTATATACTTTTTATTTCATATATGTATATCTAGTTGAAAACAAATTCTTAAATTACTAAAAAAGAATTAATCTTATCGTTTTTTCACTCAACAAACCTTCAGCAGCCTGCGGCATAATCAGTACTGCAGCGCAACAGAAAAGAATCAACGTCAAACACAATTTGTTCATTTTGACGTTTACAGCTTACAAGAAGTTGTCGAATGCGAATAAAGCGCCTTTCGATAGGTATTATATATATGATCAGAACGACAGACAGTGAGCCAGTTACCGTATGCCTTAAATCCGGGACAAATTTATCTGTCATCGTAAACAAGCAGCATTTTGTATGTTTTTACAATGTTTCGGCTTAAATCCGGATCCGTTTGACAAATTGAAGATTTTGCACAAAACCACCTATCACTGACAGCGAATAAACACCTTAAAATATACATGCTATTCGCTTTTTACCAAGTGCAAACCGTTTAACGTATTTCGAAATATCAAACGTACTTCTATCAAAAAATCCCATGACACACACTGACTTTATTTTACGTATTTCAATTGTTGACATTCACGAACGTAACGATATGTACACCAGCATTAATTGCGTATGCATTTTGTTGTGAAATGCCATTTAATGCTATATATAATTGTAAATTACATCGTACATAATACTTGTTTTTCATTGGCTCTACCAGTTCGCATGCATATGTAGATCCGTTGCTTTTGATATTACATTACTTACGTTAAAGGTAATGCCACATGGATTTAAACAAGACGACGTTATACCATGTATATGTCACATTTCAATATATAGATATCTTTAATTGAATATGTAAGTATTTCGGTTAATATAGCTCTATTATTAACAGACCCTTAAAGCTTACAAGCCAGTTTGAATTGCATGAATAATAACTCTTAAAAATTGGGTCTAAAAAAATACATGTATTACAAATACTACAGAATGCATGTTCCAAAAAAGGAAAATAACAAATAAACATTGTTGATTATTGAACAATTATAAATAACATTGAAATTGTTGACAAATTTACTTACCTTGCTATCACATTTAATCATAATCGGTCGCTGTTAAAACCCCGAATGAGCAAGCCCGTAAGGCATTAAATTCTCTTCAGCTCATATTTAGTAGAGTAAAAATCGATGTAAAAATAAAATTGTTTCTTTTTGAGGCGTTATTGTTACGTACTAACAGTGCGAAGTTTGTCGGTCTATCAAAACAATGGTTGAAACAATAAATCTCGAATTCTGTAAATAAATATGTAAGGTGTCCGCCAACAGATAACACATGCAGCCGTCTTAAGAGGCACTATGTCGTTTTCCATGATCTGTTATCTGTAAAGAGATGTTTATTAGATTCAGGTGTAAAAATCTTAATTCGCCAAACTCACGTATATGATGTATTTATAGTAAGAATATACACTGTATCAGATAATACACTGGCTAACATTAAAACTGTGCTGGACAAAAGTTTTTAAAAAGCTCATTGACAATTTAGACTTTAGCTATATATTGCATTAAAACGTTAACTCAACATGCCATTCTCCAAAACTTAAAGAACGACTACTTGATCAATACGTCCACTCGTGGTCTGTTATAATAAATTTGCAAAGGAAATATTACTATTATGTTAAATTTAAAAGCTTTATGCATTTGAAAAATATTTAGATTGTGTTGATAATGTTTGTCAAAGAAAAGCTAAGACACAATTTATAATAAGTGCTCACTCATTGAAAATAGAAACTGGTAGATAAATAATATTGCGATAGAAGACTTTAAATGCAAATTATGTAGCGGTTACATGGTTGAGTCTGAATATCACTTCTCATGTAGATGTAAGCGTAATCGTGATTTTAGAATTAAGTATAAAATAAACAAATCTTTTTCACTGTTTACAAGTACACATTTATGATGTCCAGCAATAGCACTAGACAATTCAGAGATAAAAATATTTTTATTTACAATACTGTATTTAAAAGAATACTTTTATAGTTTCTTTTTAATAAAGCCCAGAATGTAATCCATTTTATTTATGTATGAACTTAATAATGTGAAATGGTTTTTGTTTAGTATTTCATTTGTGTGATCGTCTTTTTTAATATCTGTTAAGAATGTGGCCAAATGTAAGTATAATTGCCGATTTTGTCAATAAACTAATACTAAATAATAAACGAAAAAGAAATAATAGATATCTTTAAATAAGATTCCAGATTTCAGGAGTTCATTTACAATATTTCCAGAAGGCTAATTGCCCATGTGGACACATTGAAGTACATTCAAGTAATAACAACATTTATAATTATCTAATGAGTACTATTTAGTTATGAGTAAGCGAAGTTGTTCAACATTGTACATACGGCATACATAAATAATATCAATCAATAATTATCTGAAGTTAATAATACATGCATTTACTAATCGCATAAAAGCATAGTAAGACTATAAAAAGAACAAACACAAAACTACTGAAACTACAGAAGAAATTGGGTAATACAAATACCATAGTGCATTGCATTGATTAATTTGTTTTTTAGAAAATGCAATACATGAGATTTAGAATGAACCGTGTTTCATACTAATAACATACCAAATTACGTGTTTATTTCGCAACAAAAACATATGATAGATGACATGCAAAGTGTACATCATATTATAAAAATTCATAAAGACACACATTTAATTCGATCTTTTTGTTAATTTAAGCACTATATACTTTTAATAGCGTATAAAATATATGTACATTTTATTTACATAAAAAACAAAAACAGAAGCAATTTACATATTTGTGCTAGTGAAAGAAGTCGATAACATTAATAGATAGACGACATGTATGGAATATGTTTAATGGGTAGATTTTCATCAAATGGACAGATACGTTTTTGTTAATCTAACTGAAATTGCGGCATGAACAAAAGCACTATGTTTCCTTAACACAGATTCACTATCAGAAGACATAAGTTCTATAAATGTGTGCATATTTGGTCTGTTTCTAAAATATGATGGAATATATTTACATCTTAAATCTGAATATAAGTTGCATTCAAGAACAAAACAAGATAAGTATTGATGCAAAGCATCAAAGGGCGTCGGGAATTTCAGTGTAAAAGGCACTCAATGAAGTTACATGGAACGATTTTTTTCTACTGTAAATATTAATATATTGACCGATTATTTTTTAAAAAAATAGAAAAAGATACTGGTATAACCATTATCTATGATTTTGTGTTATAACCCCTAAATAACCATTATTTATGAATTTGTGTTGTAACCCCAAATAGTTCATAGTTCATTTTATTTACATTGGTTTCCTTTTTTTACTGGCATCCGTGTTCAGTTTTCATTAATGGAACAGAACTGTGAAGGTTTTAAAAAATCTGCTTCATCTTGTAAGCGTAATTTCATATTTTTCTCAACTTCAAGGGGAGATGAGTCTGAACTTATTCTTACGTTGCTCATTTACGATAGGGGTTGAGTACTCATTGATATGAAAACACTGTTAAAGTTTTAATGTGTTTACGAACCCCCCCCCCCCAACCTCTCACACATTTATTTCATGGGCATAATAAAAACAAAAAATGGTTACAATAAAACAGCATATTTATTTAAACTAAAATGTCTACATCAAAACAAAAAGTTAACAGAGAACACAAATAAAATAATTTGATTCTACTGGGGCTTGAACCTTAGACCTTTCCCATGTGAAGCGAGCGTGTAACCACTACACTACGGAACCGCTTGAAAAATCACCTTCTAACTAAGATATTGATAAGTGACTGTAGTGTAACGGTTATCAATAAAGCAATAAACCGTGTAATCGCTGTCGTCTTGTAAAATTGAAGAAAATACGCGTTAACCAAAACTCGAACAGCAAAAGTCTGCGCTATTGTTAGAAAATCCACAAAATAAATATATTTTGATTATGTTTTGTTTTTATACAAAACCAGAAAGTTTCACCGGTTCGCATATTTGCCAAGTCCCTGTGATATTTTATTATTGCCCAGTCCCTATGATCAGTAATTAATTAAAAGAATTAGCTTTGCATTATTGGCAATAAATGTTGTAGTAAATGTAATAGTCGCAAATGCAGTACTTATTTACACTAATTTACACAAAAAATCACCACTATGCAAGATATTCTGACAACAAAAATATATATATTGATCCGTAAAATAACTTCTCCTCCCATAAGCGAAAAAAAACGTATTACATACTAGTCGCCGCACTTCAGTGCGACGCCAATGATATTCGTCTTTGAGGTGGTTACAGGTAATACATGCCCTATGCTCAACAGGTGTAGGATTGGGTTTAGACCATCTGCCACTTTCTATTCTTTATCTATGAGAAGATAATCGTTACCCAGATAAGCTAACTCTGTACTTTAATATTACATAATACTTTATATTACCAGTTTACCGATCGACCGTTCCAATTTTGAATAAAATTATATGTTAATCTTTGTTTAATAGCACCTAGAATTATAGTATCTTTACCGACATCCTGAAAATACCAAAGGTGGTTTGCGTGTGGCTATGATATTACTTAGTGAAAACATCATTTTGAATGATAAAATATCATATTATAACGAAAAATCAACTTTTCTGGAAAAACAAAAATTCACTATCAAATATATATATAACAAGGTATCCAACTCGAAATCACCCGAAAACGAGGTGCATCGCTTTGAACAGCCATTAATTCATCAATTCTGCAGCGATTTTCACGATCTTGGTCTTATTCAACGCCAAAAATGAATTTCCTTTCTGGAAATGTATATGTCTTGCAATATTTTTACAAATACAGGGTTTAATTGTTGATTTAGTCTACTCTAACAATGAATGCAAAGGTATGTTATGTTTCTAGTTGCGAGAGAATAGTAATCTTCAAATCCTATAATCATGGCCAATATATCACAAAGATTTATTATTAAATTTCCAAACTTCATTTATGTTATTATTATTTCTAACATTCAAATATTTTCTTTATAGAACCATTAATATTTTATTTAACATTATATGCTGTTACGTTACAAAATTTCTGAGCGTTATTTTCACAATAATTATATCATCTGCATAAAACACAAGAAAGAGTTTAAAATTATTTATATCTATACCATAAATACCACTTTCAGAAAAGAATTATTCTAAATTATTAAAATAAATAAATACAGGAACGGCGGTAAACAATCTTATTGCCTTGCACCTAGCAAACATTCGAAATCCCCACTCAATTTGTGACAATGTTTTACTTTATATTTAACAGTTGATTATAAAGATTATGTAGATTTTTCTGTATTGAACTCTTTGCTTCGTCGCCCTAGTTTAACGAGTTTTCTCGAACCACATGATCAAAGGCTTAACTATGTCCACAAATACACAATAAGTTGTTAATATAAGGTCAGTAGCTTTTGGTTGAAATTCCATGAAGTTAAATGACGTCTCACAAGTATACAAGCTAACGTCATTAAATATAATATGCATGTACCAATAAACAATAATGTTCCCCATTTATTACGTTGAATTTTGAGAAACAAAGGTATAATCGGTAAAATAAATTCATTACAAGGCTATTTAATGTTAAGTTAATATGGGCTCGAGTCATATGTTCTTTTTGTTGTGTTGTGTTTAAAAAGTAAATGTCTGTTATCTTACTTTTAAAAAAGATGTTAAATTCAAAACATATGTTTCCTTCTATATTGCAAAATGACGAAAATGTACAGCGTTCTCCGTGGTTTTAAGACTGTTTATTGTTTACTTGTAATGTTGACTTGAAAACAAAGATTCTTTAAACAACACATTTATCAATTCTTTTGTAAGCCGATTTGGTTTAGTAGACTCTTCATTTTGCATCTTCTTTGTGAGAAATATTCGGATGCTTAGTGAAAGTAAAAAAGGGTATTATTGCAGTTACGATTTAGCATATAAATTTCTTCTGGCTTATATAAATACACTATTTACTGGAATAATTATGTGTCTGGTTTATTTGGAAATCAAGTACCGGTTATCAATTTTACGTTCAATATTTATCAAAAAAAGTGGAATGGATAACTTTTTACAAGATGTATTCAAATTGATACAAAAGAGAAAATAATGTATAGCATACATTTCTGAGTAACGAAGTCCCCTGAAGAAAAGTACCATGGACTTCCTCTCAACGCTATTTATATTAAATACCTTTTAATTCCGTCAGTACCATTTGAATCATCCCGTGTGAAAGGAACGAATACTACTCACAAGTTTATTTGATTCGTGTGCTTAACACTACAAAACCTAAATCAATTTAATACCGAACTTACTCTAAGTTCTTTTCAAACACTTTACGAATTCGGACACCCTCTTTTAAGCAAAAATAATTATTGTGTGTGACTACAATTTTCGGACCCCCAGATTTGCTCAAACCTTATTACTATAATAAAACCGAGCAGAATAGTGTGAGTATCCACGGGGCCGTTATATGTGCGTTATTTGGATAAATAGATATAAGCTTGCTACTAGACAGTTTTCACTCGAAAATTAATGAAGTGATTATAGCAAGGAAACAAGTTCTTATTATAATATGTTTTATGTGTAAAACTATTCAGGAAAATCTTCATGATGTCAATAAGAACCAAATTTGTTCATTTTATTAAATATAAAAAAAATTAGCCATTTCATTCAGTATTGCCATATAGCAATTCACGTAGCATCTTCACCTTTTTATGTTCCTGCTTATATGTGACAAATGCACACATTTTATTTCGCCATATTTTGATGTGTTCAAGACAAATAAAAAAAAAGTTCTACTGTTATTTTGGGTGCAAATAAAAAAATCTGTATATAATATATAAAATATCATCGTTTTCTTTTGGTCAAAGTAAAGCGGTGGAGTATCTAACTTTTAGCAAAACAAAGTAAAACACAATGAAACACATCCTTTCGTAAGTATACTAAACGGTGTGGTTTATGCCATTAAACTCTATTATTTTAGTTGATGTTATGCATATAAATATGGAAACATCTAATTTATTCGTTTTATTGTTAGTGTGATTGTAAATATTCGGCCATGTATTTTAATAATATTTTTAGTATCCCAATTTTCGGACACGAACAAAAAAAATAAAACTATCCCGAAAACTGAGGAACCGTTGCACAAACGCGATCCTCGGTGAAATCAACACGTGAATTCGTCGAGATCAGGTATACACTGTTGTATGTGACTAAAATTCAAGGACGAATTTCAACAGAATACGATGTTAATGTACAGGAAGCTTGTATATATATATACGCTGTTTACGCCGCCCTTTTAGCTCACTAGGGACGCAGCTCACTCGCTTTAATAGCGATTGGTTCCGGTATCATGTACAAGGGGCGAACATTTTAGATCCGATAAAACATGTCCTACAGTTCTTATAGATCGTAATGATAAAATTATTGTTTCAACAATGGAAATGAAATAAACCTTTTTAATCTGTTTAGTCCTTCTAAAATCCGTGTTTTTATATTTTTCAACGGATGTCTGTTCATGGTTGAAATCATTAGCATGCTTTTTGTTATTTATTTTTCATATATCTTTTTGTTATTTATTTTTCATATATCTTTTTGTTATTTATTTTTCATATATTATAAGTTATTCCTGTTTCATAGTAATTTGTATATTTTCCTTCTTCCATATTTCAGAAAATGCGATCAACATCCGAATTGCCCTTGACAATTCTGACAAACACGACTTATCTCTAGCTTTGTCATTTTAGCGGGTTCGATGGGATTAGTACTCCCAATTAGGAACAATATTTACTTAACATGATAACATGTTGATTTAAAGTAAATAAGTTATCGTATGTCATTAACACTATTTAGTTTCTAGAATCAGTTGGTTAGCATTAAATAAGCCAATTGTTTTTTTCTTATAGAATATGTTTACTTTTTGGGGACGATATTAATGTGTTTTCTTTTTTTGAATACGATTCGGATTGACCAGGCAATTCGGATTTTTGATGTTATGAGTAAATTAATGTTCAAATGGTTCAGTTGTTATTGTTGCTAAAAAATGAAAGACTTTAATATTTCAGGAATTCTGCTATTACATGACGTAAGGAGATTTACTATCACAGCAGCATGGGGAATGGAATGAATAAAGTACGAAGTAGAAGTATCGAATTATGATTATATATTGTTTAAATTATATATTTGCTTAATTGTCCACCAACTGTTGTCTGCATCAACCTCATCCTCTCTTTGAGGGGTATTGACATGAAATTTATTTTATTTATTGCAGTATGATCTATATCTTTGTAAAAAAAATGTCAATCATGTCGATGATTTTCTTCAATTTATTGATTTTATAAATGTTAGAATTTTGCTCAAGGTCCAATTTCATGAATGATGATAAAAGTATTTAAAAAAAGAGATTTAAACTCAAACCCATTGAGTTGGTATACATTTTGATATTTAGAAAAAAGTGGCATCTTAACAGTTAAAACTGTATTAATTAATTTAAAAAATCCATTGATACATGCTTATAATCTATAAAAAAAAATACAAATGTAGTAATTAAAAACATTTCCATTAATTCTGCAGATTATCAGCGGGGTATATGTGGGGAATTTCCGAGATGCAAAAGATGTTGTACAACTGACAGACAATGGCATCACCCACATCTTGTCCATCCATGATAATGCAAAGGCTTTATTGGATGTAAGTGTATGCACATTGCAGCACCGGGCAATTAAAGACTAGGCATATATATTCAGTTATTTCAATTGAAGCAGAATCCGGCATTTTGATGCAAGCAAGTTGCAATTTTCTCATTTTTGACTCCAGCAAAAATTAGCCTCGCATAGTTTTGACACATTTGTTTTCCACAATCCAACTTAAAAAAAGAACCAGAAGTGGTCATTTATGGAAATAATAAAGCTTTTGTGAAAATTGTTTATTCATTATTATGATAAATAAGCTATGACGAAACCTTTAACATGCATTTAGGAACATTTCAAGTGACTGTATTTGGACCATTATCATTTTTATTTTGACCTCTCATTATTTCATACATGCCATAAACTTTCAGACCAATTCCTGGACATTGAGCTCAATTTTCAGGGACTTTTGCCGATTTTCCGGGACATGTATACATATAGCGGGTTTTTTTTCACATCGTAAATTGAGTACGTTACTTATAAATATGTTGTTAGCATCTAAATCGATCTTATGCATCGTTGATTATCACAGGCATTTCATTCATCTTTTCTTAGTGTATGATCTCCATCGTTAATTCGATCTTTTTTTGCCATGTTTGCAGAGTCACAATTTATTTTTTTTACATTGATGTAAGAGGCAGGTGCGCCTAGCAACGTTAAATCGTATAATATATCCGCCTAATAGGCGATTCGCATTTTGTTTAATTAGTGTACGTTATAATAACTGGTTCAATAATTAATAATCTTAAAGACGATAAAGTTACTCTTTTTTTTAATAAATTTAATATTGTGTACAAATAAATGTTTTCATATAGATCTGCAAACTGTTACTGAACTATGCATGAAATGCACAATTTCCACAAAGAAAACATCGATGTTTTCATCAAAAGTCTCCGAATTAACGGTCCACGATTTTATAGTGGAGGAGTACACAATACGGACCGATGAGTGTGACATAACAAAGCCACTGAAACTATAGATTGATAGTGACACAGGGTTATTCACTCATGACTAATTCACAACCCCAAGAATCAAATCAAGGAACAACTCCTTTGCCCTTATGCAGAGGGAAATTATAACGTAGTAACAATTAACAACCACATTAAACAATGCCGCCTTTTCGGTTTTACTGCAAACCTGAGACAATCGATATGATAACAGGACCCCTGTTAATTGATCGATTTTGACACGTAGCGTAGTCACCCATTCGGGTAGGCATTGTCATGGAGATGCTGCGGATTAGTGGGAACACCGACTCGAGGTGCAGTTAAGCATAAGGTACATGTATATATGGATTTTGTAAAATCCGGGACATTTGACAGATTTCCGGGACTGCGGGACACGTCCTTCATTTCCGGTACAATCCAGGACGTATGGCATGTATGCATTATTTTGAGGCCTTGGGTCAATTTGACTCCAGGTTTTCAAAATCTATTGAAATTCCTGATATTGTAAAACTTTGACATGGTTTAAATTAGACTATAATAATCTTTTGTTCGCCTAATTTTGTGTCTGTTATTCCTAAATCATTACTTGCTATTATCATATTTTAGAACTAGATGATTAATGATTAAGGATACTGTTTGATTTTGTTTCAGGACAAGGAGTATCTCTGCATCATAGCCAGCGACACACCAGACCAGTGTCTCACACAGCACTTTCCAGAATGCATAGACTTCATCCATTGTGCAAGACTCAAAGGGGGTCGTGTATTAATTCACTGGTATACAAATGAATTATTTTCCACTAAATGTTAGATTGGAAAGGTTGTTTTTCAAACCAATAACATTTTAGTATTAGTATTTTGTTTTTATGCCTCCAGTTCGAATGATCGGGAGTATAATGTTTTTGGCCTGTCTGCCTGTCTTTTTATCTGTCATTCTGTCCCAAAAGTTTAACCTTGGTTAAAGTTTTGCGATAACTTTTGCAATATTGAAGATAGAAATTTGATTATGATATTTGGCATGCATGTGTTTCTCATGGAGCTGCACATTTTGAGTGGTGAAAGGTCAAGGTCATCCTTCAAGGTCAAATATATGGCTTCAAAGCGGCGCAGTAGGGGGCATTGTGTTTCACAAACACAGCTCTTGTTATTGTAATATTATAAAGCATTCGGACTTATTGCAGTTGAATTACTGTTATTGCCTTTGAAAAAACAAAATCAGGTTCAAAATACATTTTATGTACCAAAATTTACACCAAAGATGTCTTATTTGTATTAATAAACAAAAAAACATTTGTATCACAAATGGAAATGCATTGATCACAATTTTGGCAAAATTCACCCTTACCCATGAAATTGAGCAGAAGTTAACCTAAAACTGGAAAAAAGTATAGTTGCAATTGTTGATTCATAAATAAAATTTGAAGATCAAGTCTTTTAATATAACTACATACATTTTGATTTTTACGGGTATTCCTTTTTTTCAGAAACTTTATGAACAATTTATTGCAACTTGAACAAATCTATATCTCTACACAAAACCAATTTTATTTTCGAATATCTGAAAGTGAAACCACCTGTTAGAAATTTTGGGGATTTTCTTTTTTAAACAAATGGTTAACACATTTTGGCTATAAACTAAGTCAGAAGAAGCTCTTAATACACATATGATGAAAAAAATCAACATATTCATGTGTTGTTGGCTAGGAACCTGAATTTTTTGTTAATCTGAGCATGAAGTTTTCAAAGTAAGTAATTGTGCTCTGTGGTCTGTTATCTTTTAGCGCATTACCTCACTTAAAGCCACATTTTTCTTCCAATCTTGAGGAAAGTTGGTCAGAATGATTATATAATTATATTGAAATAACTAAGTCAACTTTGAATCTGAGTCACATGCGTTTAAAGTTGGTCAAAGCTTAAATAAAAGGAAAACCTTGATACTGTGAAATCATTTATTTTCGCCAGCACGAAATTTCGTCATTTTTATAAAAATGACGTTTTCGTCAGCACTTAAATTCCCCAATTCCTGACTGGAAAAAAAATGCTTCAGTCAATATCCTGTTCAATAGGCATCATTTATGACTCAATCTTGATGAAACTTGGTCTGAATGTGTTTATCATTATTGAATTAAGACTGATCAGAAAAGTGAATCATATGCCTGTAAAAAACTAAGACACAAAACTATGTATCTCTTTATCACTCTTTAGTAGGGATGGAAGAGGTTAACTAGTTAACATGGGGATACGACCAATTATCTGGTTACATTTTCTGGAAAAAAAGTTTAAATTATGCATTTTTCATGGAACAATAAGTATGATTTTACGTTTTGAATGCGTTATAATGCCAACTTGTTTGTGGTTAAAACAACATGCTGTATGTTGACGCGATTGTTAATAACATCTCAACAAACCAAGTAACACAGCAATAAATCAGTTCCACTGTGGTTACAAACATGAGATTCATTTTGATAATAGGCACTATTGTTTTCTTTTACTTGTTAAATATTTGACTAGCAAACTGCGGGGAGTGGGGGCAATTACCGGTTGCGAAGACGTAATTGACTCATGTATCCAACTCGCCAAAACAATCGGTCGAGAAGTTGGACTGCTTGTTTTGATGGTTATTTAACCACAATTAAATACAGATTGCTTGCAAAAATAAAGTGTTTAGAAGTGTTTTTTAAAGAATTGCATTTGTAGTTAAAGGGATCTTTTCATGGTTTGGTAAATTGACAAAATTGAAAAAGTTGTTTCAGATTCGCAAATTTTCTGTTTAGTTATGATATTTGTGAGGAAACAGTATTATTTGCCATGGTCTAATATAGCCATTATATGCATCTTTTGACGATTTAAAGACCTAAAAAATATAAAGCGTTGCAACGCGAAATGATTGAATAATTTGGAGAGTTCTGTTGTTGTCGTTAAAATTTGTGAAACTACCAAGATTGCTTATATAACGTATCAAATACGCTTATTATGTATGCTTGGCAGGATAGGTCAATTGGTTAATGTGTTTTTACTTAAGGATTCCGGGGGTCACTGGTTCTAGCTCTGCTGCTGGCGACTTTTTTTTCTTTATTAAATTTTACTTTTGAATTTTTACTGGAGCTTTTAAAATTTATCAATATAAAGCATTTAATGACAAACTTCAAAACATGCCAAAAACTGTGAAAAGGCCCCTTTAAAAGAAAATTATGTTAACTTTTTTTTTTGTTTAATCAGGAATTAATAGTATTATTACTAATTTAGGTCACAAACGATGCCACCACTACCGTCTGAGGAAAGTTTTATTTAAGTAAGCAATTTATTAAACTCATTTAAGAGTCTTAAGGCAAAATGTATGACTCAATCTTAACAATATCTAGACCAAGATTGAATCTGGATCATGTCTTTGGTCTACAAAATATATCACTAGCTCTTTTGTGAAAAAAGTTGTTGCCAATCTTACGCTTTAATTACGACTCACTCTTAATGAAAATTAGCCAGAATGATAATCTTGACAATATGAAGACCGTTTTTGAATCTGGGATCATTGTGGTCAAAAACTAAATCACCTGGTCAAGTCTTCAGCAATGGGTGTCTGTGAACCGAGGCGGGGCATCATGGCTTTATTGTTTATTTCCCCTTCAGCCTGGCCGGAATATCCCGCAGTGTGACAGTTACTGCAGCTTACATCATGACGGTCACTAACCTCGGCTGGCGGGACGCAGTAAACTGCATACGTGGGGCCCGCAGCTGTGCCAACCCGAACTTTGGCTTCCAAAAGCAGCTCCAGGACTATGAGAATGAGGGCCTTAAAGAGGTTAATCTCAGAACACACTTGGTCATGAGATTTCCAATAAGAAAGAGGGAAAATGAATGAGTTTGCTTGGTTAAAAAAGCTGTTAAATGCGTGTGCATAAAGTGTCGATCCAGATTAGCCTCACAGGCTGATCAGGGATGACACTTTCCTCTTTTATGATATTTTTAGCTCATCTATTTTTTGAAAAAAAATTATGAGCTATTGTCATCACCTTGGCGTCAGCGTTGGCGTCGGCGTCCGGTTAAGTTTTGCGTTTAGGTCCACTTTTCTCAGAAAGTATCAATGCTATTGCATTCAAACTTGGTACACTTACTTACTATCATGAGTGGACAGGGCAGGCAAAGTGAGATAACTCTGGCTTGCATTTTGACAGAATTATGTGCCCTTTTTATACTTAGAAATTTGAAAATTTTGGTTAAGTTTTGCGTTTAGGTCCACTTTTCTCAGAAAGTATCAATGCTATTGCATTCAAACTTGGTACATTTACTTACTATCATGAGGGGACTGGGCAGGCAAAGTTAGATAACTCTGGCGTGCATTTTGACAGAATTATGTGCCCTTTTTATACTTAGAAAATTAAAAATTTTGGTTAAGTTTTGTGTTTAGGTCCATTTCATTATTTAAGTATGAAAGCTATTGCTTTCATACTTGCAACACTTACTAACTATCATAAGGGGACTGTGCAGGCAAAGTAATGTAACTCTGACTGGCATTTTGACATAATTATGTGCCCATTTTATACTTAAAAAATTGAAAATTTGGTTAAGTTTTGTGTTTAGGTCCCCTTTATTCCTACAGTATCAAAGCTATTGCTTTCATACTTGCAACACTTATTAACTATCATAAGGGGACTGTGCAGGAAAAGTTATGTAACTCTGACTGGCATTTGGATGGAATTATGGGCCCTTTATACTTAGAAAATTGAAAATTTGGTTAAGTTTTGTGTTTTGGTCCACTTTACCCATAAAGTATCATAGATATTGCTTTCATACTTGGAACACTCGCAAACTATCACAAGGGTACAGTAAAAGGACAAGTTGCATAACTCTGGTTGTCATTTTTACGGAATTATGGCCCTTTTTTGACTTAATAACTTTGAATATATGGTTAAATTTTGTGTTTTGATCCACTTTACTTCTTAAGTATCAAGGCTATTGCTTTCAAACTTCAAATACTTTCATGATATCATGAGGTTACTGTACCTGGCAAGTTGAATTTTACCTTGACCTTTGAATGACCTTGACTCTAAAGGTCAAATTATTAAATTTTGCTAAAATTGACATAACTTCTTTATTTATGATTAGATTTGATTGATACTTTGACAAAACTACTCTTACCTGATATACCACAATAGACTCCACCCAAACCATCCCGTGTGCCCCCCTCCCTCCCCCCCCCCCCCAAATTTTTTTTTTTTTATTTTTTTTTAAGATCATCTCACAAATGACCACCACACCCTCACACTATATCCCCCCCCCCCCCACCCCACCCCCAAATTTTTTTTTTGAAACGGTTAAAAAACAAATATTTATTTATATTATTTTATGTTTGAAAAACCGTCCAACCATCGCACCCAAGAATCCCTCCTTCCTTTGTGATTGAAAATGAGAGTCCCTTCACCTTTAAAAAGAAAATAGATGAGCGGTCTGCTACTGCAAGGCAGTGCTCTTGTTTATTTCAAGTAAGTCTCTTCTTAGAAAAAATCTAGTTTAGGCGGTAAGTGTCATCCCTTATCAGCCTTAAAGGACTGCACTTACTAATTTTGGAGGGCACTTTACGCACATGCATTTAATCCCCTTTTTACAGAGCACAGCTCAAATGATTTTTAGCTCTGCTGTTTTCGTAGAAAACCCGAGGTATTGTCATAGCCAGCTCGTCGTCAGCCTTTCGCTGTAGGCGTCGTGCTAAAACCTTAACATTGGCTCTAAAATCAAAGTGCTTCCACCTATAACTTTGAAACTTCATATGTAGATGCACCTTAATGAGTTCTACACGCCACACCCATTTTAGGGTCACTAGGTGAAAGGTCAAGGTCACTGACCTCTATTTATAAACTTTAACATAGGCTCTAAATTCAAAGTGCTTCCACCTACAACTTTGAAACTTCATATGTAGATGCACCTTGATGAGTTATACACGCCACACCTATTTTTGGGTCACTAGGTCAAAGGTCAAGGTCACTGTGACCTCTATTACAAAACTTTAACATAAACCCTTACATTCGCTCTAAAATCAAAGTGCTTCCACCTACAACTTTGAAACTTTATTTGTACATGCACCTTGATGAGTTCTACACGCCCCACCCATTTTTGGGTCACTAGGTAAAAGGTCAAGGTCACTGACCTCTATTATAAAACTTTATCATAGGCTCTAAATTCAAAGTGCTTCCACCTACAACTTTGAAATTTCATAAGTAGATGCACCTTGATGAGTTCTACACGCCACACCCAATTTTGGGTCACTAGGTCAACGGTCAAGGTCACCGTGACCTCTTAAAAAAATTAATATTTCTGACAAGCTTTCGCAGCCGAGCGTTGGCGCCCGTTATGCGGTGCTCTTGCTATAAAAGCAAAAGGCAGCTGTTATTTTCAACTATCTTGTTTAAAGTGGGATGTTGATTTTTCCATCTCTTAAGTCTTAATTAAAGCCTTGCAAAATCATTTAACATGTTGAAGTTTGATGTATAATTCTATTTGATGAACTATTAAAAAATTTCGGGGAAATAATTTCCTATATGTTTCTCTAAAGCCTGTAAGCAGAATACTTTTTAGCTCACCAGAGCATAGATTGTAAATATGCTCATAAAGCTCCGCCTGGCGATTCGGAGGTCATGGGTTCAATCCCCACTGCGGGAGGGTTCTTTAGATTTCCCCCATAGACCCCAAGTACTGGTTCTAGTCCCAGGAAATGGACTTGAGAGCGTTTGAAATAAGCCTTAGGCTGCCTATGCAATCTAGCTAAGATAGGTTTAAACTAAGAGCACAAAAACAAGGCATATAAGAATAGCAAATTCAATTAGTTTTAAAGCCTTTATTGAATTAAGGTGAACAAAGAAATATGTTTTTGACTGCATGTGTTTTTATATTTATAGTTGCCAGTTTGAGGTTATTTCCTTCCTTCCTTCTGTCACACTTTTGTTACTGTTTCTAATAGGGCCTTCAATACTTTACTGATCTCTTTCATATTTGGCATGTAGGTACTAGTACCTTGCATGTACCTCTACCTTTGGATAAGGCTTGAGGTCACTGGGTTTAAGGTTAAGGTCACCAAGGCTAATAAAAGATTTTCTGTCACGCTTTTGTTACAGTTTCTAATAGCACCTTCAATACTTTACCGATCTCTTATATATTTGCAATGTAGGTACCTTGCATGTACCTCTACCTTTTGATGAGGTTTGAAGTTACTGGAGTCAAGGTCATCTAGGCTAATAATAGATTATTTTCTGTCACACTTTTGTAACAGTTTCCCATAGAGCCTTCAATACTTTACCAATCTTTTTCATATTTGACATGTAGGTACCTTGCATGGAACTTTTCATGAGGTTTGAGGTCACTGGATTCAAGGTCAATGTCACTGAGGCTAATAATAGATTTTCTATCACGCTTTTGTTACAGTTTCTAATAGCGCCTTCAATACTTTACCGATCTCTTATATATTTGCAATGTAGGGTCCTTGCATGGACCTCATCCTTTTGATGAGGTTTGAGGTCACTGGGGTCAAGGTAACGGAGGCTAATATTAGATTTTCCGTCACGCTATTGTTACAGTTTCTTATAGCGCCTTGAATACTTTACCGATCTCTTACATATTTGCCATGTAGGTACCTTGCATGGACCTCTACCTTTTTGATGAGGTTTGAGGTCACTAGGGTCAAGGTCACTGAGGCTAATAATATATTTTTTAAAGGTCATACTTTTTTTCCACACAATTTAATCATATATCGACAAAACATCATTAGGGAGCATCCATCAGTTTTACTGATATCATTGTTTTTTAAGGATGTTCAAGAAGTCATTTTATTGTTAAAGAAAAGATATCAAAAGTGTACTATTTCATGCACATGTGTCAATACATGGACTAAGATGGGGGGGGGGGTTTCATGCAAAAATTCAAAAATCTTCAATAATTTCACATTCAGGCACGTGAAAAACTGAAAGAAAAATATCCAGACAGTGTTTTTGATGATGCCAGAGATTGTGAGATCAACCTGAAAAGCTTCCGCAACTACCTCCAGACAGGCCAGACGGCCCTTGGGACCGAGTTGTATTCCTTACCGCATCGGGCGTATGGGGAGAGGAGCAGACCGTGTCAGAAATCGCCAACTGTAGGTTCAGGTGCGCACAAAACAGACTCAGGGAACATGACCGCCCAGTCAGGTACTGGTACCAAGAAGGCTGTAGACACAGATGGTGATCCAGGCGACTCAAACTCAAATAGTGCTGGTTTTAGTCAGTCAGATGTGCAGAATGGATGTAAACGATTTGATTGCGCAGATTTAAAGCAGTCTTTGACTGTTGAATCAACAGCAAGTGAACAACATTCTTGATGAAATTATACTTAAGGTCAAGTAATGTTCTTGCAATAATATAAGGTGCAAATTCTTTAGATAGCATGTGATAATTAAAATTTTTAGGTCAAATATTGCGATTCAGAGCTTATTCAATTGAACATCACTGAGTAACTGTACCGAAAGTACTGGTATTAAAAATATAGATAAAATCAGCTCTTTCAGACAGGAACAGTAAGATAGATATGAGTCATGTTCTGAGAAAACTGGGCATAATGCATGTGCGTAAAGTGTCATACCAGATTAGCCTGTGCAGTCCGCACAGGCTAATCAGGGACGACACTTTCCGCCTAAATTGGATTTTTGCTAAGAAGAGACTTCATTAAAACGAAAAATGTCATAAAAGCGGAAAGTGTCGTCCCAGATTAGCCTGTGCGAACTGCACAAGCTAATCTGGGACGACTCCTTACGCACATACATTATGGCCAGTTTTCTCAGAATGCGACTCATTTATAAAAGAGTTTTCAATATCTTTGTTAATAATCATCATGACAGGGAGGATGTTAAATACAAAATCGTGTAATGAAATAATTGAAGCCAGAAAGGGCTATAAGAATAAGTAACTGTTTTTTAAGTAAGAAAGGTAACAACTTTCGGCTTTTGAGTAATGATTTATGTTTTATAAATATTTTACGTTTTTTTCTTTTCTGTACCAGTTCATCTTGAACTCAGGTGAACTACCAAGGGCACACATGGCTCTCTTATTTTACATGTGAAACTTATTTCCTGTCAAAGTAAAGTTATGATACTTTTAAGAATCTTTCATTTGTTGCAATAACCCTTAGAACAAAGTTTTTATACCCGAAAAACAAAGTTTGACATGGAGTATAAAGGAATGACTCTGTTGGTTGGTCCCTTTAGTTTTTGTGTTTGTTTAATGGTCTGTTTGCATGAAATATTCTTTTTTTTACAGCAAAGTACTTTCTCAAGCAATTTATTAAAAACTCCAAATATTTCAGCGGAATGAAGTGTAAATGTGTTCACGTTCCTGAATTTAGTGCCTTTTGCTAAGCCTTGAACGTTGATGCTTTTCCTGTAACAATGTTATGCTGGGGTGTTAAATCTTTATATCACTTTTGTGTTCAAGGATTTTTTCAAACAATGATATTTTGTAATTTGAACTTTAAAAAAAAACATGTATTGCTAATATTTGAATCTTTACTTTGCTCTATAAAAAAAGCATCAGTGCCTTACTTGTTGTGTTTACTTATTTAAGGTTCTAGTAAATTTTGTACTCTTTAAATCATGTGAATAAAGAACATCATATTTTACTGTTCACCTTTATTATTGGCTGTTTAACTATGGACCACTAAGTGCATGATTAGAAACACATCGTCAAGTTATATGGGACAAGTACATATATTTACAGAGTATACACATCGTCAAGTTATATGGGACAAGTACATATATTTACAGAGTATACAGATGCAGCTAACTTGAGCGCTGCAGACATTTCTTTCTGCCCAATTTGATATATGTTTAAAGCTGGTTAAATACAACAACATCATAAGCAGTATTAAATGACATAGAAACCTAACATAGTAACTGTCTATTTCTTTCAATAACCTTTCCAACTCCCATAAGAAACCATGATACATCGTTTGACAAAAGATAGAATAAGATAGAAACAGAGTTTACTTTTAAAGCATTTTACCACACAATTATATGCTTTGATTTAAATTTACTAGAGAAGATTTCCATGATTGAAATGCAGTAGATGGTATGCCATTCACTTGTTGTATATGCCTGTTGCTACTGTGCCTTCTGACAAATTGAAGGCATTAATCTCTCAGAATACTTGACGTATTGTACTGTTTGATGGCTTCCTTACAGAAGTGTGTACCTTTTGAAAGCTTCATAAGAGGACTGTATACCTGTTAAAGGCTTCATTAGGGAACTTTGAACATGTTGAAGGCTAATACGACTATTTACTATTTTAAAACATCATATGAGAAATGTGTACTTGTTGAATCTTTATAACAGGATATTGTACTATTTGATGTCTTCACAATACTTTTTTTGAGGACCTGAATACATTGCTTGCATACTGGCATTCAATCCAAATTAGGATATGATATTGACAATTCAACAATATAAGTTATTTTTGTCTGAAGCCAAAACCGACACGTATACTCACATACGTTGCAAAACCAAACTAGAAATGGCGCGGCAGCGGCCGACGCGTATCCCCACGCAGCAGGGGTCAGATCAAAATTCCAAATACATGTAGTGCACTGTCGCACATATGCTCATAGCCACCATGTGTTTAAGTTTCAAGGTTCTAGTGCTAATAGTGTAGGAGGAAATAGTGGCCAGGACGGACAGACAGATGAAAAGGCAATTTTGGGTGGTTGTGGCCTATGTGGGCCCTGGGGTCGATAATGTGGACATGGATGGTCGAGATAGACCGTGTTGTCATAAGAGATGTCCAGTATTAATTTGAAGTCAATTGGTGAATGAATTATGTTAAAACAACATTTTGAGTGGGGTAGGTCTATGTGTGTGTGTGGGGGGGGGGGGCGCCCCAGAGTTGGTAATAGGGCCAACAAAAAAAAATTGGGTACGAAAAAAAATTGGGTACGAAAAAATAAATTGGGTACGAAAAATTTTGGGTACCAAAAAAAATGGGAGTACGGGGAAGTAGTACCCGAGAACCTCTCGATAAATTTGGAAGAGGATGGGAACCAAGCGGCCTTTACCTTTATCAACGGCCCTGAGGTGGGTAATGTGGACATGGATGGTCAAGATAGACAGTGTTGTCATAAGAGATGTTCAGTATTAATTTGAAGTCAATTCGTGAATATTAATGAAGAAGTTATGTTAAAACAAATTTTGGATGGGCGTGGTTTTCCTTTATCTCCTACAGTATAAGCACTAGAACCTTGAAACTTACACTCATGGTAGCTATGAGCATATGTGCAACGGTGCACTATTTGGAATTTGATCTGACCCCTGGGTCGAAAGTTATTATCATGAGTCGCATGTTGTTAGTAAAATGAGTGAAATGGCCTCATTTTACCCCATTTTACCCCCATAACTTTTGACCCAGGGGTGAGATCAAAATTCCAAATAGTGCACCGCCGCACATATGCCCATGTGTTTAAAAGCGTGAGGATAAAAATGTGTCTATTCGACGTATGAACAAATGTACAAAAATAGTTGGGATTTTCTTATGGTGTCCATCGTTTATGATATACGAGGAGAACGTTTTCTGTTTACTTATGTTAGGTATTTTAAACTAAAACGAAAGTTTCAGTGAACAGGGGTTTGATTTTTCGGAGGATTTCCGCGGATCGTGTTGTCCTGGTGACATTTCCGCGATTCGCGTAAATTTGTAAAACACGAAACCGTCGGAGACGGGTGATGCTCCCCAAAGTTTTTTTGTCACAATATTGCACTATATATTCAGGTAAAAGGAAACGTTTTGAGGGGCAAAGCTTTGGACAAATTAAAACGATGAATGGTTTAGCAACTTAAAAATTTCAAAGGGCCATAATTCTAAATAAATCATCAAACCAGAACCCACAAATAGCATGCGCATCTCCTCAAGGTAGTTAAGCTTCCAATAAAGCTTCATTGAATTCCAGTCAGTAGTTGGGGAGAAATAGCCCGGACAAGAATTGCACTATATGTACAGTTTGTAGAAAATTTCAAAGGGCATAACTCTGTGAAAAATCATCCGACCATAGCCGGCTGATAATATGCACATCTCCTGTTGGTAGTGAAGCTTCCCATAAAGTTTCATTGAATTCCCGTAATAAGTTGCTGACAAATAGCTCGGACAAGAATTGCACTATATGTACAATGGAAAATTTCAAAGGGCCATAACTATGTGAAAAATTATCCAACGAGAACCGGCTAATAATATGCACATCTCCTCTTGGTATTGAAGCTTCCCATAAAGTTTCATTGATTTCCGGTCATTAGTTGCTGAGAAATAGCCCGGACAAGAATTGCACTATATGTACAGTTAATGGAAAATTTCAATGGGCCATAACTCTGTGAAAAAATCATCCGACCAGAACCGGCTGATAATATGCACATCTCCTTTTGGTAGTGAAGCTTCCCATAATGTTTCATTGAATTCCGGTGATTAGTTGCTGCGAAATAGCATGGACAAGAATTGCACTATATGAACAGTAAATGGAAAATTTCAAAGGGCCATAACTCTGTGAAAAATCATCCGACCAGAACCGGCTGATAATATGCACATGTCCTCTTGGTAGTGAAGCTTCTCATAAAGTTTCATTGAATTCCGTTCATTAGTTGCTCAGAAATA
The DNA here is from genome assembly GCF_020536995.1 of Dreissena polymorpha. NCBI lineage: Eukaryota > Metazoa > Mollusca > Bivalvia > Myida > Dreissenidae > Dreissena > Dreissena polymorpha. The sequence continues at coordinate 14,547,421 of NC_068363.1, read as the reverse complement.
GCCCGGACAAGAATTGCACTATATGTATAGTTAATGGAAATGTTCAAAGGGCCATAACTCTGTGAAAAATCATCCAACCAGAACCGGCTGATAATATGCACATCTCCTTATGTTAGTGAAGCTTCCCATAAAGTTTCACTGAATTCCGGTCATTAGTTGCTGAGAAATAGCCCAGACAAAAATTGCACTATATGTACAGTTAATGGAAAATTTCAAAGGGCCATAACTTTGTGAAAAATCATCCGACCAGAACCGGCTGATAATATGCACATGTCTTCTTGGTAGTGAAGCTTCCCATAAAGTTTCATTGAATTCCGGTCATTAGTTGCTGAGAAATAGCCCAGACAAAAATTGCACTATATGTACAGTTAATGGAAAATTTCAAAGGGCCATAACTTTGTGAAAAATCATCCGACCAGAACCAGCTGATAATATGCACATCTCTTGGTAGTGAAGCTTCCCATAAAATTTCATTAAATTCCGGTCATTAGTTGCTGAGAAATAGCCCGGACAAAAATTGTGCACGGACAAACAGACAAACGCACACACACACACGCACGGACAGACGAAGCGGCGACTATATGCCCCACCCCCCCCCCCCAAAAAAAAATTAATAATTTGGGGGCAGCATAAAAATGGGGAATGGGTACGACCGATTCCGCTATTATATCTTTCCCGCTACTGAAATTCACTTTTTGATACCCATTTATATACAAGAATGACATTTATCATACCCATTTCGATACTGAAACTTTCAAATCTATATGCATTTATATACAAGCAAATTTCTGATTTCAATACCCATATCTATACTTAGATGCTCAAAACCATACCCATATCTATAATTTTAGTCGAAAAACACATCCCATAAAATCGGCACACCCCTATATACACATAGGAAGTTATCCTCCCCCCTATCTTAAATATTGCAAAAATTATCGCAAAACTTTAACTAAGGTTAAAGTTTTGGGACAGAATGACAGACAGACAGGCCAAAAACAATATGCCCCGATCATTCGATCCGGGGGCACACAAATGACAAGTGAACATAAACTAGTACCTGTGGAATGCATTTGCTAATAATAGGATCACAATAATGTAAAATATATAAAAGTATCCATAAAAAATATAACATAAACCAGTACATCTGGAATAAATTTGCTAAAGAAATGGAAAACAATACTAGATATCAAGTAACTTTCTTGGTAAATAACATAGTATGATAACATGTTACAACAAGAGCACCGCATAACGGGTGCCACGCTCGGCTGCAAAAGCTTGTCAGAAATAAATTTTTTTAGAGTTCACAGTGACCTTGACCTTTGACCTAGTGACCCAAAATGGGTGTGGCGTGTATAACTCATCAAGGTGCATCTACATATGAAGTTTCAAAGTTGTACGTGGAAGCACTTTGATTTTAGAGCCAATGTAAAGGTTTTAGCACGACGCCGGCGGACGGGGAACGACGAGCAGGCTATGACAATACATCGGGGTTTCTCCGAAAACAGCCTCACTAATAATAGGATCACAATAATGTAAAATTAATGTAATAAAAGTATCCAAAAAATATAACATAAACCAGTACCTCTGCGATAAAAAATGGTAAAAAAATGTAAAACAATACTAGATATCAAGTTAAATTTTTGGTTAATAACATATTATGAAAATATTTAACAATAATAGGTGTTGATAGATATATGTTATATTGGAATGTAACCGAATGTAACCGGTAGCCAGTCTACACAAGTTGTTATACAAGATTTATGTCCCTTTTGTAGTCTTCGTAATAAGGTAATCAACAATAGGATTACAATAATGTACAAATATACAAAAGTTTCCGCTTCAGCCTCTTTGCCAATAACTGTGCAGAGCATCCGTGCTTTTTAGGACCCATCCGTGAATACTTGACAATTATCTGAAATGCAAATCACAGCATAAATACACATTAAAAATAGGATAAATATTTATGCCCCCTTCGAAGAAGAGGGGGTGTATAATATTGTTTTGCACATGTTGGTCGGTCGGTCGGTCCACCAGATGGTTTCCGAATGATAACTCAAGAACGCCTGGGCCTAGGATCATGAAACTTCAAAGGTACATTGATCATGACTGGCAGATGACTCTTATTGATTTTCAGGTCACTACGTCAAAGGTCAAGATCACAGTGTCTCGAAATAGTAAAATGGTTTCCGGATGATAACTCAAGAAAGCGTAGGCCTAGGATCATGAAACTTCATAGGTACATTGATCATGACTGGCAGATGACCCTAATGATTTTCAGGTCACTAGGTCAAGGTCACAGTGACTCAAAATAGTAAAATGGTTTCCAGATGATAACTCAAGAATGCTTACGCCTAGGATCATGAAACTTCATAGGTACATTGATAATGACTGGCAGATGACCCCTATTGATTTTCAGGTCACTAGGTCAAAGGTCAAGGTCATAGTGACTCGAAATAATAAAATGGTTTCCGGATGATAACTCAAGAATGCTTACGCCTAGGATCATGAAACTTCATAGGTACATTGATCATGACTGGCAAATTACCCCTATAAATTTTCAGGTCACTAGGTCAAAGGTCAAGGTCACAGTGACTCGAAACAGTAAAATGGTTTCCTGGTGATTACTCAAGAAAAATTAGGCCTAGGATCATGAAACTTCATAAGTACGTTGATCATGACTGGCGGATGACCCCTATTGATTTTCAGGTCACCAGGTCAAGGTCACAGTGACAAAAAACGTATTCAAACAATGGCTTCCACTACAAATGACAGCCCATATGGGGGGCATGCATTTTTTACAAACAGCACTTGTTACATCTTATATGAACGAAAATGAACAAATTATTTATTTATTTTTTCTTTTTCGGCGCCAATTCGGGAGACACCGTCGGGAGACCCGAAACGGAGCTCCTTTTTTGCCCAAGTGTATCGATGAATTTCAGTAGTTGAATGTATATCCTTCAGCCAATCAAATAGCGCAGTTTATCACTTACAGTCAATGAAGAATGCAGTTTAGCTGGGGAAGGTTAGATTGTCTGTACACATGCCTGGGGGTTTATCACACAAATCGACAGCTGTTTATCATAGGCGCTCGATGGCAATGTTTTATTTATTTTTTGTTTTAGTTACCCGTTGTTTATTATAATGCATACATATACGTAATCAATAAAAATCTTTCGACAAAACGTCTTCTTAAAAAAAGACGGGATTTTTTAAGGGGGGTGGTGGGAGGGTACTAGAATCAAAGGCTACTAAGGATTATAATAAGAAATACATGTATAAATATGCTTTGTTTGCTTGATATTATATCTAATATGAACAAAAATGAACGAATTTTTATTGGCATATAACACATGCATGTTTTTGTATTTGTTCACTTCCGAAATGTGTATGTATTCATTAAGAGGGCCGATACTACTTATAGACATGCTCATACTGATGGCTTTGCATAATAATATTAAACTACTATTAATAATATGTTAAATGTGAATGTTAAAGGTTTTCATACATACATCTTGTTAATAAGTTAAAGATTGTGATTATTTGAATATCTGTTTTAAGGTTTGTCATTGCGTTATGCACGCAATTCGCGTGTAAGTCAAAAATATTCTACAAAATTTTCCTCCCCTCAGACTTCACCTCAATTACACCCCAGGCACTGATTCATTCGCCCCTACTGGCATGAAATTTATGCAATATTTTATTGCCGACAAAGGTAAATTCAGGTAAAAAACTGGGTAAGACAGCTGTGCCTGAGACATATAAGGAATGCAAGCAATACACTTTTGTATTGCTTTTACATAATTAATTGTGTCCTTTGGATGAAGTGCACAAGTCTGAACTTGAAGTTGTTGTTCAAGCCGATTGTCTTTTAAATTGTATCTATACAAAGATGTGGTGATTCATGAATAACTACTGATACATGTACTTGATGGGTAGTTTGTTTTCCATTGGGGTCTTAAAACTCAAAGCTGTTTTGAAAAACGCCCGTTATAAATCAAAGCTCCGAACGCGAAAGCCACATGGCTTATCAGGCGTTATAATAAAATGCATTTTCAAGCATTTCTACGTGAAAGATCGGTCTGAAAATTGGCATGCACATAGAAAATAGGTTTATAAGTATCGAGAAGTGCTTATTTTTCGCGATGTTAACAGTTAACGTTGTCTTATAGGTTACAATACACTAAATGATCGCTTCATGTAGGGCTGTACTCTCTGAAAAATATCATAGTTGACGGGAAGGCATGTTTTACACTTTTTACCATTATTCGGGTGTTATCTTGCCGAGATAATGGTAGGGCATGAATAGGTGTTCACTACTGAATCCCTGAAATATGATACACGTGAAGACTATAGTAAACCATTGCACTAGAAAAGGTTACATTCCACTAAGAAACGACCGAAAAAAAAAGTTGCAAAAACAGTCGATTTTGATTTGTGTCAAGTTCTTTCTTGCTTTGTACATGACATATCTTTTTTATTGCATAAATCGATTCCGCTTAGAATGGCCTTTAAGAAAAGGTATGGTTATGGGGGTCTCTATGTGCAAAATGTTGCATTTATTTTCGCTCAAAGTTGTCGCTTTTACATTGAATTATATAGGGAAACTATTTAGTGTATTAAGACCTAAACGCAAAACCAGGCCTAGTCACAAAGGAGCTGTATTTACAGAAAATCATCATTTTTTTAGTGGGATATGACGCGTTTTGGCAAATTTCACGGAATAAATGCGTCTGTTTCACGAATTTAAGGAGCATCGTGAGTCTTTAAGAAGAAAATACGTTTTCAGAGGAAAATAAGAAAAAAAGCTTTGAAAGTAATTTTAGTGATCATGAGTCACAACGTAACCAAGACAAGAGTGTTCAAAACGCTATAGCTTCATTAATAATCAAAAGCTATATTTGTTAGTTTTTTATTTTTTTATTTCAGGAAGGACGTCATCAGATACATTAGATATAACCAATGCGGAGATCTGCAGGTCTACAGTCTGCGAAATAAGCGCACGCCCGTTGGCCTGGGCGTGTAAATTATGGCTCGGGCCTATTAAAATTGCCATATCGTACGCCCGTCGGGCCAGTAGAAATTCCGTGAATCAATATTGTTTACATTTTTAAGTGTGATAAACGTCATTATTTTGTGAGTACTTCGCGAAGATTTCCGACAGAACTTCGTTCAACTTCGCCTAAAATACGAGATTTAAACGAGTTGCAATTGACCTTTCGACAGCGAGAGTGAAGCCACGCCCACCGATTTCAAGGGGGGGTCACTCCGCCGAAGTCCGTCATAAAAATGGCTACGCGAATCGGCCGCATAAGTGAACCAAAAAGGCCTCATGGTATACCAGAAAGGCCATACACTAGTTTTTATTATCATTGAATAGTGGTGCTGAATATAATTATCATATCTATTAAATAGTCAAAACTTTTTTATTAGTCTACTTAAAAGCCGTTAAATTTATCATCAAAGTCGGCAAAATTATCGCCAATTATCGCATACAGTATGAATTGTTCGTTAGTCACAATATTTTTCCTTGAGTAATAGATGTTTCAGTTTTTTAATTAAAAGCCGTTAATTTTTGCAACCGATGGCAACATCGCAAATGTGGCACAGGTAAGTAAATTTATTATAATAGAAGACGAAATACGTTTCTATTGAAATCCGATATAACACATTTCTACAATGCGTTTGGTCAAAATGACCCATGCGCATTGTTATAATCGTATAACAAAGTCAAAGTCGTCAAAAAAGTAACATACACAATATATTATTATATATTATTATTTCCTCGAAAACTATCTTCTGCAATGTTTAAAATATAAAAAGTTGAAAGAATTTTCATGTACAAAAAAACTCGCTAATCAGACCGGGTTTTCAAAGGGTCATTCACAGTTTGCGGCATCTGTTTTGATAACGGATTAGTAGAAAGCCCACATATGGTGTAAAATGACACTTATTGGCCCCTATTGATAATTACTTGCGCATTTGAAAATAGTTTCTTAACTTACATTAAATTTGGAAGACTTAAACCGAAAGAAATAAAAAATGTTTTATTCTATGTGATATTATTAAAAATAATAACTGATTGTCTTTATTATTACGATTTCATTAGCATTAAAAAAATCTAGCAAAGTTTATAATGTCTTATTTATTTGCCGACTGCATTAGAATGTCAAATTTATTTAACGTTGGCCACCTTTGAAAAATGGTTTTAAATGTTCCTTTCTAATTTGTCTATATAGAGGATAAACAAGTACAAAGTTATACTCTTTTTTATAACGTGTCCGTTGCAAAACTTACATTTTCTATTTTCGCGTAGTATCTTATTATAACGACTGTGTTTTGCTTTCGGGCGATCGCTTAATATGTTGAGATTAAGCTGTTCGTGTGGACGACCACAAAGACGAATCCAACGTTTGAATTTTTCAAGATTAGTACCCGGTTGAGGGAACGGAAAAAACGTACTTCCATCTTTTAACCGTTCTGGATACCTTGTGTCTGAATAACAAGTGCCATAACAGCACCTTTCAACCATTTTCTTTGTTTAAAACACAGAATTACGTATAAGCTTATGTGTCGGACAACGGCGAGTTTGACGGACAAAATGGCGGATAGTAACGGGCCTAATCTATGCTGTAATCTGATTGGTTAATAAGCCTGTCAATCAATCGGCTGTCGAAAGGTCAATTGGTCCATACATTCAACGGTCATTTTCGAGTCGTAACCCAGACCACGTGGTGAACAATTTAGACTGGTTATTTACTTTTGGCACACGTCATGCTGATGTACGCGGCTTGCATTTCCGGAATAAACATCGTTTTACTTTGTAACCTTGTTTGTGTATTTATTTCCAAAGTTGCAAGTCCCTACGCGCATAAGGCTGCATAATGCTTAAATACGTAGCTGGAGCGAAGCCTGGCAAGAAACTGCCCACAACTGATCGTAAGTCAACAAATGACTATGAAAAATCACGGAAACGTGAATTTCAAGAAAAGTGGTTAAAAATTCAGTAATGAAGGAGAAGCTACTTCTGTAAGACAGAGTTTAATAAGCTACGCTTAAAAACACAGCATAAGAAAAAAGTCAACATGTATGATAAAAGTATGCCATCTATGCCTTCACTTGTCATGTAAACTTCTGGAACATAACTATCAGGTTGCTTGTTTTACAGGATATGGTTTCTGACAAAGAGGATCTCCAGGATTGCAGTGATGATGAGATGAACGAAGAAGTTGTTTATCACATGTTAAAGACTTATAATTAATAAAGGACATAATTACATTGACTTTTTATATTGTGTTGCAATTGTTTTTGCAATAGGCTTTACAGTTAACATACCCTGGATACAATTTTACTTTTAATAAATTATCTGCTATTGATGAAACCCTTTACCAGGGTGTATATTTTAACAAATTTACTTTGGGCTAGTAATATTGCTGCTGGGCTACTTGTCTTTACCATTCCTGTAGCCCGAATGGCTAGTGGATTAAATGAACTATCGTGAAGACTGCGGTCTAACCTCTGGGACAACAGACAGCCGAAAGATGTGGACAAGTTCACTTAAAATCTGGGGCTCTTTACTTGCACAAACAAGGAGCTCTCTCATACTCTTTCCATACAACCAACTCCACAGCGATTCAAATCTGGGCTGTCCAGTCACAGTACCACTGTTGAAAAACCTAAAAGGGACACGATACGTCCCTCTCAGAAAGTAAGGACGTCTGAAATAGAAAGATGTCCGTATGCCAGACATGAACAGGACAAAGACAGTTCCTACAAGAAAGTAAGGACGCATGGAAAGGAAAGGGATACGGCACGTCCTTCACACAAAATACAGATGTCTGAAAGTGACAGAATGCGTCCTTACAAAAAGGCAAGTATGCCAAAATCGAGGACGTCAGATAGAGACCGAATACGTCCCTACGCAAAGGAAAGTATGCCTGAACCAAGATATTCAGAAAGAGACAGAAAACGTTCTTACTCAGAGGTATTTAAGACCAGAACGGATAAGAAACGTCCCACTGACAGAGCCCGGATACAAGAAAAGGAAAGGGCATGCCCCTATGTCAAGGTCAGGACACAAAGAAGGGACAGGAAGCCTTCATACGCCAGAGATACGACGAAAGCTATGGACATAGAAAGTCCCTCCAAAATTTAAAGCAGCTGAATAGGACCTAGAACGTCCCTTTCAAATAAAAGTTGATGCTGCTGCAAGGGACATAGAAAGTCCCTATCAAAAACCCGTTAAAGCAGCTGAATGGGACAAAGCACGTCCCTATGAAAAACTAGATGAAGAAGCTGAAAGGGACAAAGCAGATCCCTATCATAGATCAGTTGAAGCAGATGCAAGGGACATAACATATTACAATTCAATACCAGTTGAAGCAGCTGAAAGGTACATAGCAGGTCCCTATCATAGATCAGTTGAAGCAGGTGCAAGGAACATAACATATTACAATCCAATACCAGTTGAAGCAGCTGCAAAGGACATTACACGTCCTTATCAAAGACCAGTTGAAGCAGCTGAACGGGACAATGGACATCCCTATCAAAGACCAATTGAAGCAGCTGAATGGGACAATGGACATCCCTATCAAAGACCAGTTGAAACAGATGCAAGAGACATAACACATCCCAATCAAAGACCAGTTGAAGCAGCTGAAAAGGACATAGCACGCCCCAATCAAAGGCCAGTTGAAGCAGCTGAAAAGGACATAGCACGTCACTATCAAAGACCAGTTGAAGCAGCTGAAAGAGATATGGTGTCTCCCTATCAAAGACTAGTTGATAAAGCTCAATGGGACATCCCTATCAAAGACCTGTTAATGAAAATGCACGAGACATAGCTCGTCCCTATCAAAGATCAGATGAAGCAGCTGAAAGGGACAAAGCAGGTTCCTATCATAGATCAGTTGAAACAGGTACAAGGGACATAGCAAATCCCTATCAAAGACAAGTTGAAGCAGCTGAATGTGACATGGCTAATCCCCATCAAAGACTAGTTGAAGTAGCTGAATGGAACAAAGCTCATCCCTATCAAAGACCAGTTGAAACAGATGCAAGAAACATTACACATCCCAATCCAAGACCAGTTGAAGCAGCTAAAAGAGACATGGTACCTCCCTATCAAAGACTAGCTGAAACAGCTGAACGGGATGTAGCACGTCCCTATCAAAGACCATTTGAAGAAAATGCAAGGGACATTCCTATCAAAGATATGTTGAAGCTGCTGTAAAGGATATAACCCATCCCTATCAAAGACCAGTTGAAGCAGATGCAAGAAACATAACACATCCTAATCAAAGACCAGTTGAAGCAGCTGCAAAGGACATATCACGTCCCTATCAAAGATCTGTTGAAGCTGCTGTAAAGGAGATAGCACGTCCCTATCAAAGCCCTGTTGTAGCAGCTGAAAGAGACATGGCACCTCCCTATCAAAGACTAATTGAAGCAGCTGAATGGGACGTAGCACGTCCCTATCAAGGACCAGTTGAAGAAAATGCAAGGGACATAACACATTACAATCAAAGACAGTTGAAGCAGCTGCAAAGGACATAGCATGGCCCTATCAAAGATCTGTTGAAGCAGCTAAATAGGGAATAGCTCATCCCTATCAAAGACTAGTTGAAGCCGCTGAATGGGGAATAGCTCATCCCTATCAAAGACCAGTTGAAACAGATGCAAGAGACATAACACATCCCAATCAAAGAACAGTTAAAGCTGCTACAAAGGTCACGTCACTATCAAAGACCAGTTGAAGCAGCTGAAAGAGACATGGTACCTCCCTGTCAAAGACTAGTTGATGAAGTTGAATGGGACATAGCACGTCCCTATCAAAGACCAGTTAAAGAAAATGCAAGAGACATAGCACGTCCCAATCAAAGACCATATGAAGCAGCTGAAAGGGAAATAGCAGGGCCCTTACATAGATCAGTTGAAGCAGGTGCAAGGGACATAACACACAGCAATCCAATACAAGTTGAAGCAGCTGCAAAAAACATAACACGTCCTTATCAAAGATCTGTTGAAGCTGCTGCAATGGACGTAGCACGTCCCTATCAAAGAACAGTTGAAGCAGTTGAATGTGACATTGCACCTCCCTATCAAAGACTATTTGAAGTAGCTGAATGGAACCTAGCTCATACCTCTAAAAGACCTTTTGAAACAGTTGCAAGAGACATAACATATCCCAATCAAAGGCCAGTTGAAGCAGCTGAAAGAGACATGGTACCTCCCTATCAAAGACTAGTTGAAGCAGCTGAATGGGACGTAGCACGTCCCTATCGAAGACCAGTTGAAGAAATTGCAAGGGACATACCACGTCACTATCAAAGACCAGTAGAAGCAGCTGAAAGAGACATGGTACCTCCCTATTACAGACTAGTGGAGGCTGCTGCAAACGACATAGAACGTCCCTACCAAAGATCTGTTGAAGCTGCTGTAAGGGAGATAGCACGTCCTTATCAAAGCCCAGTTGAAGCAGCTGAATGTAACATGGTACCTCCCTATCAAAGACCAGTTGAACAGTGATTTTTTTACCTCTGCCTCCTGCGTCCTAGACGCAAAACAACTGCCGTAGACGCAAAGTTTAAGAATAGGTGCATCCAAAGGATGCATGCTTTTTTCAAGTAACGAGTCCGTCCGAAATCGTTTTTGTTATTATTGCACTTTCCGTTCGGGGTACAATGTAGGTAAACACGGTGTTCCGTCAAAATTGCACCGCTCGTAATAATCGGATAATCAGTTGCTTTGAACCAATGAAATTTGTCGTTAGTTAACTGTCTAGGGGTGAGCGGTGTAGTAGTAAAAATTTACATTGTAAGTGACGTAGCGAATATCGTCTGCAAAAATGGGTCCAAAGCGAAAACACAATAGCGAAGGCCAGCGGATTTTATTCCTTTTTTTTCAAAGCGATTCAAACGCATCTACAACGACAACCAGTACGACCGTTTCCAGCGAAGACCACATAATGAAAATCGTTCTAAAAAGCTAGAAAATAACAGACGGAATGGTAAAAACTGTTTAGCTGGCTTGCCTTTGACGAGTGCACAAATATTTATGTATTGTAAATCATGCACTGATGCTAAAAAGTTAAATGGCATGACAAAAAGTGCACCATGCACAAATTTTCAGCAATCAACTCTAACAAGACATGCTTCTTTACCCGAGCACAAAATGTTTATCGAAGCACCCGTCTTGCAAAAATACCTAAGTGTATGTTTAAATGCCTTGTGCGTGATAACTAGTCAGCATATTTGTAACTGCCAACATTACATGTATGTGTTATGCTCTTCCTTAGCTAATAGACCATTTAAAACCTGGTTACTGCTTCTCATTTGTTATGTTTGTGTTTTTTGTTGCTAAATTCATCAATGGACAATACTTGGGACTCACACTTTCAGTTTGGGACTCACACATTTTTAGTCCAGCGAGTCCCAGGACATATATTTAATTGTAAAAAGATCACTGGTTGAAGCAGCTGATTGGGACAGAGCACGTCTCTATAATAGACAAGTTGAACCAGCTGCAAGGGCCATGGTGAGTCCCTATCACAGACCAGTTGAAGCAGCTGAAAGGGACATAGAACTCCCTTATCAAATACCAGTTGAAGCAGCAGAAATGGACATAGCACTTCCCTATCAAAGACCAGTTGAAGCAGCTGAAATGGACATAGCACGTCCCTATCAAAGACCAGTTAAAGCAGCTCGAAGGGACATAGCGCGTCGCTATCAAACACCAGTTGAAGCAGCTGCAATGAAATAGCACGTATCTATAAAAGACCCGTTGGTGTGCATGGAAGGGACAGAATACGTCGCTCAGATAAAGCAAAATCTCCTGAAAAAGACACTACAGTATACGTCCTGCCACGACTCCTAGAATGGCTACTGAGGTCAGGGATATTAAAGTAAGGCCAAACACTAGTGCCACTGGCAGAAAGTTGCCGCCTCTTAAGACGACTGTGAGTGCGTCAAAGTGGCAACCAACTCGCAAGTCCAGAAGATTGACACTCATTTGCTAACTAGGAATCAAAGGAGAAAAGTTGTTAAATGTATCGTTCCTGGATGTCCTGTGGAACACAAGTATGCCAAACTACATGCATATCGGAATCATATTCCTGAAATATTCAACGAAAATCTTCCAGAAGATGATCAAGTGATTATCCAAACCCGCATCAAGGCGTTGGAACAGGTGATCGCATGGTTTAAGGGGCGTCCCGGTACTTTGGATGATATGCTGGAGTTTGTGAAAACGCAAAATTGTCTTGGAAACACTGAAGTATCGCCAAGGCTGTCAGTGGTGATGAACAAGTTCCGTGGCTGTACTGCTCCACTGGAGAGTGTTATACGGCCTGTGCGCTCGCCTTAACGAAAGTGAGCGGGAGTTTTGGAAAGGGTTTTAGTCTAATTCTCCAAAAAGAACACCAGAGTCCGAAAAACAGTGTTAACGCACTACAACTTTCAATTTGTATGTGAGTTATTATGAAATATTACTTCCCTCCTACGACCAAACCGGAGAGCTGCGCGAGATGGGGTAGGCAGACAATTATCACGAAACGAAGAGGAAATATCTGAATTCTACCTGTATTTAACGAGATTAAACAGTGTTTTTGTAATTGACAAAGGACTTAAGTTGTTCTCTCATAAGAAATACTTTATTTTAGTTTAGTACAATACGGTCACTTCCTAGGCGTAGGGCTTGCTCTTTTGCGACGCGGTTTGAGCGTCTGGTTACCACTTGGGAAACCGTAGTTCAATCCCCCTTTGGAGCTATAGATTTTTCACTTAATATATATATATAATGAAACATTGTTTACATTCTTAAAGTAACATTTTATTTTGATATTGACATTGAAAAAAATAGTTCCGGTGTGTTGGAAAAAAAGACCGCAATTGGGCGGGGAAATTTTCCTTTAATAGCTTTAGTAAAACCTTGTTAACACTCTAGAAGTTACATTAATTGTTCAATCTTCATAAAATTTGGCCAGAACATTTCTTCAAACTGTATCTGAGCTTAGTTTGTAAATGGTTCTGTTCTGGTAAAAAAAAACATGTCCGCCGGGTTATTTGGCAGATTCACTTTTTTCATAAGCAACAGCTTTATCGGCGTAGCTGTCTAAGCCAGCTTTTCACCTTACCTGACCTTTGTAAGTGTCCAATAAAATTTTCCGCGGCTAGATACGAATGAATACACTTCATTTATATCATTGGCTGATATGAGCATAATCCCCCACCATTGGAAACATGACCGCGTCTTTTCAATAAAGCGTGTAACAATGTTTTACTGCGTGTTCAGCATGAACAGTTTTATCTAATGAAAAGGCTTGATGGATAAAACGGTTTTACACCCAACTCTTGACATCATTACAGTATTGTGTGCCCCTTTATATTCAGAGGATTGTCAGCGCAAGAGAGTTTGTACTTAAAGGCTATGTTCTCATATTGAGTAATTACTACCATATTGCTGCCTGTGTGCTAGTATATTTTAGTTCATAAAAGTATCGTTTTTCTTATCCTGATATTCGTTTTGGCCTAACTATTTGTAATTATTTTCGAAACTTAACATAATACATGTAAAAGTATAACGTTTGAAACAAGCCGTCGTTCCAGCAGTGGAATCTTGACCTCACTTTAATGCATTGCATTCCAACCCGCAAGGTATTAGGGTCAGTTCGCGGCCAGTAAACTAGTCGTTATATAATATAGGCGCCTAGGTGAACTGTATTTAGACCAGAAATATGTTAAATTAAGATATTCGGCGACATAAGTTACCTATGATAGGTCAATCATAGATTCATAATGTGTTTTAAAGAATTTTAAGCATGAGCGCGATGATTCACGATACTGTTAATAACCAAATCACATAGCAATACCCGACACACCACTAAAACAAGTTTGTTCGAAGAACGCGCATAGGAATATTTAAAATATGTACGGATACTTTTCCTGTGGCCGGTTGACATGTATGTTTTAATTTCGCATCCATTATTTTGTTTTTCTGTTTTGTATCTATATAGATATATGATAAGCGATATATAATAATGTAAAATAAGCCGCAAAATCTCAGCATAACATCCCGTTCTCCGTGTGATGCAGCTAAAAACTGCATGGAAAAAGACATTCGCTCTTTGATCTCATTTATTAAACTCTTTCACCAAGTCCAACCACAATCAACGCCGTATATCTTTTTAGCTCACCTGATTGCTCAGGTGAGCTTTTGTGACCGGTCTTTGTCCGTCGTCCGTCCGTCCGTTAACATTTGTTCGTAAACACTCTAGAGGGCACATTTCTTTTCCGATCTTCATGAAACTTGGTCAGAAGCTTTGTCCCAATGATATCTCGGTCGAAACTGGGTCATGCCGGGTTAAAAACTAGGTCACTTGGTCATAAAAAAGAAAAAAAAACTTGTAAACACTGTAACATTTCATGCCCAATCTTCATGAATCTTTGTCAAAATGTTTGTCTTAATGATATGTTGGTCGAGTTCAAAAGTGGTTCTGGTCCGTTGAAAAACATGGCCGCCAGTGGGCGGGGCAGTTTTCCTTATTTGACTATAGAGAAACCTTGTAAACACACTAGAAGTCACAAATTTTGCCCAATCATCATGAAATGTGGTCAAAACATTGGTTTTATTGATATCTCGGACGAGTTCGAAAATGGTCCAGATCGGTGAAAAAACATGGCCGCCAGTGGGCGGGGCATTTTTCTCTAAATGTATATAGTGAAAACATGTGAACACTCTAGAAGTCACATTTTTGGCCCAATTTTCATGAAATTTGGTCAGCACATTTGTTTCTTTGATACGAGAGTTGAGTTCAAAGTTTTGCAAAATCATGAAACTTGGTGAAAAGATTGGTTATATATATATTTATATCTTAGATGAGTTCGCAAATGGTCCCGATCGGTAAAAATTTCATGGCCGCCAGGGGGGTGGGGCAGTTTTCCTTATGTGACTAGAGAGAAATCTGGTGATGGAACACTATAGAAGTCACATGTTTTGCCTAATCATCGTGAAACTTAGTAAATACATTGGTTTTATTGATTTCTCGGACAAGTTGGAATATGGCTCAGATCGGTGAAACACTTTTTAGGTCACCTTATTGCTCAGGTGAGGTTTTAGGATTGGTCTTTGTCCGCCGTCCGCCCGTCCACATTTGGTTTGTAAACACTCTA
The DNA here is from genome assembly GCF_020536995.1 of Dreissena polymorpha. Taxonomy (NCBI): domain Eukaryota; kingdom Metazoa; phylum Mollusca; class Bivalvia; order Myida; family Dreissenidae; genus Dreissena; species Dreissena polymorpha. The sequence continues at coordinate 14,532,251 of NC_068363.1, read as the reverse complement.
GCATTCACAATTCTCAAGCATTCTTTATGAAAGTTGCTGAAAGATCTCAGTCAAGTTTGATAATGACCAAATCACATAATTAATGCCATAATGATTGCCCTTAGATTGTCCAAATTTTCATTGTATTATACAAAATTCTTGTAAACATTCTAGAGGTCACACTTTTGTTTCAGATTTTATTAATCTTGGTCAAAATATTTATTTTTGTAAGCAAAGTTTGGTGTTTGATAAGGGGGGTCAACTCATAATTTAGGTCACCAGGTCAAATCTTACAAAAACAAAAACACTCCATACGCCAGAGTTTTGGTTCAATAATGATGAAACTTGACCAGGATGTTTTTCTGGACAATATCTAGGTCAAGTTTGACGTTAGGTAAAGATTGAATGAACCAACTCCTCTCAGGTGAGCGAAATAGGGCCATCTTGGCCCTTTTGTTTAAAGATATTTCTTGTTAACACTAAAAGTCACACTTTTAGTCCTTCTTCTTGACACTTGGTCAGAACCTTGTTTTTATGATATTTGGGCTGAGTTTCGAAATCGTTACTGGATAATGGGCAGTGTTCCTTACATGGCCAAAGTGAAACCTTGTTAACACTAGAATTCACATTTACTCCAATCCTCATGGATGTTGTTAAGTAATTTGTTCAAATGAAATCGATGCCGAGTTTGAAACTAGGTCATTTGGGAAAAAATATCATATGGGCAATTAAAGAAAAAGCTTGTTTAATCTAGAAGTCATATTTTTAGTCATGAAAGATTATTATCTTTGTTTCTCGTGTGAACTACTTGGGCCCTCTTGTTAAATTAGTGTTTTGACATGAATTTCGTTTTCTGTCAGAACAATACCTTTCTTATTTTCTTTTGTTTCGAAGAGGTAAACCTTGATTTATACAATATGATATTGAAAATCCCAGTCTCATTCAAATTTGACTTTTAATACAAATTTGATAATTGTAAGTAGTGTTTCTTATTTTACTAAAGAAATATTGTTAAGTGGCATCAACCAAAATTTCCAAATCAAAACTGATGCCATTTCAGCACGGATTGGATTATTTGTGTTGGACATGGAATACCTGTCTAAGGCATATCCGCCATGTAATGTTTGCCCATTACATTACTTAGAATTCTATTCAGTATTTTCTTTCACTTGACTAAGTATTAAACTAAGCCTGTAACGCAACAAAACAGTCAGCTTTTACAAAATATTTCTTAAGAACTGTCGCAGTAGATTTTAGTCTAATACATAGAGTATTTATATGTAATGATACGGTATATAATTACTAAAAGGAAGAAAGATCTTTTACAAAAGATATTCAGCGCATATAAGGAAATTTACGTTTCTTAATATTATATTTAAAACAACTGCCTAATTGGTGTTGTAGATTGTATCACTTGTTAGTCGTATATCCACACCGTGAAATGTTTGTTATGAAGTGCACACAATAGTGTTCGCCCTTACCGAAAAATAGGCCTCCTGCAAACTGTTCTTTCTAATTTGCAGCAAAGTTGCCGAAAAAAATGCTTTCTTGCAAACTTTTACCATGCAAATGAGTTTGCGACAACTTTATATGGTAAAAGTTTGCTGCAAATTTGCCGCAAAGTTCTTGCCATGTTCCTGCAAACTTCATTTGAATATGGGAGTTTGCGGTAACTTTGCTGCAAAGCTCTTGCAGAGTTGCCTCAAAGTTCTTGAAAACTTCATTTGCATACGAGACTTTGCGGTAACCTTGCCGCAAAGTTCTTGCAAAGTTGCTGCAAAGTTCTTGCAAAGTTGCCGCAAAGTTCTTGCAAAGTTGTCACATGGTGAAATTATATGTTCTGTAAATAGAATTTCAAGGATACAAATACATAGCTTTCTTTTGTAAATGTTAGAAATGTCATATGAATGCTTCACCAAACATAAAACTAAAACAGAAAAGTTTTATGGTTGATTGACTATTGTATAATTTTGATTAAGTTACAAACTATATTATATAAAGTTTTTGCTTCACACATTTAAACGATAGCAATAGCTTTCTTATACATGTCACTGAAAAAAAGGTTTAATATTTCGTGGCAGAGTAGTTATTCATAGATAAATTTAAGTATTGGTTACGATGCCATTTCATTTGATCACTGATTGTGCAATTGATTGTTACAACTATGTTGGTTTTGTAAGATAGAGATACGTTTGACTGACTTTATATGTCTTTTATGTGACTTTTTGGCAATCGGTCACTTGCCTTAAATAAAGGACCAACTAATTGTTTTTAATGAAAATTCAATACTGCTCCAGCAGCTGGAGTTTCACTTCTTTATATTACTGCAAAGATAAATTGTTTCATCATGTATTTATTATTTTAAATGTAAATCACCCACCAAAACAGGTATTTAAAACTGTTAAACAATATCATTATATTAAACTTAACATTATAAGAAAAATAATATAAACCTGTTTAATAGTTCAAAGCATTTTCAAAAGAGCCACTTCATAACTCACTGAATTCCTCCTTAACACTTGTTGACACACAAAAGGTTGATTTCCACATTCTACCTAATTGTTTAAGAATGTTCATCAAAGTCGATCAGTATTTTAGGATATTGTTAAAACTTAAACTTTAAAAAGTCCTAACTTTGCTTTCAAACTACATTTCAACCTAGTAACAGGCCCTGCGTGGGTCTATTCATGTTTACACATCCAAATTTGGCTCACAATCTGCAATGAACCTCAGAAGAGATCCCTTCCAGAAACGGAATGTTTGCTGCAACTTTGCGGCAAACTTTTTTTGCGGGAAGGTTTGCAAGAAAAAAAGTGCAGCTATTGTCCTCAATCTGCCATCTGAGTCGGCGTGAATTGTTAAGATTCTTGACTAAAGAGGAAACTTTAAAATCTGGGATAACGATAGAAAATTGTAGTATTATATACTAGTATATTATTTACTGTTACAAGTTGAAATATACAGTGACACGTGTGAGGTCAAAATTTAGATGAATTATTTTTTTAAGTCAATTTTGTATTAAAAACTATTCTAGAAATCCACTTCAAACTTGGACCCAGGACATCTGTCCACTTCATATTGGCAAGGCTGGCAACCCTATGACCTGTATTCATAAAGTAGTCTACCCTTGTTTTGACGTAGTACTTAACTATAATGGCCATTTTCAACTAAGTTGGATTCTCAAAAACTATCAAATCTTTCAACTAGAAACTTTCTGCACATTATAATTCGATGATCTATACTTCTATTGACTTGAGACGACAACTCAATACATACGGAATATTACGCTAGTCAATTGTTCCAAGACTTTGTATCACTCGAGTGGCTTGTGTGATGACGTATCACACGAGAGGCGAGTGTGATGCGAAATAGCACAAGCCACGAGAGTGATACAAACTCTTGGAATAATTGACAAGCGTAATATTCCTTTTATTATATACAACAACTAACGAAAACAGTTAACAAATGTATTTTTTACTTTAACAAAACTGACAAAACAATTACTAAAACGGTACGCCATAGTTTATTTAAGACGCGTATGAATACAGTTTATGTAAATTAACGTGTAAACATTCGAACCGGGAAAACACAGGTTTCCGATACGCTTACCTTAATGCCATCGTTAATCCAATTTCTATAACAATTAAGTTGACAACTTTAATGCGATGTTTATAACAAAAACGATTAAACGATATGCACTTCCACTTCTATCTTCCATGTCTTTATCGAAACTTAGTGTAAACCACACTATTTTATTGTATTCCTATCGAAATATACATTTATGCATGATGAACACACACTCCAAAATACGGTTTTTTACACATAGTTTACTGTTAAAAAACACCACGTCCGACATGTCCTTACAGAGTTTAGATAAAACTATTGTGTTTTGTCACAGAAATTACGTCACACGATGTACTACGTAATATATTTCGCAATATAAAATATTTCTATTTTCGGTGCGTGTAATGTGACGTCATTAAATGGGTCTAAGTAGTCCGGCTAGTATGGTAATACGAAATTGGAAACAGCGAGTAGCGTAATAGGGGAATTTTTATTTCAACGATTGATACAACCTGTATTTTGTTAAAAGCATTAAACAGGTATATTATAAATTCATGTATGGTGAGGAACGAACGACAACTCTGCTAGGAGAATGTTTTTAAATGTGAGCAAATTTTACAAAATAAACGATCATGTTCGGGTAATTCTTTAAATAAATCAGGAATAAACCAATATATACGTTAAATGTATTTATTTTGAATGTTTCATCAAATTTGATAGAGAAATCACGCTTTGAGTAACGTACACGTTGCGATTTCGGATATTTTCTAAATGATGACTTGTGTTTGTTTTATGTAACAAACTGGATACTGGTAAATTACTTGTGCTGCTTTATGCTTTAAAAAATATTTTGCCATTTTTAATCATGTTTATCGAAAAATCATCCATTTATATTAACATTTAATCCAAAATAAATCTTTAATTATGATGCTTTTATTTAAAAAAAACTCTAGGAGGTTGTTGTACTGATTTGCAGTGATAGAAAATGTCAGTGGCATATAAAAACAAATGCATTGTTTGCGAACATTAAATGAGTGACGTTACAGGGGCGGATCCAGGATTTTTAAAATTTGAATCCTGCACACTTTTTTGGTACCCGATTAGTTATTCAAATATTAGTTGAACTAATCTGACAAACATAGTTTGTTTTTATATTTTGACATTTCAAACTGTATTGGGATGGCGGCTTATGTAAGAATCGTAAAGCATCCGTCCCAGCGACGGCAAGTTTATTGAAATAAACATGATCTTAAAGTGATATTATGGGCATTTTTCACCGTTGAATTGAGCTGAAAAGTATGGCGCACCAAAGGGGTCGAAACTTTAACTTCTGCTCGAGCAGTAATTTGTTGGTCGAGCAGCATTTAAATGCTGGTCGAGCAGCATTTTTTTCTGCTGCAGCAGAAGTATTGACCCCTTTGGTGCGCCACAGAAAAGAATTAACAGGTCAAAAAAGTAAGTTAAAATGTGGTTACTGGCCAATTATCTGAAACTAATCTTGCTACCAGTTGTTAATAAAAAAAAAAATTATATTCGATATTTTACGTGACTCACCCAGGCCTGTAAGCCGAAATGATCCGTAAAACATAATTGTGTCTTTGTGTCTTATAAACGAATCTGCACTAAAACTAAATTTAGGTTCACATTGTACATGCATGATCAGTTGTCAAACGAAAGTACGGCTGATATTCAAATGCATTATTTTTCTCTTTCCGGAATTGTTTTAGTATGTTGATGCTGCATTAACAAATATAATTGTATATGTATTGAAAACACTAAAAATAAACAACGGTTGCGATAGACACCTATAAACTGTTAGATGCACCTTAACATTGCTCGGGTTAATGTATTATTAAGCAACAAGGTGAGCAAGATTTATCTACACTGGTTTTTGCCGAGTCAACTTTGATTGTTGAGGAATTATGGGGGCATATGCAACTTCAGCCCCCTCAGGATCTGCGCTTGATGTAATGCTTATTCACTTTGAGTACATCCAAAATCTAGCCACAATGAGTTGGATAAAATCCAATGATACCCCTGCCTAAGAGCAGATAATACTCCATGCTTTATTACTATTTATATGGACCTGATAATGTTGCTATCCAAAATAATAAAGAACATGGAGGAGGACTAGAAATCCTGGACATGTTTTGGAAAAAAATTATTATCAAGAATTGTGAAATCATTAATTAATGTTTGTTGTGGTATAATTAGCCGCACCAAGCTAGATTGAGCTAAAGCCTTTGAGACCAGTTATTTCAAATGATTTGGTTTAGGTAGCATGCCAATATCAAATAAGTAGGGTATATGTCGGCTATCAGGTCTTCTTATTTTATTTTTATATTGAAATATACTTATAATAGACATCCTCCTTTAAGTCCTTACAATTTACAATTTGTTTCCATTAAGTATTAAGAAGGTCAGGTTACCCAAACCATACCATTTATGTTTAGGCCTAACAAATGGCTGTTTTATTTTTATTTTTTAGGACACAAAATATTCGCAAGCTTTGCTAAATTACAATCAAACACACAATACTGAAATTCTTACTCTTAAACATCTGCATGAAAAGGCTTTAGATATGTTGCTATCTGGAAAGGACTGTTTATGCTCTCTTCCAACAGGATATGGGAAATCCTTGATATTTGAGCTTCTTCCTTTTATTGATCCAAACTGTTAGGTAGTGATATAAATTGAACCATTGAATGTTATCATGGCACAGGAAGCACAAAAGCTTGGTACTTAATCAATGTGTCTTACAAGTAAGAGTGACCTGACTGGTATTAAAAAGGATCAGTTAAGTACATTTTCTGCTATCCAGAAGACATTTTAGATAACAAAAAAATCATGGAAATGTTTAGGAATGAGGACTTTAAAAATGAAACAGATATTCCTAGTTGTAGATGAAGCCCATTGCATTTAAGAGAAGGGAGATGACTTCAGACGAGACTTTAAAAGGCTTGGTAATTTAAGATCTGTCTTCTGTTGTCGGGTGTTAGCTTTAACTGCCACAGTTACTTGTGTAGGCCAAAAGGAAATCATGAAAAATTTACTCATGAAAAACTGGGCAACTGTTTGTGCTGCTCCAACTATGCCAAATATTGTTCTCGCTGTCTTGAAAAGGCCCAGTGCAACATCCAAAGGGAACACTTCTACCTCACCCTATGACTTAATATTTGAAAAAAATATTGAATGAATTGAAAAATAAAGGGAAGGATTTCCCCCTCACGATCGTCTACTGTAAATCAATACAATGGATTGGCTACGGATATGAACTGGCCAGAGAGATACTGGGGGACCAGTTTTATGAAGGCGAGCAGCAATCAGAGCATGCCAGGGTGGTTATGTTCCACTCTTCTAAGGAAGACAGTAAGGGAAAGGTTAGTATCTCTTCAGCACATATACAAAAGATAATGCTTTAGGTGTGGGTAAATTACCAGGCAAGCCACATAAATTGTTTTAGTTGATTTAAAATCCTCCATTCTTTTTTAAAGTATTTTAAAATGCTTTAATTAAAAAGAAAACATTTTAGTTTGTAACGAATTGCAAAAATGTCTAATTTGTTCAAACAAGACAACCTTCATTTCTAGAACATTTCCAAACCTTGTTTGAGTTGTGTCATGCAAAAACCAACCTTTTGACCAGTGTAGGCCAAGATCAGCATGCATGCAAATGTGTGGGCTTACCAGGGCCTACAATGTTAAGGCAAGGCACTAAAAGACCTGATCAGTATGCATGGTTGCGGCAGGATGATCTGGGTTACACTGGTTTCAAAAGACACGTGGCAGGTTTTTGAAACAAATAGCTCTATTTGTGAAATTTTCAGCTCAAAGCCATGATCCTTGCTGATCTCCAGAGGCCACCTAGTGAATGTTGCATAAGGCTTGTATTTGCATCTGTGGCACAAGGTATGGGGGGAGATTTAAGACATGTCCAGCGTGTGATACATGCAGGGCCACCTTCAACACTAGAGAGTAAGATTTTCAATCATTTACACTGTTACAGTGAAAACACAAGTTTTTGCCATAAAAACAATCTTTACTCTTTTTTATATAAAGATAAAAAGTCTTGACAGCATAAAAGTACCATGCAATCACTTATGACTATTACCGCAAAAATTGAAGTCTGTATAAATCTTCTTAATGAATTAATGAGAAAAACATACAATCTTGAGGTTCAAAATTATGTATTGTTTGTATTTTTGTAATACATGTAAATACATATCCAGGCAAGATATTTTATAGAAGCACACGACTGACAATATCATATGACAATATGTCAAGTGTTTAATTAACCCAGTTTTTGATGGCAAGTGACCAATATCTAAACTTGATCTAGATATTTTAAAGAGAAGTACTCTGACAAGGAGCAAAAATGTATACTGTTTTGCGTACACAAGATACTCTTACTATTTTGTCCAAAATAAATGATCCAATAGTTTACAGACGACAGACAACTCTTAACAATGGAAATCCAGTCGCTTGCCATCAAAATAATGATAACGAGTATTATGCCAAAAATAAATGTGGTTTGGGTAACCCTACCTAGCCATTTTTTTTCCTGCCTAGATCTACCCACGGACTCTAGATGAGATGGTCAATATACGCTCCGTGATCTACTTAACTGTTTACGTTGTGAAAGGGGAAGGAACTGCAGACAAAATTAGGGCAAGAATTAGTCGTTTAAAGGTTACGCATGCGCAATTAATTTCCTTCTATATTACATATAAAATAGTTGAAGTTCGATATCAATTTTTACCATGATCAAGCAATGACCCACTACATCATCATACATCATTGGAAAGATAAATGCATAATCTTTTGAAAAAATGGATGTCATTAAATTCTATACATTGTAACTCAAAATATTCACCTTAGAATATGCAAACCGGTTTTGACAGCTGTGCAGGCGACCATTTTGGGCTCAAATAATACGACCTACTTTCAAAGCCGGGAACCATCAACAGAAAAAGTAGAGCACAAAAATGGCTTTTTTTCTTATTGCTTACAAATATAACTTCAAATTGATACCAAAACATTCCATTTGCAATGTATTTTACAAATCTATGCAGCATGCACTGAACAATGTTTGCTAAGTATCAAACCGATGTAACCCTAAAAACAGGAGTTCCGGTTTGGGGTTATGTGACCTCAATAAAACAGGTGCTTTCTAACCGTTGTGAATACTCTTCAATCTTCCCTTAGCACAATAACACGTTTTTACTTTTAAAAGCATATTATTTGTTAATGCAATGATTTCTTCAAAGAGGAAACTTGATGCAGTGAACAAAAATAATGACATACTTAATAGCGGCGTAAGGTTTTAGTTTATATTTCTGAAAACAGTAATGATTGTATTGACTTATTTTATTTTGTCACAAGTTTTCGTGTTTCATCAATCGTGTCGTTTTTCTGTAAATTGTAATACACATAAATAAATATCTGTCTTCCAGTAATTGTATTTAACATGTTCGTTAATTTGCCAGTCATCACGTATATTGTCTTTATATATATGCACATTAATGTAAGATGCATACATGCCAGAATTGTTCAGGTCCAAATCAGGACATTGTCATTTCATAAAATGTGGAGACATTTGACGAAAAAGCATGACACCTAAAACAAATAATCATGCCTCCTTTACTGTCGTCAGAAATCAGTATACTTCTTCTAGAACCTCAAAATGTCTGGCCAATGTTGACAATAAATGTGTCCAATAATTTTATGACCACAGCGTTCTCCATTTTCCGGAAGACACAGGCACTATGCAGATGTTTCCATAACATGAAATGTGGGGCATACCTCTATTTGACATCCATTTAGGACAGAGGCACTTGTAAATGGTGTAACATGATGTATGCCCTTCGAGCACTGTTTTTATTCAACAAGTTGTCAAATAAGTCTCAATTTAGATTGATGCATTATGTACAATCTATTTTCTATAAATCAGTTGACTGAAAATAGTGTCTTTGGACTTGATATAAACCATTAAATACAATAGCAGTCTGCTTTTTATTCACTACAATGCATCTATCGCTAGCAATTAGCAACTATTTCATAAAAACACCATGGTGTGAATGCCCAATTAAATCAATAATTTGCCCATAGCTTTCTGATATAGTGTCAAAAACAACACTTGTGCACTCGACAAGTATGATAATGTATGGTTTGTTAAAAGGGTGCAATAAAGGGATTTGCCATGGTAATTTTAAGCAAGACAGAGCTTGAATAGTGAATTTTATTGTGACCTTATAGAATTTAGGTCATTTTTTACGAATGTTGGGACAAATTATGTCTCATAGGGACGCCTGGAAAAACACCTCAAAAGCATGACTGTCCTGCCAAGATCGTGATGTCTGGCATGTATGTAAAGTTGGCATTATTGGTCATTACTTGACAATGAACTACTCTCAATTTTTATCAAAATAAAGGTGGACCTGTTTGTAAATGAGCCACCTGATGAGGAAGATGTATCAGATCAAGATGAAGACTCCAGTTCTTCTGACGATGACAATGTAAATGATGATGGAGATTCAGACTCAAGCCAGTACTCTGGGTTGGAAGAGGAGGTGGCATCGTCTTCCTTGGTAGGCTATTATATGAGTCGCGTTCTGAGAAAACTGGGCATAATACAAGTGCGTAAAGTTTCGTCCCTGTGCGGACTGCACAGGCTAATCAGGGATGACACTTTCCGCTTTTATAACTTTTTTCGTTTAAATGAAGTCAATTCTTGGCAAAAATCCAATTTAGTAAGAAAGTGTTGTCCCTGATTAGCCTGTGCTGACTGCACAGGCTAATCTGGGAAGACACTTTACGCACATGTATTATGCCCAGTTTTCTCAGAACACAACACATATTATCTGTTTTTGTGGCATCTTTTATGATGGGGCACCATGGCGGAGGGCTAACAAATCTGTTGTTAACTTAACTTAAAAGTAAAAGGCAGCTTTATTTTGACTGTGATTTTAATGTGAAAGATGCATCAAATAAAAACTATTTGGACCATTTTTGGAATGTACATGTAATACATGTTCAATATCTAGAATATAAGACCTGGCAAAATGTTTTAAAGGAAAGTGTGTGGGAGAGGCCTTTACTTTTTGTTTGATAGAACGCAAACATCAGGTCCCAATTTTGTCAAAGATGCTAGTTTTAAGCAAGTATAGCATTTTCCATCAATGTGTCTGTATTTATTCTCTTCTTAACATTAAGAGACCGAATCATCAGCAGTGCTATCCACAATTTAATTTTTAGTTCAGACACCTTAGTGTTGTTCCCAGGCCGTTTTAGCATTGCGCGTCGCCATGCTCTTTTTTGTAGCGCCACCCTGCCTCCTTTCAAAGCCATTTAGCGCCACGCTGCCCTTTCCAAAGGCTGCCGCTCTGCCCTTTCATGAGCAACCGCTGTTTTCCGCCCTTATTGATAACATCTTAATTGCCCCTTGACCAATTTTCTACGCCGACTAGTATCAGATTATAGCCCCAAGGCAGCGAAGATTTGTGCAGTCGTGAATTAGTTATGCGTGAATAACGCGGTGTCAATATCAATCAATAATGTCAGAGGCTATGTTATACCAAGCTCACTAATCAGTCATTGATGTGTACTCCTCCACGATTAAATCGTGGACTGTTACTTCGGAGACTTTTGATGAAAATCTGGATGTTATCCTCGTGGAAATTGTGCATTTCATGTGCATAATTCAATTATATCAAAACATATTTTTACGCATATTTACATTTAAAAACACAAACAAATTAATTCTTTATCATTATCGTCTTTAAGATAATTAATTATTGAAATAATTACTGAGACATATAATTAAACAAAATGCGAATTGCGTATTAGGTGGAAGTATTATACGATTTTACGTTGCTATGCACACCTGTCGCTAAATCATTTTATCAAGATGGAGGACATACAGAATAAAATTGTGACTCTGCAAAAATGGCAAATAACGTCGCAAACAATCGAATTTACGATGAAGATCATACATTTAGAAGGAATTAATGAAATGTCTGTGGTAATCAACAATGCATAAAAATGTTTTAGATAGCAACAACATATTTATTTGTAATTACTCAGTGGATGAATGTCACGGAAACGAGTGTTTGCGTATTGTTAACTTAGCAATCAATTTACTTGCAATGTTAAACATCTGACAAGAGTATCGTTAGAAAATGGGATAAGACAAACATGGTTTCATTTATATGTTAGTGCATCTGTGTATAATCAGATTCATATGCATATATTGCTTAATTATGTTTGTCATGCTGCACTGTGTATTGAAACAGCATGGTACTTAAAGGGGCCTTTTTACAGATTTTGGCTTTTTTTTTAACTTATTCATTAAATGCTTTATATTGATAAATGTAAACATTGGATCATAAAAGCTCCAGTAAAAAATCAAGAAAAAAAATTAAAAAAAGGAAAAGAACATTGCCCGGAGCAGGTTTCGAACCAGTGACCCCTGGAGTCCTGCCAGAGTCCTGAAGTAAAAACGCTTTAGCCTATTGAGCTATTCCGCCGTGTACACATTCATGACGTATTTTATACCTTATATAAGCAATCTTCGTAGTTTCACAAAATTTAACGACAAAAACAGAACTCTCCAAATTATTCAATCGTTTCGCGTTGCAACGCTTTATAATTTTTAGGTTTTAAAATCGTCAAAAGATGCATATAATGGCTATATTAGAGCATGGTTAATGTTCAGTATTACTGTTTCCTCACAAATATCATAACTAAACGAAAACTTACGAATCTGAAACAACTTTTTTCAATTTTGTCAATTTGCCAAAGCGTGAAAAGATCCCTTTAAATGTACATTGCAAGGTTAATATATTAATATAAATCAAAGTAAGTTTAATACATCAATTACCATTAAATGTGCTTGTTTATATTTTGTTTTTTTCCACCACTGCCTCTGATGTGATTACATGTTTCTTCCTTATTCAGGTATTCACGGAACATTTATGCTCTTTTTTGCCTAAACTGCGCGCTAAAATGCCCTTTTTGAAAGTAATGCGCCATGCCCTTTTGCCCTCCTGGGAAAAACACTACACCAAGGGACTATTGCAGGTGTGTTTGGGAGGGGTGCGCCCTCCATACTTAGATCGTTTTTTCACTTATCATGTCAAATGATGTTATTAGGTGTATTATTTCTCTTAAAGAAAAACAGCTATAAAGTGATTCATTGATAGCAATCAATTTTTACTTTGAGCTCTTTCCTGCATAGATATGTGAAATGGCAACTGGATTGATTTCTCAATACATCTGTTAAAACTTGATTCAATCTTTTATTGCATACTTATGAATACACCCTTCTCTGTCCTTTGCCCTAATAAAAATGCTAAAGAATTTCATTAACACAAATGTTTGCTGTTTTTCTTATATTTTCTTAAATATGAAGTGATTTTTGGCATATCATTATGTAAATACTAAAAGACTTAATGCATATATGTCAAACTTTTCATATAGGCCAGAATGGCTAGCTGCAGTTCCTGAAAAAGTACACTTACCCATACTGGAACATTTCTAGAGCTATGGGGACTGACACTCAAAATTCAAGGGCACCTGGGAGGGACTTTATGATGGCCTGTGGAAAGCAAGGTTGAGGTGTCAGGCTGTACAATTCTAGTACTTAAAAATTGCATGGCATGCTGCTTATTTATTTAAAAAAAACGTTTTTAAATGCCTTGTTTTTAGGATGACAGTTCTGACGAGGAAGAACAGGGGAGTGATAGTGATGATGATGATGATGGCAAGGACTTAATGCCGAGTGATTCAGTTGACAATATTGCTATAGGTACTAATGCAAAAGAACCAGCTGTTGTGGACGAATATGAACAGGATTCTTCAGATGAAGAGGTATTCAATGTGAATGCATTGATTCTATGAAACAATTGTCATGTTTTTAATCAGAATGCATATGAAAAATAGCTAGTTTTTTAATATACCCCATCAAAGTTTTTAGTGTAAAATTCCCTCAATAGAAGGGCATTTGCCCTCTTCCCCAAGGAGTGAGAATATTCCCTGATTTAAAGAACATGGTCAGACTTACATTCTCCATGCATTGCTCAAGCAACACATGTATAAACAATTGAACTGTTAAACTACTTTGCTTCAAAAGAGAGGTGATACATGTTAAATAAACAACTCTTGTTAAAAATACAATCTTTCTTACTTTTTTATCTTTGTGTGTAGGACATTCGCAACACAGTAGGCAACATCCCAATGGAGTGGTACAAGAACTACAAACACATCGGCTATGACATAGAGGGGAGGAAACTCATCAAACCCGAGCATGGAGACAATCTTGATGACTTCCTAAACAAGGCAGATGATCCTAACTACTGGTAGGAATTATTGGGTATTGGTTATGCAAAGGTTCCAATAAAACAAATCCCATAAACCATACACTGGTCTACAGAACTTTTTGATTTTGCTCATATTCTCAGTTTGCTTTGGTTATGAACGTTCAGGTCTGTTTGGTAAAAGCGCCATGTCTATGTTTGTATATTATTGGTTAAGCCAAGGTTGACCTTAGCACAAGCCCAATAAATGTCAAACTTACATGAAAAAGGCAATAATAATTGAAGCTTTAAAAAAATACTTAATTTATTTAAAGTGGAATAAACCCTTTTGAATTTCTCCGATTTCAAATGCTGATTATCAATAAATGAACATATATTTGTAACATCAGGTCAGTAGAGGTATTTTGCCTCATTGAAAATAATATTAACATTTTTATGCCCCTGAAGGAGGGCATATAGTGATCGCACTGTCCATCACACTTTGCATTTAGGTTTCAAAAAATGCTCATAACTTCTATTTCGCTTCGGATGTAATCTTCATATTTGGTGTGCATGTGTATATGGACAAGACCTTTGCATACGCACACAAATTTTGACCACTTTGACCTTGATCTTAAACCCCTATAGGATCCGCGATAATGTTTCAAAATCTGCGTTTAGGTTTAGAAAAAAGCTCATAACTTCTATGTCGCTTCAGATGTAACCTTCATATTTGGTATGCATGTGTATATGGACAAGGCCTTTCAATATGCATACAAATTTTGACCCCTTTGACCTTGAACTAAGGGTACGCATTTTCCCAATCTGTGTTTAGGTTTCTAAAACTGAACATAACTTCTATCAAAACATTTTGGAGGGCATATGTCATCCTATGGAGATAGCTCTTGTTTGTAAATGTATGACAAATCCTTTTTAATTGTCATTTTGCCAAACTGTTAACGGCATATGTGAGCAAAAAGTTGACTGGACAGAACATATGGCTAAATGGGATTTTCATTCAATACAGAATTGGTACTCTTTTTAAACTACCAAATAGATTGCAGCAAGTTGTAATTTTTGGTGCCTTGTCCCATGTCAGGCGTACAGTGCACAACAGGCTGACAGGACAGAACATTGTGCTGAGTGAGGAGGATGTACAGCTGGTACAGAACCTGCTGGGTAAGACCCACCCCACCCAGTCCACCGAGGAACAGTATGCGGTATGTGGTCTCACAGGACTCTTTATTTTAATTCTTTAGTGCTGGAACCGAATTGTGAAGGCCTTTGCAAACAGTTTGGATCCAGATGAGACGCCACAAAACATGGCATCTCATCAGTATTCAAACTGTTGCAATTCTTATAGTATTCTTTGAAAAAAAATATTTAAAAATGCTAATTTTAGAAATTCAGCAGACGCCATTTTAGGAGACAAAAAATGTCCCAGCATGCAAAGGGTTAACATCAGCCTTGCAGTAACAAGGCTCTCATCTGTGAACATTACGGTATTTTACAAACGTCCTTCAGACATCTTAAATTGTATATGATTGCTTCATGTCCAGAAATACAGATATCACAATTTTTTAAAAATTTGAACTTATTTATTTATAATACTAAATATATGTGCAAACCTTGCCCCAGAATTATGCTTTGGCACAGGACGTCAGCCAGCACTTGAGCAGGGAACTTGGTAGATTGATCATCCTGCCTTGTTTTAAGCTCACCTGAGCACAACGTGCTCATGGTGAGCTTTTGTGATCGCCTTTTGTCTGTCGTGCTTCGTCAACATTTTGCCTTGTGAACACTCTAGAGGCCACATTTATTGTCTGATCTTCATTAAATTTGGTCAGAACATTTGTCCCATTGATACCTTAACTGAGTTCGAAACTGGGTCATGCTGGGTCAAAAACTAGGTCACTAGGTCAAAAAAAAGAAAAACCTTGTGAACAATGTAGAAGTTACATTTGATGCCCAATCTTCATGTAACTTTGTCAAAATGTTTGTCTAAATATATGTTTGTTGAGTTCAAAAATGGTCTGGTCCGTTGAAAAACATGGCCGCCAGGGGGCGGGGCAGTATTCCTTATATGGCTATAAAGAAACCTTTTGAACACTCTAGAAGTCACAATTTTTGCCCAATCATCATGAAACTTGGTCAAAAAATTGGTATATCTCCGACGAGTTCGAAAATGGTCCAGATCGGGGAAAAAACATGGCCACCAGGGAGCGGGGCAGTTTTCCTTATATGGCTATAGTAAAAACTTGTTAACACTCTAGAGGCCACATTTATTGTCCAATCTTCATGAAATTTGGTCAGAAGATTGGTCTCAATGATATCTTGGATGAGTTCAAAAATGGTTACGTTTGCTTGAAAAACATGGCTGCCAAGGGGCGGGGCATTTTTCCATATATGGCTATAGTAAAACCTTGTGAACACTCTAAAGGCCACATTTATTGTCTAATCTTCATGAAATTTGTTGAGAAGATTGGTCTCAATGATATCTTGGATGAGTTCAAAAATGGTAACGTTTGCTTAAAAAAACATGTCTGCCAAGGGGCGGGGCATTTTTCGTTATATGGCTATATATGGCTAGAGTAAAATCTTGAGTCCACATTTATTTTCTGATCTTCATGAAACTTGGCAGAAGATTCATCCCAATAATATCTTGGACAAGTTAAAAAAATGATGCCCGTTGGTTGAAAAACATGGCCGCCAGGAGGCGTGGCATTTTTCCTTATATGGCTATAGTAAAACCTTGTTAACACTCTAGAGGCCACATTTATTTTCCAATCTTCATGAAACTTGGTCAGAAGATTTGTCCTAATGATATCTTGGATGAGTTTGAAAATGGTTTGTTGCTTAAAAAACATGGCCACCAGGGGGCGGGGCATTTTTCCTAAAATGGCTATATAATGCTTTGTAAAACCTTGTTAACACTCTAGAGGCCACATTTATTGTCCGATCATCATGAAACTTGGTCAGATGATTTGTCCCAATGATATCTTGGATGAGTTCGAAAATGGTTCCGGTTGGTGGAAAAACATGGCGGCCAAGGGGGCGTGGCATTTTCCCTTATATAGCTATAGTTAAACCTTGTTAACACTCTAGAAGCCGTATTTATTGTACATTCATCATGAAACTTAGTCAGAAGATTTGTCCCAATGATATTTTGGACAAGTTTGAAAATGGTTTCAGTTGCTTGAAAAACATGGCCACCAGTGGGCGGGGCATTTTTCCTTATATGGACTTATGAATCTTCATGAAACTTTGTCAGTATATTTGTTTAATTGATATCTTGGATGTGTATGAAAATGGTTCTGGTCTGTTGAAAAAGGTGGCTGCCAGGGTGTTCACTAGTCATGAAAGTTGGTAAGAACATTTTGTTCTAATGACATATTGGGCTGCACAGAACAGGTCAGTTCCTTTGAATCTCAGGTGAGCAACTTTGGGCCTTTCAGGCCCTCTTGTAATTTGTTATTGATAAATGCATTTTTATGCCACTGGTAGGGTGGCATATAGCAGTTAGACTGTCTGTCGTGCATTCCAATTCCCGGACTGTTTTTCAAAATGCTTCAAGATATTGACAAGATAGTAAGTGTGTGACTTGACCTACATGACTTACAGATGAATTGTGAGTTTTGTTCTGGTCTATTGATTTTTGACGTAGTTATGGGCTTTGGACTTTACCTACATGACCTATAGATGAAGTGTGAGTTGCTTTCTGGTCCATTGAATTTTGGCAAAGTTATGGGTGTTGTACTTAGAATGTTGTACTTAGAAGTTTTCTCAATAGTAAGTGTTTTAAGGAGTTTTTTACGCAAGGCTTTCAGATATAGCGCTGATTTTCGGTATGTGAGTCTTCCTACGTGACATATGGAGCATGACTTTTGCTCTGGTCAACCGACCTTTGGCGAAGTTGGACAAAACAATTTTTTCTAGAAAAGTTGCTGTGCAACTTCAAAGCTCAGCAGGGGGCATGTATTTAACAAACGCAGGACTTGTTATTTTTTTCTCTTATGCTTACTGTTATTATTGATTTATAAAATTCACACATTTTAACTCTTATGAAAAACTTATAACGAAAAAAGTTGTAATAACAAAATAGAAACTTGTAATAACATATATGCACATCTTGGTGATTGTTGAGCTCTACAACTTATCTGGAAAATCACAACAGGTCTGAACACATTGACTGTCAAGTTTTCACAATGAATGACTGTACATAGGCTCTATGCTTACAATAAATCACAGATACATGACATGTGGCTTTACAGGTTTGAGACAAAAGTGTTGTGTAATGATCATCATTATCTCTGTCCCATTGAAGTTAGTCCAAATAGTTCCTTTCTTTATTATTTTTTAAGAAGATTTTGATATTCAAGCACATGGTTACACCAGATTTGGATGTTCACCCACATGGTTACACCAGATTTGGATATTCAAGCACATGGTTACACCAGATTTTGATATGCATGCACATTGTTACACCAGATTTGGATATTCAAGCATGTGGTTACACCAGATTTGGATATTCAAGCACATGGTTTCACCAGATTTGGATATTCAAGCAAATTGTTGCACCAGATTTAAATATTCAAGCACATGGTTACACTAGATTTGGATATTCAAGCACAATGTTTACACCGGCTTTGAATATTCAGGCTTAGTGGCACACCTGGTTTGGAAATTAAGGCACTTTAGAAGGACTGTGCCAAAAGGGCCTGGGGAAAATTCTGAAGACTGTTTGCTCCTTGTAAACACAAAGGTCTTGCTGTGAAAATTATTGGGTATTTTTACAGCCTCATAGATTGTGTTGGTGGACTGGTTCACAAATTATCAGGTATTTATCATGAGCTATTATACAGTTTGTGTGTTCCCATAGGCATTAAGCACATGCCATTTAACACTGTGTTCCCATTATGCTTTTATCAAATGCCAGTTGTCACAGTCTGTGTGTTCCCATTATGCTTTTATCAAATGCCATTTTACCCAGTGTTTTCCCTTTATGCTTTTATCAAATGCCATTTTACCCAGTGTTTTCCCTTTATGCTTTTATCAAATGCAATTTTACCCAGTGTTTTCCCATTATGCGTTTATCAAATGCCATTTTACACAGTGTTTTCCCATTATGCGTTTATCAAATGCCATTTTACACAGTGTTTTCCCATTATGCGTTTATCAAATGCCATTTAACACAGTGTTTTCCCATTATGCGTTTATCAAATGCCATTTTACCCAGTCTGTGTTTTCCCATTACAGCCGTGGGTGGACTGGTTCTCCAGCGAGGTGATGATCCACCCACTGTCCAACCGACCCGAACACAAGAGGAGCTTCATTCCCTCCAAGTGGGAGAAACTTAAGGTCAGTAAACCACATGTTTCCAGCATAATAATGACTAACAAGTTTTTTTCATAATTATAATAACGAAGTAAAGGGGGCTATAGTGGAATCACCTGTCTGTCTGTTGACACCAACCTGTCAGAAGAAGGTCTCTGTCACTTTGTACATATGTGCCATTTATATCATCGTAGATTAAAGTTAGAAAATGTATTCCCAGCTTCAACTTAGACATTCCATACCATCATGTTGCTTAAACTTTTCTGACTCAGAAGCAAAGTGGAAATGGCTACAATGTATGTGCAAACAGCATTAAACCAGAACAGCCTGCGAGTACAGGTTTTTTTTTCCTTTTTTGTGACCCGCTGAAAAACGGCCCTTTCCCCTCAGCAGGTAAATTTTCCCCTAGATTTCATTTCGCCAAAATTTTTTTTTTTTTTACTTTTAATACATAAGTTAACCTGATCTTTGTGACCCACTGAAAAACGGCACTTTCCCCTCAGATTTTTTTTCCCCTCGGCAGGTAAATTTTTCCCCAGATTTTATTTCGCCATTTTTTTTTTTTGTTAACTTTTAATACATAAGTTAACCTGATCTAGTGTAGAAAATAGAACATATTGCATAATTAAATTATCTGTTGCCTTGAATTTGTTTTAAAAAAGAGTAAAATATGTTAAATTGATTATTTAAGACTTTCTTTATTTTCCCCCAAATCTGGCATTTTGCGTGATTTCTCCCTCAAAATCCGGCATTTTGCGAGATTTTTTTCCCCTCTAAAAAGGCCAAGCCTTTTCCCCAATATCAGATAAAAAAACCTGTGAGTAACTCGCAGTTTGTTCAGGTTTAATGCTGTTCGCTACACTCGAGTATCTTAGGGTTGGAAATGAAGCCTTTCAAACTTGAATATATTAAGAAAGAACATGAATTTAATTTGATTTCCTAAAGGACTTCAAATTGGTCAAAGTGGGTTTCTGAACAATAAATGGATATCACAACATGCAGCACAGAATTCATTTATTATACCCCCACAAACGAAGTTTAAGGTGGTATAAAGGAGTGAGCTTGTCGGTCTGTCGGTTGGTCCGTATTAAGTGTCCGCTCTCTAGTTCAAGTAGTTTTCATCCGATCTTCACCAAACTTGGTCAGATGTATCTAGATGATGTCTAGCTCAAGTTCGAATATGGGTCATGCCGGGTTAAAAACTAGGTCATGGGGTCACTTAGTGCGTTTTAAACATTGAGCATGGTGTCCGCTCTCTAATTCAAGTAGTCTTCATCCGATCTTCTCCACACTTGGTCAAAAGTTGTGTCTAGATGATGTGTAGGTCAAGTTCAAACATGGGCCATGCCGGGTAAAAAACTACATGGGGTCATTTAGTGCGTTTTAAACATTGAGCATGGTGTCCGCTGATTTTTGTGAAGACAACATGCAAAATATTATGTGTCAATGCGGCATGTGGGGGTATTCGTCACGTCTGTGACAAAGCTCTAGTTGGCCATTGTTGTGACAAATTCTGGTAATATAGTGCGATATTTTTGTTCAGAACACATAATTAAACTAGAAATGGCGCGGCAGAGGCCGACGCGTATCCCCACGCCGCATGTTTGACCCAGGGGCACCAGGGTTGGTAATGGGGCCATGCATAGTTGAGATTGACCATATTGTCATAAGAGAAGTTCAGTATCAATAAAAAGTGAATCTGTGTAGAAATGAAGAAATTATAGTAAAAGGGAATTTTGGGTGGGCGTGGCCTATGTGGGCGGGGCGCCCCAGGGTTGGTAATGGGGCCATGCATAGCTGAGATTGACCATATTGTCATAAAAGAAGTTCAGTATCAATTTGAAGTGAATAGGTGTAGAAATTATAGTAAAATGCAATTTTGGGTGGGACTGGCCTATGTGGGCGGGGCGCCCCAGGGTTGGTAATGGGGCCATGCATAGTTGAGATTGACCGTATTGTCATAAGAGAGGTTCAGTATCAATTTGAAGACAATCGGTGTAGAAATGAAGAAATAATAGTAAAATAACCTAAAAAAATGAGTAAAATCTCTGGCCCGGCCCCACCCCAACCCCCATAACTTTTGACCCAGGGGTCAGATCAAAATTCCAAATAGTGCAGGGTCGCTCATATGCTCATAGCTACCATGTGTGTAAGTTTCAAGGTTCTAGTGCTTATAGTGTAGGAGGAGATAGTGGCCAGGACGGACGGACAGACAGACAGACGGACAACCGGACAGACGGCGGAGATAACCACAATATCGCCACGCTTTTCAAAAAGCGTGGAGATAACAATTTCATAACGTTTCCAACTTTTCTCAAGAACAAAATAACCTGAACATTTGCTGTCTTACTTAACAATTTATTTTGTCTTGATATTCAAACCTGCTGTCTGTGTCTAAAGGTGGGTCAGATGGTTCACGCACTGAAGATGGGATGGATGAAGCCATCGAAGACACAGGAAGAGCAGGAGAAAGAAGAAGAGGAGCAGGATGACAAGTTCTACATGATCTGGAACGAGGATGAGGAAGTGAGTACCGAATTTTACCTGTGTTTTCTGATTCCCTCAGTAGTTGGCCTTTTGGATAACGTCTTGATAGGCTTAAATATTTGTTGTGTATGTTTTTGGTGGCTTATTTGGTATTGTCACCTTACATTAAAGTGAATTGATGAAAATGCTAATTTTCTATAGCACAATGTCTGCTTTGCTACAAGGATATTGCAATTGATTATGAAACAAAAGCAAACTTTTCTCAAGTATCTGAACTTTTTAGATCAGTTTTAAGATATCCTTTTAAATGACTCACATGCTAGTTCAGACTTCTATGTGGAGATAAAGATGGTAAAGAACATATGTTTGTTGCGGCTATTATATCAAAATACCTGTTTATTCAGTACATAGTATCCCTGCCAGAAAGTACTGACCTTAAACAAATACATTCCCTTTAACTATTCCTTTTCACATCCTGTATTCAGACATGCCATTTATATCCCACATTGTACACTGAGTATTAATCCGTCATATCTGCTTAAACTTTCTGTATGAGATGCAACAGTGTCGCACTTAAACCTTTAAATGTAACCAACTTTTCAGACAGAGATCAGCAAACGGTACCGGCAGCACATACCTGCCCCCAAGACTAGTCTACCTGGCCACGCTGAGAGCTACAATCCTCCACCGGAGTATCTCTTCACAAAGGAGGAGGTAAGCTTTCAACTCCTGAGTACTCTTCACCTAGGATGAGGTTAGCTTTCAACTCCTTAGTACTCTTCACATAGGATGAGGTTAGCTTTCAACTCCTTAGTACTCTTCACATAGGATGAGGTTAGCTTTCAACTCCTTAGTACTCTTCACATAGGATGAGGTAAGCTTTCAACTCCTTAGTACTCTTCACAAAGGAGGAGGTAAGCTTTCAACTCCTTAGTACTCTTCACATAGGATGAGGTTAGCTTTCAACTCCTTAGTACTCTTCACAAAAGAGGAGGTAAGCTTTCAACTCCAATACTCTTCACAAAGGAGGAGGTAAGCTTTCAATTCCTAAGTACTCTTCACAAAGGAGGAGGTAAGCTTTCAACTCCTAAGTACTCTTCTTAAAAGGAGGAGGTGAGGAGAAAGCTTTCAACTCCTAAGTAATCTTCATAAAGGAGGATGTAAGCTTTCAACTCCTGAGTACTCTTCGCAAAGGAGGGAGTAAGCTTACAACTCTTTAGTTATGCTCCCCCAAAATTGTTTGGTGGGAGCATATAGTCTCCGCTTCGTCTGTCTGTCCATGTGTCCGTCCATCCGTGCACAATTTTTTTCCGGGCTATTTCTCAGCAACTAATGACCGGAATTCAATTAAACTTTATGGGAAGCTTCACCAAGAGGAGATGTGCATATTATCAGCCGGTTCTTGTCGGATGATTTTTATGTCCCCCACTATAGAAGTGGGGGACATATTGTTTTTGCCCTGTCTGTTGGTTGGTCTGTTGGTTGGTAGGTTGGTTTGCGCCAACTTAAACATTTGCAATAACTTTTACAATATTGAAGATAGCAACTTGATATTTGGCATGTATATATACTCATGGAGCTGCACATTTTGAGTGGTGAAAGGTCAAGGTCATCCTTCAAGGTCAAAGGTCAAATATATGGGTCAAAATCGCTCATTTAATGTACACTTTTGCAGTATTTCAATTTCAAGATAGCAACTTGATATTTGGCATGCATGTGTATCTCATGGAGCTGCACATTTTGAGTGGTGAAAGGTCAAGGTCAAGGTCATCCTTCAAGGTCAGAGGTCAAAATTATGTGGACAAAATCGCTCATTTTATGAGTCCTTTTGCAATATTGAATATAGCAACTTGATATTTGGCATGCATGTGTATCTCATGGAGCTGCACATTTTGAGTGGTGAAAGGTCAAGGTCAAGGTCATCCTTTAAGGTCAGAGGTCAAATATATGTGGCCCAAATCGCTTATTTTATGAATACTTTTGCAATATTGAAGATAGCAACTTGATATTTGGCATGCATGTGTATCTCATGGAGCTGCACATTTTGAGTGGTGAAAGGTCAAGGTCATCCTTCAAGATCAAATATATGGGTCAAAATTGCTCATGTAATGTCACTTCTGCAATATTGAAGCTAGCAATTTTATATTTGAAATGCATGTGTATCTCATGGAGCTGCACATTTTGAGTGGTGAAGGGTTAAGTTCAAGGTCATCCTTCAAGGTCAAACGTCATATAGGGGGACATTGTGTTTCACAAACACATCTTGTTCACAGAGATATGGCCCTTTGAAATTTTCCATTAACTGTACATATAGTGCAATTCTTGTCCGGGCTATTTCTCAGCAACTATTGACCGGAATTCAATGAAACTTTATGGGAAACTTCACTACCAAGAGGACATGTGCATATTATCAGCCGGTTCTCGTTGCATGATTTTTCACAGACTTATGGCCCTTTGAAATTTTCCATTAACTGTACATATAGTGCAATTCTTGTCCGGGCAATTTCTCAGCAACTAATGACTGGAATTCAATGAAACTTTATGGGAAGCTTCACTACCAAGAGGAGATGTGCATATTATCAGCGGGTTCTGGTCGGATGATTTTTCACAGAGTTATGGCCATTTGAAATTTTCCATTGTACATATAGTGCAATTCTTGTCCGAGCTATTGCTCAGCAACTTATTACGGGAATTCAATGAAACTTTATGGGAAGCTTCACTACCAACAGGAGATGTGCATATTATCAGCCGGTTATGGTCGGAGAGTTATGGCCCTTTGAAATTTTCTACAAGCTGTACATATAGTGCAATTCTTGTCCGGGCTATTTCTCCCCAACTACTGACTGGAATACAATGAAGCTTTATGGGAAGCTTAACTACCTTGAGGAGATGCAAATGTTATTTGTGGGTTCTGGTTAGATGATTTATTTAGAGAGTTATGGCCCTTTGAAATTTTTAAGTTGCTAAATCATCCATCGTATTATTTTGTCCAAAGTTATGCCCCTTTAGACGTTTCCTTTTATTTGAATATGACTTGACTTGACTTGATCCTGAGTTTATTTGTCATCTGCTGCCAGGATTAGTCCCAGTAGCTGGGGTAGGCAGCAGGCGGCCAGAGCGTCTAACCCCTGATTTCCACGCTCCTCTGTTCTGTGGGTCTGTGTTCCCCATGCCACAGGTAGGCAGGTCATCCCTGACACAGTCAGACCACGATTTTCTTGGTCTTCCTCTACCTCTAGCACCAGGAATGGCCATCTTCATGATAGGGTTGATGCAAGAAGTGGCACGTTCGACATGCCCATACCACCTCAGACGTCTGGCTCTAAGTGATGCAGTGACTTCTGGTATCCCTAGTTTACCATACAACGTGTCAGTGTCGACTCCGTCGTCAGGTTTGACGCTGCAGATCCAGCGGGCCATTGCTCTGTTGTTTCTACAAAGTCGTTGTAGATCAGAAGCGGATGGTGCCCACGCTTCACTACCATGTAACATGGCAGACCGGACACAAGCATTGAACACTTTGCCACGGGTTTTAAGGAAAACATGCTTCGACGTCAGTATTGGTAGTAGCTTCTTAAACTTTCCCCAGGCAGTGCAGCATTTGGTGATGATGGCGCGTTCGCAGCCTCCCCCATAACATAGCGTGTCACCCAGATAGCAGAAGCTGACCTCAACATCCAGCAGTGAGCCGTCGACAACCACCTGGGTAACTGGTCTTCCATCAATTGGACGTGCCTGGTCCAGGCATCTCGGACATACATAGTCCGGGATGCTGGTGATCCTTAACTTGATGCCACTGCACTTTTTGTGTACCCACAGTTTGCACTGGGTGCACTCAATGGAGTTCACTCCCACTCCACTCCTACATACCGCACAGGTATGAATATATCGCGCAATATTGTGACAAAAAAAAACTTTGGGGAGCATCACCTGTCTGAGACGGTTTCTTGTTTGTCTTTGTTGATTAAGGAAGAGGAAAGCTTTCCATTTGTATACAGATGAATGGGTGATAAAAAGGTTACATTGTCAATAAGCTTATATCAGTTATGATTGGTAAGCCAACGGCAATTAAATTTTTACGTTAAGACAAATGTAAGCTACTAGTTAAATATTCTTAGCTTACTTGTGAGGCTAGATTGAAACTGTCTTTTAATAAAATCAAGCAAGCCACATTTTGATTGTGTTGTGTAGGAGCAAAAATGGCGAGACCAGGAGCCGGAACAGCGAAGGATGAACTTCATGCCTCAGAAGTTTAGCAACCTGCGTACTGTGCCGGGCTACAGCAACTTCATTCGCGAAAGATTTGAACGCTGTCTTGACCTGTACCTGTGTCCACGACAGAGAAAGACAAGGGTAACTTCTTAGTTGTAGCATATTGTTTCTAGCTTGATCATGAAAAAAGATTATATAATAAAGATGTGTTGCTTAAAGCTGAATTAAAAATAACCAAAATACGTTTATTGGTACTTTGTAAGCCATACTGATTAGACAGGAGGTGAAACTAATATTAAGGATGTGATGGGCTTCCCCAATGCATTCAAAACTTTTTGTAGTACAGAGTTCATACGGAGGTCAGTTTTCTCAGAAAGCATAGGGAGTCCACCACAAATTGAAGACAAAATAGGCAGTCAGGCTAATTGGAATGCTCATCCCAATTAGAGATAAATCTCTTAACCTCCTGATTTTAAGGTGGAAACCATGTCCATTTTACCATTTTGAACAATCTGCACATCATGTTGAGAAATAAAAAAGTTTCAATTCAGAAGTGTTATTTATAGACACGAAACGTCTCAACATGTCCATAAATTGTGACAGGTTTCCTGCATAATTATATTCATCGTTTGAAGCTGTATACATATATATTTTAACCCAATATTGAAGTCAAACTGATGCATGTTATTGTCATATTTATTTCTAGGGTGGGATACATTTATAGTCTCTTAGAAAGTTATATTTAATTAAAGACCTTTCTTACTATATTCATGTTTGTAAGGCTTTATCTCCAAACCTTAGATTCTGATGAGCATCAAACAGCATAAAACCTGAACTGACTGCGAGTTACTCACAGGCTGTTCTGGTTTTATGCTGTTTGCACATAAATATTTTCACTTGGCTTCTAAGTGGGAAAGACTTAAATCCCTATATTCTTCTGTTATAGATGAATGTGGACCCAGAGGATTTGATACCAAGGCTGCCCAAACCTAAAGATTTACAGCCATTCCCCACCACTCAGTCTCTGGTAGGAATCTGTCCCTCTCAGGGCCTGATAATTGCTTTTAAATTGTGTTGAACAATCCATGTAACATCTGTAAAATGCCATGCATCAAAGAAACATTGTATGTTATGATTTTGAATTAGATGACATCTTCCTGAAAGTGTAAGATGAACAATTACATTACCAAAGCTTTGCTCAGACTCATCGAACCAAGACTGGTGGCATGTACCAAATTGTGAAATAAATAATCTTGCTTATGTTAATCTCTTGGGAGAAGGCAATGGTGTAAGTCTGTCTATTTAAAACTGATGATCTGAGCAAACCTGGTTCATAAGCTACCAGTGCATGACTGACCTTTACACAGATGTTCCAAATTTTAAACTGTTTGTTATATTACCATGGTTAAAGTTTGGGGACAACTTTCTCTTTCTTTACTTCCATTTAATCAGAGGTGAATGTTGAAATCTGAAGAACTGGTGAATACTTTGCTGATATAAGACAGTGTGATTGTGGATTACAAATCAGTGTGTAATAATTTACCAGTGTAATCATTTACCTATGGTTATCTTTTAAGATTCTAAGCCCAGGTGCTTGTTTTTACGGTTTCAGTATCAGGGACTACCGAATCTCCTATTGGCACACTAAAAGGTTTTGGAAAGAGCTATTTGATACATAAAAGATATGATTCATTAATTTTTACTTTAAATGCTCTGTATACATACAACACTAATCCTGTTTGCATTAAGTTTCGATATCTGACTACAGGTCTACTTGGGCCACACAGACATGGTCCGCTGCATCTCTGTGGACCCGTCCGGTCAGTGGCTGGTCAGTGGGTCTGATGACTGCTCTGTCCGTTTGTGGGAAGTGTCCACTGGGCGCTGCATGAAGACACTCACAGTGAAGGAGAAGGTCAAGGGCATTGCATGGAACCCCAACCCAGCTGTGTGCCTGGTAGCAATAGTGTGGTGAGTCAACCCAGCTGTGTGCCTGGTAGCAATAGTGTGGTGAGTCAACCCAGCTGTGTGCCTTGTAGCAATAGTGTGGTGAGTCAACCCAGCTGTGTGCCTGGTAGCAATAGTGTGGTGAGTCAACCCAGCTGTGTGCCTGGTAGCAATAGTGTGGTGAGTAACCCAGCTGTTTGCCTGGTAGCAATAGTGTGGTGAGTCGCAACCCAGCTGTGTGCCTGGTAGCTATAGTGTGGTGAGTCGCAAAGCTGTGTGCCTGGTAGCAAAGTGTGGTGAGTCGCAACCCAGCTGTGTGCCTGGTAGCAATAGTGTGGTGAGTCGCAACCCAGCTGTGTGCCTGGTAGCAATAGTGTGGTGAGTCGCAACCCAGCTGTGTGCCTGGTAGCAATAGTGTGGTGAGTCAACCCAGCTGTGTGCCTGGTAGCAATAGTGTGGTGAGTCCCAACCCAGCTGTGTGCCTGGTAGCAATAGTGTGTTGAGTCAACCCAGCTGTGTGCCTGGTAGCAATAGTGTGGGAGCTGTGTGCCTGGTAGCAATAGTGTGGTGAGTCAACCCAGCTGTGTGCCTGGTAGCAATAGTGTGGTGATTCAACCCAGCTGTGTGCCTGGTAGCAATAGTGTGGTGAGTCGCCTGGTAGCAATAGTGTGGTGAGTCGCAAAGCTGTGTGCCTGGTAGCAATAGTGTGGTGAGTCAACCCAGCTGTGTGCCTGGTAGCAATAGTGTGGTAAGTCGCAAAGCTGTGTGCCTGGTAGCAATAGTGTGGTGAGTCGCAAAGCTGTGTGCCTGGTAGCAATAGTGTGGTGAGTCAACCCAGCTGTGTGCCTGGTAGCTATAGTGTGGTGAGTCCCAAAGTTGTGTGCCTGGTAGCAATAGTGTGGTGAGTCCCAAAGCTGTGTGCCTGGTATCAATAGTGTGGTGAGTCCCAAAGCTGTGTGCCTGGTAGCAATAGTGTGGTGAGTCGCAAACCCAGCTGTGTGCCTGGTAGCAATAGTGTGGTGAGTCGCAACCCAGCTGTGTGCCTGGTAGCTATAGTGTGGTGAGTCACAAAGCTGTGTGCCTGGTAGCAAAGTGTGGTGAGTCGCAACCCAGCTGTGTGCCTGGTAGCAATAGTGTGGTGAGTCGCAACCCAGCTGTGTGCCTGGTAGCAATAGTGTGGTGAGTCGCAACCCAGCTGTGTGCCTGGTAGCAATAGTGTGGTGAGTCAACCCAGCTGTGTGCCTGGTAGCAATAGTGTGGTGAGTCCCAACCCAGCTGTGTGCCTGGTAGCAATAGTGTGTTGAGTCAACCCAGCTGTGTGCCTGGTAGCAATAGTGTGGGAGCTGTGTGCCTGGTAGCAATAGTGTGGTGAGTCAACCCAGCTGTGTGCCTGGTAGCAATAGTGTGGTGATTCAACCCAGCTGTGTGCCTGGTAGCAATAGTGTGGTGAGTCGCCTGGTAGCAATAGTGTGGTGAGTCGCAAAGCTGTGTGCCTGGTAGCAATAGTGTGGTGAGTCAACCCAGCTGTGTGCCTGGTAGCAATAGTGTGGTGAGTCGCAAAGCTGTGTGCCTGGTAGCAATAGTGTGGTGAGTCGCAAAGCTGTGTGCCTGGTAGCAATAGTGTGGTGAGTCCCAAAGTTGTGTGCCTGGTAGCTATAGTGTGGTGAGTCCCAAAGCTGTGTGCCTGGTAGCAATAGTGTGGTGAGTCGCAAACCCAGCTGTGTGCCTGGTAGCTATAGTGTGGTGAGTCAACCCAGCTGTGTGCCTGGTAGCAATAGTGTGGTGAGTCAACCCAGCTGTGTGCCTGGTAGCAATAGTGTGGTGAGTCGCAAAGCTGTGTGCCTGGTAGCAATAGTGTGGTGAGTCCCAAAGCTGTGTGCCTGGTAGTAATAGTGTGGTGAGTCAACCCAGCTGTGTGCCTGGTAGCAATAGTGTGGTGAGTCAACCCAGCTGTGTGCCTGGTAGCAATAGTGTGGTGAGTCCCAAAGTTGTGTGCCTGGTAGCAATAGTGTGGTGAGTCCCAAAGTTGTGTGCCTGGTAGCAATAGTGTGGTGAGTCGCCTGGTAGCAATAGTGTGGTGAGTCATCCCAGCTGTGTGCCTGGTAGCAATAGTGTTGTGAGTCATCCCAGCTGTGTGCCTGGTAGCAAAAGTGTGGTGAGTCGCAAACCCAGCTGTGTGCCTGGTAGCAATAGTGTGGTGAGTCCCAAAGTTGTGTGCCTGGTAGCAATAGTGTGGTGAGTCACAAAGCTGTGTGCCTGGTATCAATAGTGTGTTGAGTCAATCCAGCTGAGTGCATGGTAGCAATAGTGTGGTGAGTCCCAAAGCTGATTGATACTTTGAATTTGTTGAAATGCAAATAACTTAAACCCTTTCCCTCTCAGAAGCAAAGTGACAATGGCTATGTGCAAACAGCATAAAACCAGATCAGCCTGCGAGTAACTCGCAGACTGTTCAGGTCTTATGCTGTTTGCTTCTCTTCAGTATCTAAGGGTTATATTTCAATGTTACTTTCTAAGGGCCCTTCCAGTTAAGCATATATCTCACCCCAGGACGGCAAAATAAAGAAATTCTGTTGGGGATGGGTTTCTTCATATTTTGCTTCTGAAGGGGGGTGTTATAACTTATATTTTACTTCTGTTGGGCGGCATCATTTCTATTTTGCTTCTAACCCTATTTGCCAACTTTAAATGGACTACATTACAGCTCACGCGAAACCAACAAAGTCCGCGGCTATCCCGCGGAGGAATACGGACAAAACCCCTCCCGGATAAAAACCCTCCCGTCATTTTCATAGGGGGCGGACGAAAACCCTCCCATGAATAAACATGGGCGGACAAAAACCCTCCCATGAAAAAAACGGGGGAGGACAAAAACCCTCCCATGAAAAAACGGGGGCGGACAAAAACCATCCCGTAAAAGAAATTTAACACTGACAAATGTAATTGTTTCACTTAGTGTTGCATTCATTAATCCGACAAAATTACCCATTGTGTGTTTTGTGTATTGTGTTTTCAGGGGTGTAAAATTGTTGAAAGAAAATGTGTATCCATTAACTGTAAACATACCGCAATTGAATGCAATACGATTAAGTGCAACGTTTAATCGCGTCATAGCACATTCATGCAAAAAAGCGTGCTTTCCGGGAAGTTTCTGAAACCTTTGCGAAAATGAAAGTAAAAATCTGTTAACAACTAACAATTCGTTAGCATGTAAATAATTTGTCTTATTTACTTATTGAATTTATCTTTGACTGTAACGTTTTCAATTGCATTGTTGCAGACAATTTATAAAGCATACTGTTTTGTCAAATATGTCAATGATTCGGTTATTTAGGCCCACTAATAAGCTAATCATAACAATGAACTAGTTAATGGCATACAATAATATATATCAAAATAGCAAATTGTGAATCTGCATCTACGAACAAAAACCCTCCCGTTAAAGCAATTAAACACCGACAAATGTAATTGCTTCACACATTGTTGCATTCATTAATCCGCAAAATTTACTCAAAATAGCAAACTGCGAATCTTCAACTACTTTTAGTTTTTAATAAGTTTAATCACAGAATCAATAAAAAGCAATTAAACGCCGACAAATGTATTTGCTTCCCACATAATTGACGTCAAATGGGTGTAAAATAACAGCATTTCAATTCGGAATTAGTCAATATATAATGTTATGTTACCTACTGAAGTGAAGTCACTTTTACAAAAAATAAATATCTCGGAGAACCGACAACAAAATACAAATGTCGGAAACGACATTCGGAATGACCGATTTCGGATTAAAAATTCATAAATAATCGTTGGTACTTGAATTCGTGGCTCAGATTTCACGGGATGGTTTTTGTCCGGTCCCGTATTTTCATAGGAGGGTTTTTGTCCTTCCCCGTTTTTTTCATGGGTGGGTTTTTGTCCGTCCCCGTTTATTCATGGGAGGGTTTTCGTCCGGTCCCTATAAAACTGACGGGAGGGTTTTTATCCTGGAGGGTTTTTGTCCGGCATTCTCCCGCGGACGGATTCTTTTGCTTTCGAAATTTCTCCGCATCCACAACGAGTATTCACTCCGCATCATGCCGAGGCACTCGGCGATAATTCGCGGAGTGACACCACGTCTGTTTCTGCCTCGGCATCGATCCGCCGAATCACGCCGCGTTTTAACACGCGGCGATTCGCCGAGAAGAAATATTTACAAATATTGATTGTATACTATAACAAATGTTAAATAATTTTCAAATTAACCAATGCAAGAATTTCAAATTAACGAATATAAGAAACAGATACAGATGATACCCGATATTTTAATTTCTACGCGATTGTTTAACATTTCGTTGGCTTCTATGCATACTTCATACAATTACAATAGGATGTCATCTGTCAAAACAATGATTTTGTAGGTCAGTAACCATATTGAAGAAATTTACACAGTTTAATCTCGGAAACGAGACTTGCTTTAAACATGGAATAAATCGATATCTATTTGCATAAGAGTTGCTAAAATACACAGACGACACAAATATAAATAATGTTGACAATCTGAATAAAATCAAATGTTGGTTTATTTTTAAAATGATTACTTTCACTTCGTCCCGATTTCCAGAAAAAGACTTGTACATGTGCGTCTAAATGTAAATTTACACATGGCTTAAGGCGATGTATGCGTGTGCAGTGGGAATACCGCCGTCCTGATTGGGCTGCGATTTAATAAAATAGTAGCGTGTAAACTTGATTTGATGGAAAAAGGCAAACTTTTTTCTTTACAATTTCTTGAGCAATGTTGAACGGATTATGCTTTTGAAAATGGAAGCCGTGATCATTCGGAATTATCGTTATTTTAAATGTTTCAAACATAGTTTTTTACACTTGACATTAGGCGGTGATCTTTTGATTTTGGTGGCATTCTGTTTCATTTCGGACCCATGCAATTTTTATGCCCCCCTTCGAAGAAGAGGGGGTATATTGCTTTGCTCATGTCGGTCGGTCTGTCGGTATGTCGGTCTGTCGGTCCGTCCACCAGGTGGTTGTCAGACGATAACTCAAGAACGCTTGGGCCTAGAATCATGAAACTTCATAGGTACATTGATCATGACTAGCAGATGACCCCTATTGATTTTGAGGTCACTAGGTCAAGGTCACGGTGACCAGAAATAGTAAAATGGTTTTTGAATGATAACTCAAGAACGCATACGCCTAGGATCATGAAACTTCATGGGTAGATTGATCATGACTTGCAGATGACCCCTATTGATTTTGAGGTCACTAGGTCAAGGTCACGGTGACCCGAAATAGTAAAATGGTTTCGGGATGATAACTCAAGAACGCATACGCCTAGGATCATGAAACTTCATGGGTAGATTGATCATGACTCGCAGATGACCCCTATTGATTTTGAGGTCACTAGGTTAAAGGTCAAGGTCACGGTGACCCGAAGTAGTAAAATGGTTTTCGGATGATAACTCAAGAAGGCATACGCCTAGGATCATGAAACTTCATAGGTAGATTGATCATGACTTGCAGATGACCCCTATTGATTTTGAGGTCACAAGGTCAAAGGTCAAGGTCACGGTGACCCGAAATAGTAAAATGATTTTCGGATGATAACTCAAGAACGCTTTTGCCTAGGATCATGACACTTCATAGGTAAATTGATCGTGACTCACAGATGACCCCTATTGATGTTCAGGTCACTAGGTCAAAGGTCAAGGTCACAGTGACAAAAATCGTATTCACACAATGGCTGCCACTACAACGGACAGCCCCTATGGGGGGCATGCATGTTTTACAAACAGCCCTTGTTCAGATCACAATCTCTGTGCTTTATTACTCGAACTTGTTAGTTACTGACCACGCGTGCTACTGAATATAACCATCCGGACTGTGTATTATGGCCCATGCAAGTGGCTCCGACCCGTGTTCATGTTAGATAAGCACGTGCACTATTTAAGAAATAGAAAACCTCACTGAGGGCCCTATGGCAGAATAGTGACCAGCCAGGAAGCCCCAAATAGTAGAATAGTGACCAGCCAGGCTGCGCCAAATAGTATATGTACCGAAGGTTGTTCATTGGGCGTTGCAGAGGAATTTTAACTGTACACGACATTTGTGTGCAGTCAGTATACAATACAACAAGACTATTGCCAAGCAATATATGTCCACTACCGGCTCCACCATTGTCAGATATATTTTTTCTATATTTGCCATAGCAACCAGAATTGTTGACGTAGGAACAAAATGAAATGTCGTGCATAATGCCCATATTGCCATCTATCCATGTTTAAAGTTTCATGAAAAAATATAAAGAACTTTTAAAGTTATCGCAGGATCCAGAAAAGTGTGACAGACTCAAAGACTGACGGACACACAGAGCGCAAACCATAAGTCTTAATTGTTTCAATAATGAAGGAACTGAAACAGCGAAACGGTAACGATACAGCGTGTTTGAATTATATTTTATTAAGAGGAAATGTCAATGCCAAGTAATTCGCAAGATATCCCGGTAATTTAGTAACAACGAAACTTTTAATGGAAATTAAAATTAATGATCTCAATGTTGTACCCGCTATGAAATGTTTATTTACAAATAAATACACCCACGCTAATTTTCTCGCGCTTTTTATCAGGACAAAGAAATTCATTTAATCCACGTGCACTATGTATGTGTGGCTAGAATTTGTAACCGAAAATAGATGTACATGATGCGTGCAAACCGTGTCAGGTTATTTACCCATGTTGGAATACAACTGTCCTGATTGGGCACTTATTTCATGAAATCTTTAAATGGAAACATATGCCGAAATTAATTTGATACTTTCGAAAATTGGTAACGTTTGTGTTTATAACATTCTTGAGCCCTCTTATCGTCATTATTAACCAGAATTTGCTTTTAAAAATGGAAATCAGGCATATGCGGGATTATCGAGTAATGGATAAAGACGGGAGAAGTTGCATGTATGCGATTGAGACAGTTGAAACATATGTATCGGGGAATCGAGAGACTTGGGTAAAATACGATTATTACAATCAGCTATGAGTTCTCCATGGCTTCAAACTGTTAATTGCATAATCAAACACGCAATTGTCACTGCAGGTGCGGTATCCTACAGTAAGGTGCGAACACAGTTTTGTTTTATACGCGTCGTTTTAAAAGACAGACAAAATCTGTCACGGGCATGGGTGTGAAAAACATGTTGAAATTTGAAAACAACAATGCTAACAATCCCATATTGTTCTACAGACAAATTAATTTTATTTTTTGGGGAGGGGACAGGCTTTGATTGTTTATGTCCGAACGTGGTTAATCTACAGTTAATAAACAATATGATTCGGAACTTGTAATTAGTTTCCATCAAAGGTAAATTATAGTTAATAAGATTGTTCGCTGAGTGACTCGGCGTCGTATCACAAACAATTTCCTCCATGTTAATGCTGCCCTAGAAGTGCTTTTAAAATCAAAACGGAAGTGACATAAGCTTCAAAAACAACACCATTTTCCTAGGTGTCATTGAAGTAGTTGGCATGTCGGACCAAAAGTGGCCAATTTTTATTTGATAAAAAATGTATTTAATAAATATACAATATGCTAAAATACAACATGATTTGAAGAAGGGGACAGAATAATCAGAACCCCAATGAAAAATGCTTTGCAAACTTTATATTTTGGGCTATTGAAATTCACATTAATAAAAAAAACTTCTAAAGGGGGTCCAAATAGCAGAAAAGAATATTCTAAAGGGAGTTCTTTTTTTTGTAAAATTAACTTCTGAAGGGGGTTGGTTCATTTTGAAAGTGCCTTCCTGGGGGTGGGACATATGTTTTACTGGAATAGCCCTAAGGGACTACAAATGCGTCAAAATACGTTTCTAAGTGGTAAAGGGTTAACTGGAAATTCTCAAGGTGTGTAAGTCAAAATCTCCAGCGTGAAGAGTGTAATTTATTTGAAGTCCCTAGCTGAATTGTCATTGAGTTGTAGTTTGTTTCAGATTAAATTCAAATTACCTGAATTGGAAATTGTCAATGTTGTTCAATCAAGAGGTTGTAGAATGGAATTAATTTAAATCTCGAGCTTAGATGTTGTTTGATATGTGAAATTCAAATAACCTGAAATGGAAATTCTCAAATTTTTTGGTTTAGTTCATATATGCAGTTTGTAGAATAGAATTCATTCTTTTAGCTCAGTAGCTTTCTGCATAATTGACACTTGCAAAAATATGCTATATCATAGAACCCCAGCCCTGTTGTCTGCTTCATAGCCTTGGTGTGGTGGGTGGGGAAATCGGGTTCATCTTATCAGAGATCTAAAGACGGGTTTACCTATATTAAAAGAAACATTTTGGATGAGTATGTTCCTGAAATAAAGAATACTCAGGACATGATAGACTGACTAACAATAAGTAGTCTTAGATGTTGGTGGTACCTATGCTTTGCAAAAAATCAAAAAGATGTTGATTGTCATGTTAATGAAATTTACTTGCAATCCTTTGTAAATCATTTTACATGAATTACTTAACTTTATTGCAGGGAGAAAACAGTGGTGTTGTTGAACCCTGGTGTGGGGGACAAACTTCAGCTCTCCAACACAGATAACATGCTGGCTTCACAGACACAGGCCGAGTCTTCTGCAGGTAGGACATTCTGGGATTTGGGGTAACTAGGCCATAGTATGGGCCACTGACCTTCGTGCACTGGTATGCTGATGTCTTGGAATGATGATTTTTGTATACGGATGTAAGGATAGAACTTATAATTATCCCCACGCTTTTTGAAAAAAAGGTGGGGATATTGTGGTGATCTCCGCCGTCCGTCCGTCCGTCTGTCCGTCCGTCTGTCCGTCCGTCCTGGCCACTATCTCCTCCTACACTAAAAGCACTAGAACCTTGAAATTTACACACATGGTAGCTATGAGCATATGTGCGACCCTGCACTATTTGGAATTTTGATCTGACCCCTGGGTCAAAAGTTATAGGGGTTGGGGTGGGGCCGCGTCAGAAATTATCACTCATTTTTTTAGGTTATTTTACATTTACTTCTTTATTTCTACACCGATTCACTTCAAATTGATACTGGACCTCACCTATGACAATACGGTCAATCTCAACCATGCATGGCCCCATTCCCAACCCTGGGGCGCCCCGCCCACATAGGCCACACCCACCAAAAATTTCCATTTACTATAATTTTTTCATTTCTACACGGATTCACTTCAAATTGATACTGAACTTTTGTTATGACATTAGGGTCAATCTCAACTATGCATGGCCCCAATCCCAACCCTGGGGCGCCCGCCCACATAGGCCACACCCACCAAAAAATTCCATTTACTATAATTTTTTCATTTCTACACGGATTCACTTCAAATTGATACTGAACTTCTCTTATGACATTAGGGTCAATCTCAACTATGCATGGCCCCATAACCAACCCTGGGGCCCCGCCCACATAGACCACACCCACCCAAAATTGCCTTTACTATAATTTCTTCATTTCTACACCGATTCACTTCAAATTGATATTGAACTTCTCTTATGACAATACAGTCAATCTCAACTATGCATGGCCCCATTACCAACCCTGGGGCGCCCCGCCCACATAGAC
This sequence comes from Dreissena polymorpha, assembly GCF_020536995.1. Taxonomy (NCBI): domain Eukaryota; kingdom Metazoa; phylum Mollusca; class Bivalvia; order Myida; family Dreissenidae; genus Dreissena; species Dreissena polymorpha. Next base: position 14,494,843 of record NC_068363.1, on the reverse strand, counting down.
CACACCCACCCAAAATTGCCTTTTACTATAATTTCTTCATTTCTACACCGATTCACTTCAAATTGATACTGAACCTCTCTTATGACAATACGGTCAATCTCAACTATGCATGGCCCCATTACCAACCCTGGGGCGCCCTGCCCACATATGTCACACCCACCCAAAATTGCCTTTTACTATAACTTCTTCATTTCTACACCAATTCACTTCTAATTGATGATGAACTTCTCTTATGACAATACGGTCAATCTCAGCTATGCATGGCCCCATTACCAACCCTGGGGCACACCTAGGTCAAACATTCGGCGTGGGGATACGCGTCGGCCTCTGCCGCGCCATTTCTAGTTGTGATATATACTGATATGCAAGCAATATGTTAAATAAATTAAATTAATTATGATATACCAGTGAGCGCTGAGGTTATGTTTTCCAAACGTATTGGATTTAAATAAGCTGTTCTTTGTTTTGTGCATCAAAAAATAGTTTTTGTTCAGCAACAAAGAGATCAACCTTTTTACAAGCATCATAATTAGAGCTTATACTGTATACAAATATTTTGCTAATGAAGGTTTTACTCTCTATATGGTGATTAGATTCCAAGGTTGCTGTGTCGTGGAGTGTATGTGAGGGCAGTGAACACGACCAGGGGTACCGACTGAAGCTGACACATGCACATGTGAGATCATTTATCTGTCCTGTATGGATGCTCTATTGAGGAAATTCAAAAACTTCTTTAAAAAAAATAAAAAATATATATGAAGTTATGCTGTCCTACACTTATACAGTTATACTTCAGTGAAAATATTAACATAATATATACAAGTATAATAATGAACATATGATAATTATTGCCAGAATCATGATAAAGGGATTGTATTTATCCTAAGTGTTGTACACTAACAATTAAAAACCATGTCAGAATCTAGTGAGTCTCTGTAACTATGTTAGAAATGCAGATTGGCACGTCAGACTTGAAGGTGACAGGCAGAAAAAATGTCTCATTATTTCCCCACAAAAGAATCATAAGAAGGGGTATGTTGGGGTTGCTCTAAATTTTGATTGGTCCATTCTGTCAGTTCACAAAACATGTTTGGAGTTTGTTGAGCGAAACTATTCAACCTTTCTTTTTGGATGTAATTGAAACTTAAACAAGATTCAGAAGTGTGAAACCCAGGTATCAAGAGTTATTTACCATTGAACATAGTCACCATGCTACTGCTGCTGTATTAGTCTTGTGTGTTACAAGTTGCTAGTTTTCCAGAGATTTCTTCAATCTGAATAATTCTCTTCCTCTAACAGGATGTATCCCAGTTCACGTGGCACTCAAAGGGTGACTACTTTGCCACGGTCATGCCCGACGGTCAGACGAGGTCTGTTCTGATTCACCAGCTGTCACGACGCAGGTCACAGAACCCGTTCTCCAAGTCAAAAGGAAGCGTGCAGTGTGTGCGCTTCCATCCGCTAAGACCTTTCTTGTTTGTGGCAGTAAGTACCACTAGGAGGGCGTGAATTGGGTTGCAGTGGACTCTTTTGGACAAAAAATCTTTGAAGCATTAGTGTTTGATTGTTTGTAAATATTTCTGTGGATGTTAAAATTTTAATATGGCAGTTTTTAATAACTGATATGTGAGTTTTGTGCATGTAAACTGCTTATTATGCCTCCCTTCAAAGAAGAGGGGGTATATTGTTTTGCACATGTCGGTAGGTTGGTCCGTCCACCAGATGGTTTCCGGATGATAACTCAAGAACACTTAGGCCTAGGATCATGAAACTTCAGAGGTACATTGCTCATGACTGGCAGATGACCCCTATTGATTTTGAGGTCACTAGGTCAAAGGTCAAGGTCACAGTGACTTGAAATAGTAAATTGTTTCCGGATGATGACTTAAGAAGGCTTACGCCTAGGATCATGAAACTTCATAGGTACATTGTACATCACTCGCAGATGACCCCTATTGATTTTCAGGTCACTAGGTCAAAGGTCAAGGTCACAGTGACGTGAAACAGAAAAATGGTTTCCAGATGATAACTCAAGAAGGCTTACGCCGAGGATCATGAAACTTCATAGGTACATTGATCATGACTCGCAGATGACCCCTATTGATATTCAGGTCACTAGGTCAAAGGTCAAGGTCACGGTGACTCGACACAGTAAAATGGTTTCCAGATGATTACACAAGAAAGCTTACGCCTAGGATCATGAATCTTCATAGGTACATTGATCATGACTGGCAGGTGACCCCTATTAATTCTCAGGTCACTAGGTCAAAGGTCAAGGTCACAGTGACTCGAAACAGTAAAATGGTTTCCTGATGATAACTCAAGAATACTTAGGCCTATGATAATGAAACTTCATAGGTACATTGATCATGACTGGCAGATCTATTTTCAAGTCACTAGGTCAAAGGTCAAGTTCACAGTGACAAAAAACGTATTCACACAATGGCTGCCACTACAACTGACAGCCCATATGGGGGCATGCATGTTTTACAAACAGCCCTTGTATTTGTTATGCTTTCCTAGAAAAAAAGAATAAGGTTTACTATATGCTGTTAAATGAATGGAAATCCCGTGTACACAAGGAGAAACCAAGCAAAGAGCTTGTTTAAGTAAACAGATGATGTTATAGATGTTAAACGAAAGGTTCTGTTTGGATAAGCCGAAGAGCTTTAACCATATTCATAAAGTGAACACTGAAGTCGGTTTAATTTTCTAAAATATATGTGTTAATGTTGTTCTGTACATTTCAGACCCAGCGCTATGTCAGGGTCTACAACCTCTTAAAGCAGGAACTCAGTAAGAAGTTGCAGGCAAACTGTAAATGGGTGTCCAGTATGGCGGTGCATGCAGAAGGTAAGCCAGGGGTCACTAAGGGTCATTGTGGAATGGTATCTGCCTTCAGTTTATCCACGTGCTGTCTTTTAAAAGCATCATTATGTTTTGCTGTGTAAATGTTCCCATTCTATACATAGATGGTGATGTCACTATGTTATTGTCACCTCTATACTGAGGCGCATCAAATTCCCCTGGTTTGGGGAATCATCCTTCCGCCAAAGTAGTTAATAAAATTTCGGAGGAGCATATAGTTGCCAGTTTGTCCTTCAGTACTTCTGTGCGTCACACTTTTGTTACAGTTTCTCATAGCGCCTTCACTATTTTACCGATCTCTTACATATTTGGCATGTAGGTACCTTGCATGGACCTCTACCTTTTGATGAGGTTTGAGGTCACTGGGTCAAGGTCACCGAGGCTAATAATAGATATTCCGTCACACTTTTGTTACTGTTTCTTTTAGCGATTTCACTATTTTACCAATCTCTTACATATTTGGCATGTAGGTACCTTGCATGGACCTCTACCTTTTGATGAGGTTTGATGTCACTGGGTTCAAAGTCAAGGTCACCAAGGCTTATAAAAAAAAGATTTTCTGTCACACTTTTGTTACAGTTTCTCATAACGCCTTCAATACTTTTTCAATTTTTTGAGCCAACCAGATTTCGTTTTTCGGCGCGCGAAAAGTGGTTTTGAAATAATAATATATCCTATCAACTTGATCATATTTCTTTTGATGACAACAAGGGCATATCACATATAATATAACATGCAGTTTTCAATATAGAAATAATTATTATGGTACTTTTCAAAGTACAAACATAAGTCAATTGTACATGTACACTTAACAGTGGAGTAAGTTGTCCCAAATTTGAAATCCTGAAAATTAGGCCGGGGGTCTTAGAACCAGGAACCCAACATATGTATTCGGCATTCTATTTCTTCTATAAAGAACTCCGGAAATAAATTTAAATCAGCGAAAAATAATGTATCCGATAACGACAGTCCGAAAAATTGTACGCGTTCTGCACTTGAAATAAAATTTGCATATCGTTTGATTGCAGAAAATGAAAATTGGTAGCCTAGCAAATACGTAATAAATATACCATTTGGTTGACATTTTTCTTTACAATAGCATAGCTTGTGAGTAAAACAACTTAATTATCTCCTTTTATTTCAAACGATAACGTCGATAATCGTCAGAAAGGTGTAACATCATCAACATAGAACTAATTATTTAATGATCATCCTTTAATTCAGATCGATAGTCCGTAGACAGGTCTGAAGTGATCGGCTGAGAAATTATTTATTGTTGCTCTTGTCATTCGTTTATCTTTAAATACGACGTTTGCCAGCGGCCGATTATTTGTTGGCAGATAATAGATTTTCTGTCACACTTTTTTTACCGTTTCTCATAGCGCCTTCAATACTTTACCGATCTCTTTAATATTTCCTCTACCTTTTGATGAGGTTTGATGTCACTGGGTTCAAGGTCAAGGTCACCGAGGCTAATAATAGATTTTCCGTCACAGTTTTGTTGCAGTTTCTCATAGCGCCTTCAATACTTTACTGATTTCTTTCATATTTGGCATGTAGGTACCTTGCATGGACCTCTACCTTTTGATGAGGTTTTGAGGTCACTGGGTTCAAGGTCAAGGTCACGGAGGCTAATAATAGATTTCCATCACACTTTTTTACAGTTTCTCATAGCGCCTTCAATACTTACTGATCTCTTTCATATTTGGAATGTAGGTCCCTTGCATAGACCTCTACCTTTTGATGAGGTTTGAGGTCACTGGGGTCAAGGTGAAGGTCACCGGGGCTAAAATTAGAATTTTTTTAGGTGGTAATTAACACATAGATTGACAAAACGCATCATCGGGGAGCATCCATCAGTTTCACTGATATTCTTGTTTTATTGCGTGTTTAAAATGAAATGTTGTTTTAAGAAATGTTATTTAATGATGTTTTAATTAGGGATGTCAACGAATATCCGAATATTCGGTCCCGGACCGAATATTCGGATACTGTTTTCCGAATCGAATATTCGGAAGAAAAAATAAAAAATCGAGTAATTTCAAAGACTTTGTATTCGTACAATTTGTTTCAAACCTTGTCAAAAAAGTTGTTCCTCGTGTCATAATGTTTATTCCGGTTGGCGCGATAATGCGTCGCTATGGTGATGACAGTATACCGGTCATAAATCCCGCTAACAAAGCCAGACACTTTGTGTCAAAATTATGATAGGTGCAAAGCGCGTCGGCAATCAAAACACCGACCTGCACTTGATCCAATGACTCGAATTACATTTAAAATTATCAAAGATTAAATGAGTAAAGGAAAAGCCAACTTTGTGTAAAAAACAAATAAGACCGTATGGCAATTTAAACACCGACCCGTCTTGATCTAATTACTCGAATTACATTTAAAATGATCAAAGATTAAATGAGTAAAGAAAGAGCCGACTTGGTGTGAAAAACAAAACAGATCGTATGGTTATAATCACGTTGTCCAATCAAAAAAGCTGTTAGAAAATAATTTACTCAACCTCTAATGAGTATTTGCGTATCGTATGGTCCAAACATTAATTAATTACTCAATATTCAATCAGGTATTATACTTAAAGAAATGTTTTTGGTATTGCACCCTCATTTAATTGAAAATATTAGAATTGCTACACGCATAAGGTAAATATCTGTCCCAGCAAAATGCCACCTACGCCTTCCGCTGCTTGGAAGTATTTCACGACATCATCCGATAAGAAGTCGCCGATCCAAGTGTCTTTTAAACGTGGCAACTTTAAAAGACTGACTGTTTAGTCTGTTAAACAGGTTCAAAGTGTGCTGTGGCTATGTACATAATTCGTTTAAGTTCAGCTTTCATTCAATGTAGATCTAACTGTTTTGTCGTATAATTATTTTGTCGTCATGTAATATTATGTTTCTCGTTCTATTGTTGATGTACGATATTAATAGTTTAAAAACAGTTTTTGTCATTCAATTTTAACAATAAAAAGTAATCAACAAAATCAGCTTCGAATTAGCGACGGCAACGCTGTGTCAATATTTAGTCACTTCCGTTGAACTTCCGGTAAAAACGAAAGTAGAATTCATGGAGTAATGGTACGGTAAACAAAGTTGACTTTTTTCCAACAGATGTTGACCGAATATCCGAATATTCGTTCGGAAGGGTGACCGAATATTCGAATACCGAAATCGGTATTCGTTGCCATCCCTAGTTTTAATGTGATTTTGAATCTCTATTAAGACTGAAAGCGATTATCAGAAGCATGATTACCTGACCTACTTTCGCTTTCACTTTTCACTCATAAAAGAAGTGCTACCCACAATATCTTGGGCGTTAGTACACAGGTCAGTAAGACCAGTGTGTACACAATGATTTGTTCCAAGAATTGAATGTGAACAATTGATGACACCAGAGTTAAAATTTATTTTTAAAAGAATATATACTAGAAACAGATTTTTAATTACTGCTTATTGAAATCTGTTTATCCATAAGAATTGTGGCCATAACTTGTCCAGACTTTAACTTTGTCATTCATAGTGCAATTTGAAAATAACATAATTCAAATAAGTACCATGATTTGGCGACATACGGCATGTACCACCTGTATCTCTACCTGGAAGATTAAGGTCACACTTTTTGCAATAAACAGCTGTTTAGGGCTGGAACTTTGCCATTCACCGTGCATTTTTAGCTAACCTGTCACGAAGTGACATGGTGAGTTTATGTGACCGTGCGATGTCTGGCGTCCGTTGTGTGTGCGTGCGTCCGTCCGTCAACAATTTGTTTGTGTAGACAGTAGAGGTCACAGTTTTCATCCAATCTTTATGAAATTTGGTCAGAATGTTTATCTTCATGAAATTTGGGGTGGGATTGTATTTGGGTTATCTGGGATCAAAAACTAGTTCACTAGGTCAAAAACTAGGTCACATAATAGGTCAAATAATAGAAAAACCTTGTGTAGACAATAGAGGTCGCAGTTTTCATCCAATCTTTATGAAATTTGGTCAGAATGTTTATCTTGATGAAATCTGGGTTGGGATTGTATTTGGGTCATCTGGGGTCAAAAACTAGGTCACTATGCCAAATAATTGAAAAATCATCAACAATTTGTTTGTGTAGACAGTAGAGGTCACAATTTTCATCCAATGTTTATGAAATTTGGTCAGAATGTTTATCTTGATGAAATCTGGGTTGGGATTGTATTTGGGTCATCTGGGGTCAAAAACTAGGCCACTAGGTCAAAAAACTAGGTCACTAGGTCAAAAACTAGGTCACATAATAGGTCAAATAATAGAAAAACCTTGTGTAGACAATAGGGGTCACAGTTTTCATCCAATCTTTATGAAATTTGGTCAGAATGTTTATATTGATTAAATCTGGGTTGGGATTGTATTTGGGTCATCTGAGGTCAAAAACTAGTTCACAAGGTCAAAAACTAGGTCACATAATAGGTCAAATAATAGAAAAACCTTGTGTAGACAATAGAGGTCGCAGTTTTCATCCAATCTTTATGAAAATTGGTCAGAATGTTTATCTTGATGAAATCTGGGTTGGGATTGTATTTGGATCATCTGAGGACAAAAACTAGGTCACTAGGTCAAATAATAGAAAAACTGTCAACAATTTGTTTGTGTAGACAGTAGAGGTCACAGTTTTCATCCAATCTATATGAAATTTGGTCAGAATGTTTATTTTGATGAAATCTGGTTTGGGATTGTATTTGGGTCATATTGGGTCAAAAACTAGGTCACTAGGTCAAATAATAGAAAAACCGTGTGTAGACAATAGAGGTCACAGTTTTCATTAAATCTTCATGAAATTTGGTCAGAATGTTTGTCTTGATGTCTTTACTTGTCATCTGGGGTCAAAAACTAGGTCACTATGTCAAAAACTAGGTCACTAGGTGAAATGATAGAAAAAACTTGTATAGACAATAGAGGTCGCAGTTTTCATCCAATCTTTATGAAATTTGGTCAGAATGTTTATCTTGATGAAATCTGGGCTGGGATTGTATTTGGGTCATATTGGGTCAAAAACTAGGTCACTAGGTCAAATAATAGAAAAACCGTGTGTAGACAATAGAGGTCACAGTTTTCATTAAATCTTCATGAAATTTGGTCAGAATGTTTGTCTTGATGAAATCTGGGTTGGGATTGTATTTGGGTCACCTGGGGTCAAAAACTAGGTCAATAGGTCAAATATTAGATAAACCTTGTTTAGACAATAGAGGTCACAGTTTTCATCCAATCTTTATGAAATTTGGTCAGAATGTTTATCTTGATGAAATCTGGGTTGGGATTGTATTTGGTTAGTCAGGTGAGCGATTCAGGACCATCATGGCCCTCTTGTTTAAATAACGCACCACAAATTACCATCATGCGTATACCACACTTTGCGTTTAACATTGGTTCAGTTACATTAAGATCTCACTTAGAGGTCAAATGTTAAATTTTAGGCCATGAAACTGATTGTCTGGACTGTATTTTTATGTCCCCCAATATAGTAGTGGGGGACATATTGTTTTTGCCCTGTCTGTTGGTTGGTTGGTCTGTCTGTTTGTCTGTCTGTCTGTCTGTCTGTCTGTCTGTCTGTCTGTCTGTCTGTCTGTCTGTCTGTCTGTCTGTCTGTTTGTGCCAACTTTAACATATTGCAATAACTTTTGCTATATTGAAGATAGCAACTTCATATTTGGCATGCATGTGTATCTCATGAAGCTGCACATTTTGAGTGGTGAAAGGTCAAGGTCATCCTTAAAGGTCAGAGGTCAAATATATGTGGCCAAAATCGCTCATTTTATGAATACTTTTGCAATATTGAAGATAGCAACTTGATATTTGGCATGCATGTGTATCTCATGGAGCTGCACATTTTGAGTGGTGAAAGGTCAAGGTCATCTTTCAAGGTCAGAGGTCAAATATATGTGGCCCAAATTGCTTATTTTATGAATACTTTTGCGATATTGAAGATAGCAACTTCATATTTGGCATGCATGTGTATCTCATGGAGCTGCACATTTTGAGTGGTGAAAGGTCAAGGTCATTCTTCAAGGTCAGAGGTCAAATATATGTGGCCAAAATCGCTTATTTTATGAATACTTTTGCGATATTGAAGATAGCAACTTGATATTTGGCATACATGTGTATCTCATGGAGCTGCACATTTTGAGTGGTGAAAGGTCAAGGTCATCCTTCAAGGTCAAATATATGGGTCAAAATTGCGCATGTAATGTCACTTCTGCAATATTGAAGCTAGCAATTTTATATTTGAAATGCATGTGTATCTCAAGGAGCTGCACATTTCGAGTGGTGAAGGGTCAAGGTCATCCTACAAGGTCAAACATCATATAGGGGGACATTGTGTTTCACAAACACATCTTGTTGTCATTTATAATGCAGTTTAAAAATCACTTACCACACGTGACTGCCATGAGTAGGCAACATGTCCTGGGTAACAACGGTCTTGCTCAAAAGTCACACTTATATTAAATTTGGCCTCAAATCAGTTTGTCAGGACTGTGACTTTGTCATTCATCATATAATTTTTAAGTAACAAATCACAAATAACAAATTCTGACAAAAACAACTTGTTTGTACTGTAACTTCCTTCTTCATTTTGCAACTTTAAAACTATTTACCACCAATTTTTAGCGAGGCTGTTTTCGGAAAAAACCAGAGCTATTGTCATAGCCAGCTCGTCGTGTTGTGTCGTCCGCCGGCGTCATGCTAAAACCTTAACATTGCCTCTAAAATCAAAGTGCTTCCACCTACAACTTTGAAACTTCATATGTAGATGCACCTTGATAAGTTCTACATGCCACACCCATTTTGGGTCAAAGGTCAAGGTCTCTGTGACCTCTAAAAAAAAAAATCTGACAAGCTTTTGCAGCCGAGCATGGCACCCATTATGAGGTGCTCTTGTTACCATGTTGCGACTGTGTGTCATGTGAAACAACCGTCTGCCTACATGAGAAGTTGAGGTCAGACACACAAGTCAAGGTTAGAGTTGGGAGGCTGTAAAACAGCTTGCCAAGAATATCACTTCATCTTGCTATTTTGAAATATTGAACCATTGTGTTTCACTTGTCACACATTGGGCTTGACATCATGCCTACAGGCATCTAGTATTATATTTTGTTACTTTGTTGTGCATTGGTTTCTGTGTGGAGCCCTTGATTAAATATATCTATGATATCAAATAATATTTGTGTAGTCCTGTAAGATATTGTATTTTATGCCCCCGGATCGAAAGATCGGGGGCATATTATTTTTGGTCTGTCATTCATTCATTCATTGTGTGTGTCCCAAATCTTTAACCTTGGTTAAAGTTTTGCAATAACTTTTGCATTATTAAAGATAGCAACTTGATATTTGGCATGCATGTGTCTCTCATCGAGCTGCACATTTTGAGTGGTGAAAGGTCAAGGTCATTCTTCAAGGTCAAATATATGGCTTCAAAGCGGCGCAATAGGGGGCATTGTGTTTCTGACAAACACATCTCTTGTTTACTTAGATCTTTTCAAATGAACAATTTTAACAAATGCTAATGTTTCTGAAAATTTACATGTGAACTATGACTAGTTAACTGACACTTCTTGTTGTCACTGTACAGGAGACAACGTGATACTGGGCAGCTATGACAGCAAGATGAGCTGGTTTGACCTGGACCTGTCTACAAAACCATATCAAACCATGAAGTATGTATTGAGTTTAGTTTTAACATTTTTATTTTAGATTGATTGATCAGATTGAAAGCCAGAGTAGGGGATAACCTTCCAAGTTCATTCCTGGGTAGAGCCAAGTACTGAGAGCTAATAGGGGGACATGTTGAGAATTCTCCCAATTGGAACAGGATCCATATCAGGGACCTCCCACTTGCAAGGTTGACACCATATCCACTGCATCAGTGCGTTCGTGTATTGTGGGTGTTAAGATCTGTGATATTTGCCTAAATACATACACTGGAGTGATTCTAAGTGGGAAGTAGAAAAGAGGCGTTTGCAAGTATTTGTAAAGAGTGGTTGATAAAAACAGATTTTCCACAATATACCATGTGGCCCTTTTGAAACTGCACTGAAAAAACTGAGAGTGATTTGCATTTATATATATACACCAAGCATTGTTTGCTTTGAGTATACTGGAATCAACCTGTCAGTTGATTGTTTGGTCATTTTGTCTGTCCCACTGCACATGCGTACTTTGTATCGTGAACTTATATCTCAATTTTCCGCTGTCAACATGAAATTGTATAGATATGTTGAAGTGTCAGGAGTTATTTTTGTTTATGTTGCGATATTCTTTTGAGACTAATGTATATACATTTTACAAATACTCCCCAAGTTTTGAACCTGCTGGATATGCGGGGTATCTGTCATCTTAAATGACTGTTCTAGTTTAAAAAGTTATATTTTGAAATACATGATAAAGTGAAAATATCAATATACCAAATGTCGCTGTAATTTATGAAGTGCTTTTGGCATTGATCATTTTAACAGTTCATTTTGGGGGGGAAACAAAGCTCAAACCTCATTTTCAAACTTTACAAAAACATTGGATAAATCCTATATTTCTGTACTGACATGACATTATTTCATATTGAAAATATTATTTCACCAAATTATGTCATGTGAATGTTCAGTCAGATAATATATAACCAGTTCAATCTCTCAAAATATATTCCTAAATATATGTAAAGCATGGTCTGAAATGCATTTCCAGGCACCACAAGAAGGCCATCCGACAAGTGTGTTACCACAAGAAGTACCCTCTCTTTGCCTCAGCCAGTGATGACTGCTCTCTCATCGTCTGCCACGGACGAGTTTACAAGTAGGTGCTTAGCAACCATGCAGTGAGCTGTGTCAACCTTTGTAACCTTTTATGTATGTTTCAGGTTTTCAAATTCTTTTTAGCTTACCTGATTGCTCAGGTGAGATTGTGTGACCGGTCTTTGTCCGTCGTCCGTCCGTTAACATTTGTTTGTAAACACTCTAGAGGGCACATTTCTTTTCCGATCTTCATGAAACTTGGTCAGAAGCTTTGTCCCAATGATATCTCAGTCGAGTTGGAAACTGGGTCATGTCGGGTCAAAAACTAGGTCACTAGGTCAAAAAAAAGAAAAACCTTGTAAACACTGTAGAAGTCACATTTCATGCCCAATCTTCATAAAACTTTGTCAAAATGTTTGTCTTAAGGATATGTTGGTTGAGTTCAAAAGTGGTTCTGGTCCCTTGGAAAACACGGCCGCCAGTGGGCGGGGCAGTTTTCCTTATTTGGCTATAGAGATACCTTGTAAACACTCAAGAGGTCTAATTTTGTGTCCCATCTTCATGAAACTTGGTCAGAACATTTGTCCCAATGATATCCCGATCGAGTTCGAAATTGGGTCATGCTGGGTCAAAAACTAGGTCACTAGGTCAAAAACTAGGTCACTAGGTCAAAAAAAGTAAAACCTTGTAAACACTGTAGAAGTCACATTTCATGCCCAATCTTCATGTAACTTTGTCAAAATGTTTGTCTTAATGATATGTTGGTTGAGTTCAAAAGTGGTTCTGGTCCGTTGAAAAACATGGCCGCCAGTGGGCGGCGCAGTTTTCCTTATTTGGCTATAGAGAAACCTTGTAAACACACTAGAAGTCACAATTTTTGCCCAATCATCTTGAAAGTTGGTCAAAAGATTGGTTTTATTGATATCTCGGACGAGTTTGAAAATGGTCAAAATCGGTGAAAAAACATGGCCGCCTGTGGGAGGGGCATTTTTCTCTATATGTATAAAGTGAAAACATGTTAACACTCTAGAAGTCACATTTTTGGCCCAATTTTCATGAAAGTTGGTCAGAACATGTGTTTCCTTGATACGAGAGTTGAGTTCAAAAATGGTTCCGGTCAGTTGAATAACATGGCTGTGAGGGTGGGGAATTTCTTATATTTATATAGTAAAAAAAGCTTGTGAACACTCTAGAAGTCACATTTTTTGCCCAATCATCATGCCACTTGGTGAAAAGATTCGTTTTATATATATCTCAGATAAGTTTGCAAATGGTCCCGATCGGTAAAAAAACATCGCCGCCAGGGGGGGGGGGGGGCAGTTTTCCTTATGTGACTAGAGAGAAACCTTGTGATTGAACACTATAGAATTTACATTTTTTGCCTAATCATCGTGAAACTTAGTCAATACATTGGTTTTATTGATTTCTCGGACAAGTTGGTAAATGGCTCAGATCGGTGAAACACACTTTTTAGCTCACCTGATTGCTCAGGTGAGGTATTAGAATTGGTCTTTGTCCGTCCGCCCACATTTTGTTTGTAAACACTAGCATTCACACTTCAAAAGCATTCTATATGAAAGTTGCTGAAAAATCTCAGTCAAGTTTGATAATGAGCAAAATCACATAATTAATGCCATAATTATTGCCCTTAGATTGTCCAAATTTTCATTATATTATACGAAATCGTTATAAACACTCTAGAGGTCACAATTTTGTCTCAGATTTTATGAATTTTGGTCAAAATATTTATTTTTGTAAGCAAAGTTTGATGTTTGGTAAGGGGGGTCAACTCAAAATATAGGTAACCAGGTCAAATGTTACAAAAACAAAAACACTCCATATGCCAGAGTTTTGGTTCAATAATGATGAAACTTGACCAGGATGTTTGTCTGGGCAATATCTAGGTAAAGTTTGACATTAGGTAAAGATTGAATGAACGGATTCCTCTCAGGTGAGCCAACTAGGGCCATCTTGGCCCTCTTGTTTAGTTAGTTGTTCAGGATATTTTGAAGGATATCTACCACTTACAAATTTATTTTTTACTGTGTTATCAAATTGACTTTGTACTGTGCTGGTTGATTGAAGCCAGTTCAGTTGATTTTGTGAAGTGATATTAACAACTTTTTTTCTGCTGATCAATGAAAGTGATCATTTTGAAAGCTGAAATTGGAAGTAGAGTCCAACCTGACTTAGAGGCAACCTGGAATAAGCAGTTATTGTAGATTCTATCCAACTTAGCTTTATGGTCACCTGATGTTAACTGCCAGCAGCCAGGATATTTTACCCTTTGCCACTTATGTACATATTTTCATGCATTTATAGTCCCTTGCAAAGTTAGATTTAATTAAAGACCTTTCTTAATGTATGCAAGTTTTAAAGGCTTCATTGCCAAACCTTAGATACTGATGAGCAGCAAACTGTATACAACCTGAACAGACTGCGGATACTGGCAGGCTGTTCTGGTTTTATGCTGCTTGCACATAGCCATTTTGACTTTGCATCTGAGTGGGAAAGCGTTAACACAAAAAGCCATTTGTATGCTGTGTTAAGGGATCACGAGGGGGTCATTTCGAGATGCAAAAAGTATACACTCCATTCAATTGTTGCTGTCGCTCACCTCTGATGTTATAGTGTCTATTGGGCTGTAAAAGAATCTGATAGTAGTACGTTAACTGCCTTTGATATTAAAAATGCAGCCAGCTGTGAGTAAATATGATAAGTTTAGATGAGTTTGTGTTTGTTTTAATGAAAATGATTAACAACTATCTTAAAATTGACTAAAGCAGCCACCTGTCTACAGCAGTCACTTGGACCACTTCCCTTGTCTGGCTTCCGTACTAATGTTGGACTGTATTAAACCTTATACTGTAATTGAAGTTGCTCAACGCTTGTCAACAAGTTTGTAAACAATGTTTAAATTGTTAATGATGTTTAAAGTTATATTGGTTTACTGGGAAGGGGTTAGATTGCGTTGAGGCAGAAACAAGCAATCGGTGGTTTCCGGTCAATATTTTATCCTAGAAATGATCAATCTTGATTGAACTTTGCATACAGCAAGCTTGCATGTAGACCGTGCTTATGGTTGTATTTGGGGCTCGTCAGGTAAAGGTCAAGGTCACTGTAAATGGCATAGAAGGGAATATCTGATACCCATTGTTTTGTCAGTTATAGCAATGGAGTTTTGTGTGTGTGTGTTTCAGTGACATGCTGCAGAACCCTCTGATTGTTCCTGTCAAGGTCCTGAGGGGCCACAAGGCGGAGAAAGGGGTGGGCATCCTAGACTGCGTCTTCCACCCTTCACAGCCCTGGATATTCTCCGCAGGGGCTGACACCACTATACGACTTTACACTTGATGATGGGGTCTATGTTGCAGGGACTGATGCCACTATTCGACTTTATACTTGATGATGGTCTCTATGTTGCAGGGGATGACGCCATTATACAACTGTACACTTGATAGTCTCTTTGCAGGGGCTGATGCCACTATATGACTTTACACTTGAAAATGGTTTCTTTGTTGCAATTGAAACAGTCTTAGATAGTAGTTATTTGTTGACATTACGTTGTTATGGCTTCTACTCTGTTGACATTACGTTGTTATGGCTTCTACTCTGTTGACATTACGTTGTGATGGCCTCTACTCTGTTGACATTACGTTGTTATGGCTTCTACTCTGTTGACATTACCTTGTTATGGCTTCTGCTCTGTATGACTTGCCGGTATTATCCTGACACAGACCTGTCAGTGTGTTTGGATCAATATGAGCCGCGCTCTGTGAAAAGGGGGTTTAATGAATGTGTGCAAATTGTCGCCCCTGATCAGACTGTGCAGTCCACACAGGCTTATCATGGACGACACTTTCCGCCTAAACTGGATTTTTGCTAAGAATAGTCAATCTGTAAACAAAAAATATAAAAGCGAAAAGTGTCGTCCTTGATTAGCCTGTGTGGACACTTTAACGCACATTCATTAAACCCCCTTTCTCAGAGCACAGCCCAATATGTATTCATAAACAGTTATGATCAATGCATTATTCTCCATACATATTGACATAAATTAATTAAAGCTTACGGCTCTGAATGTACTGATATAGCATCAACTTGTTAAATACATGTTCAAGTGAAATGAAGTGCAAATATAGAACACACTTTAATCGCTTATTTACGGTAACTTAAGTAGAGCATTTGGTAAATTTTGGCAATATTCACTTGTTGAATTATGCTGACACAACGTTGATATGATAATTCAATGACTTCATTCTGTTTGTTGGTTAAATAGTTTTTACAAGATAGACAATTATACACTTATAGTTACTAGGAAGAAAAATGCACCTGGTTGTTACAATTCGAGATTTTAGTCATGAATAATAATGGTTAGCAAACCTTTATATGTGCTTTATGTGTGTGTCACTATGAATACTCAATCTTTGAAATGTAACACATTTTCAGCTTTTAAGGAGTTTTACAATGAACAGAAGTCGTTCATTGTTCATATGTAAAGTAAAGATATCAATGTATAAAAAAAGTATCCAATAAATGTGAAGTGAAAGTTGTTTCTCATTGTCTTCTGTTGTTACCAAGGAATATGCCTGTCATCAGCCGTGTTTGGGAGGTTGAAATAACCCCTTGTTTAAATATTCGCAACTTTAGTAGAACGTAGGTATGAACAAATCTAAGGCCCCACTGGGTGTGTATTTCAAAGGGTATGGTCTTTCTAGGTATGAACAAATCTAAGGCCCCACTGGGTGTGTATTTCAAAGTTTATGGTCTTTCTGCGCCTGAGGCTGCATTAAGTGAGGACCTGGAATGTACCCCAGCATTTCTACATACCGGTAGTTTGCCTACAAGACTCACGAAAGTTGGTTACGAATATCGACTTATAGCTGCAATCTCCAGTTATTTAGTTGTTACGTTTTATTGTGTGGGGAAACCCCACCTGTCGGGTATGGTGACAACAAACTCGCATGCTTCGGAAACGGGTATTGAACCTGGGTCGCTTAGGTGAGAACCGCACTGAAAATTATGCTACACAATTGTAAGGCCTCAATGAATAATGATGTGCCACACAATATGACATTTTGTTAGTGAACGCACAGCAGATAAAAATTGTTATTTTTTAGCACCTGTGCTTTTGTCATTTATCAACAACGACTCCGTAAACGCACTAGAACCAAAAATATTGCTTAATCGTCATGAAACTTTTCGGATCAAAATTTTGGTCATTATATCAAATTAAGAAATAAGCTTATGAATTCTCTCCTTGTCACCCCATGGTTAAGATTTTAACTTCATGTGACACCACATATGTAGCTGCGCTTACGTATTTAGATTGTGATATTTTTTATTCCGTTAAGCGACCTAGGGGCCATCAATTATATCGTGTCTTTATGAAGAAGTATATGAAATTATTCTCGGTTTGATAAATACGGTATAGTATGGTTTAATACGTGTTATTTAGAAGAGAGATTATGGTAATGGTTTAGCGCGAATAATGCACGGGTTTTGTTTGCATGTTTTAGCGCGAAAGCGCACGAGTTTTTCGTTTTGGGGTATATATGATTTGCACATCTATTGAGTCGCCATTCGAGGGTGTATTTGACAGGCAAACGTTATGGAGCAAGACAACGAAATGGTGATAAAGTAGTTTAGGCGTTCATTTGCGAAATACATAGTATTCGGAAGGAGATTTTCGATGAGAGAACTGATTCTCTGCTAGAAGCGGAATGGTGAGCTGGAACTTCGAACAAAGGTCATACTTGATGGTTCTGTTTATTGTAATAACACGGACAACAACATTCCGATTGAAATTAACACAGGTTGTGTTCATTGTTAACTTTTATGATAAGTATATTCAATAACATGCTCCATATTTTTATTTGTACTGTTGTTTTTGTTTAGTTCCAACTATTCAGATACATCAATTGATTTGATTATTTGGTAAAAATGAAACTATTTAAGTTCAAAAAGAGGTCGCAAATGTCATGGTCTGGTAGGATTATATATAGGTAAGGCCACATAGTGTGTCACTCCAGGTTGTTTTGAGAGCAGAGTTAGATCACTCTCCATCTTGTTTTTACGAACACCTTGCTTTATTTTTGTTGTTTTTAAGATATAACCCCTTATATGGTAATACATGTGTTTCAAGTTTGTTTATGAGTTCCAAACGTATGATTCAACAAACGATTTATAACAATTAACTGCCGTTTTTCCTTATAATTCAGCACGTTGGTTGTGTGCGATATATGACGTGGTATGATAATGAGCGGATGAAAATTTATGCGAACATATCTTTCAACTATTCAGGTTTTCCAATTGTGAATTAAGAATGTAACAGCAAAATCGATATATTACGGAAATATATTTTCTATTCATCTATGAAACAGCTATAGAGACTTGTCTTGTGAACTTTTTCGAAACATGTTTGTGTTTTGCATATATTACATCTCGTTCGCTGGATATTGAAAAAACAGTTTATATGTTATTGTTGTATACAATTAAAAATTTATCTAAATTGAATTAAACATTAAGAGTTATTATATTTTTCATAATAATTTAAGACGTTAAGTTTTCCCTGCAAGGTTGGTGTCAATAACGGTGCATGCATATGTGCTAATTAATTTACGATATTTTGGATAAACTGTGGTATAAATTTGGTTTCAAAAGAGCGGTGACAATAAGACTGTTGATTTGAAACTAAGATGAAAGGCATTTATCGGTTTTGTTAAATTTAGTTTCGTCATAGTTAAATGCATTTTAAAAGATTAGGTACTGTAATGATAACAAAAGTAGACCGGATTTATTTGCATTATATGCCATTTTGTTTTCGTGATAGTTTTTGTTCTTGTTTGGTGGCCTGTTGGCTTGATGTGTAAAGACATTTTGCTTTTATGATGTTTGGCCGTTTTTTGAATGCCAGTTAACATGTGTAATTTGCTTATCGTTTTGGTGAAAGCCAGTTGACCAGATGTGGATAAACCCAGTTAGCGCGTGTAGTTTGTTAACCAAATTTGTTAAAACGTGCGTTAACATTTACATTTTTGTTTTTATTTAATGTTGTTATGATTGTACTGTTCGTAGGGTATTATATATATTGGAGAACATTAAATGTATGTTATTAAGGGCCAGATTGGCGTATGTAAATTAACCGGTTGGCTCGGGTTGTCCGTTGACAGTTTGTTGAAGGCAGATTTTTTTTTCAGATGCGTATAAGCCAGTTTGCTTGCGTGTCAGTTCACTAAAATGTCTCAAAACACATGTTGAAATTGCATTTACACATGTTTGCGAAGTTTATTTTTTCAGTAGTTGGACAGTTCGAAGAATAAATAATGAATAGTGTAACATTATAGTAAGAGGGCAGCTCGAAAGGTATAATTTGTTGTTTTTTTGTGTGTAATTATGTGTTAGAAAATAACTTGTTAAGATTAATAATGATGATTTTATTGATGATGATGTTATTAATGTTGATGATGATGCTAACGTTATTGATGAGGAGGAGGAATATTTGACATTATTTTGTGAATGGATAATACTACATTTACGAATTTTGGGTGAATGAAATTATTTTAGGTTTGATAAATACCGAATTATGTTAGTTTATACATATTATTTAGAAGAGAAAGAGAGTATGGTTATGGTTTAGCACGAAAAAATGAATGAGTTTCTAGGTTTTGCGTTTAATTGAACAATACAAGTAACGGTTCAGCAACAGGGATTATTCTCAGAAGGTACAGGCATTCCTTTTAGAGTCACAGAAATTCAACTTTGCATCAATACCGGTTTTCTTTGCAATTTGTTTGATGGGTTAAAATTCCATAATTTGACAAGTTTTCCAGCCGACCAAGTACCTATAGCTTTGTATTTGAGTGTGTTGAGCATTTTGTTATTTTCAAATTAGTAAATCAAAATTAATACGGTGTTCTATTATATCAATTGAGCTCATGCTATTTCCATGGAAATTTGAGCCAGGTTTCGATCAGTAGCTTAAAGTATGTCTGTGTTGGTGAATTGAACCTAAAAACAAATGTCAAGTCGGTAGTTTTAATTTTAAGAGCAGGACATACGTATTGATTGTGAGAACATTAGAAATATGTGTTTGGTATTTGTGCATGTCTCTTGTGGTCATTGGACCAAGTTGTTTAAGGCCAATTGGCCTGATTTGGAAAGCCAGTTGGCTTGTATGGTCAGTTGACCGTTTTTAAAGCCAGTATATATGATGTGTGAAAGCCTGTTGGCTTGTGTTGTCAGGTTACCGAACTTTCTTAGAACGAAAGTCTCATAGAATTAACAATATTTGCAACTTTATTGTTTGCAGTGCAGTAACTGGACAGTTCAAATAATATATTAAGTATTGGTGAACATAATGGTATGGTTTATTTAATATGTTATTTTTATTACTAGGATTATTATTATGATGTATTTTATTTTTGTTTTAATAATATTATTAATTGTATAAATATTGTTTTATTATTTCTGTTTTATTCTCTTTTTTTATTATCTAATTGGCCGGTTGACAGTTTGTTGATGGCCTTGGTGCCTGATGAGTATAAGCCGGTTGGCATGTGTGGTCAGTTGACCGTTTGTGAAGGCCAGAGTATGCCTGATATTGATTAGCCAGTTGGCTTGTGTTAGTTGACCGTACTTTCTTAGAACGCATGTCCACATGGAATAAACAATCTTTGCAAGTTTATTTTTTGCAGTGCAGTAACTGGACAGTACGAATGGTATGTTAAGTATTAGAGAAAATAGAGGTATGGTTTATGTAGTATTTTATTATTATTATTAAGATTATGATAATGGTGTTTTTTATTTTTGTTTTACTAATTATCATTAATTTTAAAAATATTGTTTTATTATATCTGTTTTATTCTCTTGTGTATTATCCGAGTGGTCAGTTGACAGTTTGTGAAGGCCAGAGTGTGCCTGTTGTCGATTAGCCAGTTGGCTTGTGTGGTCATTTGACCGTTTGTAAAGGCCAGAGTGTGCCTGTTGTCGATTAGCCAGTTGGCTTGTGTTGTCATTTGACCGTTTGTAAAGGCAAGAGTGTGCCAGATGTTGATTAGCCAGTTGGCTTGTGTAAGTTGACCGTACTTTCTTAGAACGCATGTCCACATGGAATAAACAATCTTTGCAAGTTTATTTTTGCAGTGCAGTAACTGGACTGTGTCAGTTCGAATGGTATATTAAGTACCGGAGAACATAAAGGTATGGTTTATTTACTTTGTTATTATTATTATTAAGATCATGATTATGATATTTTTAATTTGTTTTAATAATTATCATTAATTTTGTAAATATTTTTTTATTATATCTGTTTTATTCTCTTGTGTATTATCCGAGTGGCCAGTTGACCGTTTGTGAAGGCCAGAGTGTGTCTGATGTTGATAAGCCGTTTGGCTTGTGTGGTCATTTGACCGTTTGTGAAGGCCAGAGTGTGCCTGATGTTGATTAGCCAGTTGGCTTGTGTGGTCATTTGACCGTTTGTGAAGGCCAGAGTGTGCCTGATGTCGATAAGCCAGTTGGCTTTTGTGGTCAGTTGACCGTTGTTGAAGGCCATAGTGTGCCTGTTTTGATTGAATTATTTTTATTGCTTTTACAAATGTTGGTAATTGTATCTTTTCAGTTAAAACACAGTTCGAGAGGTATATAACGTGGTGGAGAATATTTAGGTATTCATTTTATGTTTTATATTATTTGTATTCTCTCTTTGTTTTATTCGAAAGTCCTGTCAAATACAAGCACTCACTCCTATTGTGTCTTTGATTTATTATTTGTATGATAATGATGATGATATAGGTTATAAAGATGATGAGATTTTAATAGTATTTTGAGAAAAGAGAATAATAAATTTACTCATAACTATGAGTAAATAGCTTTAAGGGTCAGACGTGTACATGATTTTCCACTTTTTTCTAATTCCTTTCCATATGTCAATAAACAATTAACGTTTAAAAACAACAAAATGTTTGCTAAAGATTATAATGATCGAATTTTTACCTGAAGAAGTGCCCAATCAAATTTATTGTGATCCGTCTAGTTATAGCATCCATTATTGTTGTTCATGCCATCACTCACAGATTTGTATTATCCTAGATGTCACATTTGTTCGCTCAATTTTGTTCAGAATGTTGCTATACTCTAGCAGTCCCACGTATGACTCGATCTTGATTACACATGGTCAATCGCTGTCAAAAACTATCAGCAGTTCAAATCCTATATAAAAGTAACTAAAATCAGTGCAAGCAATTTAAGTTCAGAATGAAAGCTTGATGAAACATGGTCAACATATTTATCCGGCAATATTATGGTGAAGTTTTTTTCCTGAATTTTGGCCTGTATTATCAATCCAATTCTTAGACTTTAGGCTTAGAATACTGAATATTTTCAAAATGTAATGCTTTAAAAATTGTTAATTGAATTTGTTAAGTCTATTCTGCATATGGAAAAGTGTGTTTATGACATATACCGATATACCATTAATACACTATATATTCTTACTCTGACGTAATATGCCTTAAACTAAAGTAGATTAATTGGGCTCAAGTCTATGGAATGGTGAATACGGGTCTATGTTCAAGTCTATGAGTCTAATCAGTCTATGGGTTGGTGAATACAGTTCCAGGTTCAAGTCTGAGTCTTTGGGTTGATGAATACGGTTACAGGTTCAAGTCTATGAGTCCATAGTTTGGTGAATATGGGTATAGGTTCAAGTCTACGGGTTGGTGAATACGGGTCCAGGTTCAAGTCTATGGGTTGGTGAATACGGGTCCAGGCTCAAGTGTATGAGTCTATGGGTTGGTGAATACGGGTCTAGGTTCGAGTCTATGGCTTGGTGAATACGGGTCCAGGCTCTAGTCTACAAGTCTATGGGCTGGTGAATACGGGTCCAGGCTCAAGTCTACAACTCTATGGGTTGGTGAATACGGATCTAGGCTCAAGTCTTTGGGTTGGTGAATACGGGTCCAGGATCAAGTCTATAAGTCTATGGGTTGGTGAATACGGATCTAGGCTAAAGTCTTTGGGTTGGTGAATACGAGTCCAGGTTCAAGTCTGTTAGACTTTGGGCTATTGAATACGGGTCCAGATTGAATTCTTTGAGTCTATGGGTTGGTGAATACGGGTCCAGGTTCAAGTCTTTTAGTCTATGGGCTGGTGAATACGGGTCCAAGCTCAAGTCTATGAGTCCATGGGTTGGCGAATACGGGTCCAGTTTGAAGTCTTTGAGTCTATGGGTTGGTGAATACGGGCCCAGGCTCAAGTCTATGAGTCTATGGGTTGGTGAATACAGTCCGTGTTCAAGTCTAAGAGTCTATGGGTTGGTGAATACGGGTCCAGGTTCAAGTCTATGGGTTGGTGAATACGGTCCATGTTCAAGTCTAAGAGTCTATAGCTTAGTGAATTCGGGTCCAGGTAGCCGAGTCAAATCTTAAAACAACTTAACTTTTTTACCACTCTTAAAGCCACATGTATGATTAAATCTTGATGGAATTTGTTTAAAAAAGTATCTTGACACTATCAAGGCCTAATTCGAATCATGGTCAAGTGGAGGGGGGGTTATAGGTTACCGGGTCATTTATAAGAATAAAGTTATTATCACTCTAAAAGCCACGTTTATGACTAAATTTTGATGAAAAGTTGTCAGAATTGTTATCGTTCAAAGGTCTACCAAGCAAAAGTAGATCAAAATGTAAATCCTAGAAAACCCCTGGTTTGAATTCTTTATGCCACATTTATGACTCCATCGTGATAAACCTTGGTCAGAATTGTAATATTGGCAATATCTAACCAGGTTCAGAATCAAAATTTAATAAATTGCAATAAAACACCATGCCACCGGGTCAATTCTTAGAAAAACTTGTTTTCACTTAAGAAGCCTACAGTTAGGTGATGATTAAATGTTGATGAGACTAGGTCACCAAATCAAATCTTAGAAAAAAGCTTCAGCTACTCGTGAAGATATTTATTTCTCTAATGACTCGATCGTTTATTAAAATTGGTTATCAATAATTATTGTCTATAAATTAGCGTGTAATTTCGTTCGCGGGTTTTGGGACTTACGAGCCTTGCATATTTTTAACCAGGTTTTCCGAAGGAAAAAACTGGTTATTAGATTGGCGAATGCGGGCGGGCTGGCGGGCTGGCGGGCTGGCTGGCGGGCTGGCGGGCGGGCGGAACAAGCTTGTCCGGGCCATAACTATGTCGTTCATTGTCAGATTTTAAAATCATTTGGCACATTTGTTCACCATCATTGGACGGTGTGTCGCGCGAAATAATTACGTCGATATCTCCAAGGTCAAGGTCACACTTTGAGTTCAAAGGTCAAAAATGGCCATAAATGAGCTTGTCCTGGCCATAACTATGTCATTCATTGTGAGATTTTAAAATCATTTGGCACATTTGTTCACCATCATGGGACGGTGTGTCGCACGAAAGAATCACGTCAATATCTCCAATGTCAAGGTCGCCACTACTAAAAATAGATTTTTTTAAAAAACAAACTTACAAAGGGGGTTAATTTTGTTTGTTCATTTCAAAAGTTCAGTTTGAGTTTTCTCCCTTTATCAGATTTTTTTTCACAATGAAAACCTGGTTTTGTGACAATTTTGTCCCCTTTTTAAATACGAATTGATTGTTGTTGTTTTTTATATTCGTCGTTTTCAACAGTTTTTTAGTCATATGGTGCATTAGACTCAAAGTTTTCTTAGGATATCTGCTTGACAAGTATTGCGTGCAAGCACTTATGAAACTAAATGACAACTGCTACGTTTGCAGAGGTATGGAGAATGACCAATACCTACACAAGTTATTTGGTCGGTAATCGAGCCCGCGATATAAGGATTTGAAGCCCAGTGCTCTAACAACTTAGACATATAAGTTGTGCTCTTAAAAAAATGGGCATAATGCATGTGCGTAAAGTATCGTCCCAGATTAGCATGTGCAGTCCACACAGGCTAATCAGGGACGACACTTTTCGCTTTTGACATTTTTCGTTTAAATGAAGTCTCTTCTTAGCAAAAATCCAATTTAGGCGGAAAGTGTCGTCCCTGATTAAACTGTGCGGACTGCACAGGCTAGTTTGAGACGATACTTTACGCACATGCAATATTCCCCGTTTTCTCTGAACTCGACTCATTTAAGTTGTGCGCACAGGAATGACTGGTATATCTTGTTAATATCTACGCCGTGATAATATGATGTGAATTGTCTTTTTGAAATACGATGACAGTGTTGTAGTATGATGTATACATCAAATAACTTATTAATCGTTAAGATTAGAATAATAGTAAATAAGAAAATATACAAACGAGAAAGTTTTACCGCATTTATTTTTTAGTATGAACTGATGTACTGTTTGATTCATCAAATTACAAATTTTATGAAGTTCATCCCACTATTGTTGGGTTATTGATTGACGGGCTTACGTGACGCCAGCCGGCATGTAGTCGAAAGGCCATGCTTTTCACCAGATCTGCATTAGCGTGGTCGGACGCTACGTTATGATTCTCGTCGGGGTCCGTCTGGTGATCGTACAGTTCCGTGCCGTGATTTCTGGTCCAATCCGGCTTAAAGGTTTGGTTGTTGAAATCGACCCACTCCGTGTACCGGTAACGATCTGAACGCAGTGAGTAACCCATGATTCTAGCGCCGCGCGGGTACTGCGAAAACGCAGAGTGTTTCCACGCAGCTGTTGCGTTATGGACCAGCGGCATAAAGCTCTCACCTTCCGTACACGTGAGCACGTTCTGTGAATTCTCGGGACAAACGGGAATCGGTGGTAAACCGACCGCGTCAACAAGCGTCGGAAACAAGTCCACAAATTCCACCAGGCGATTTGTAATGATTCCGTTGTCGGTGAGGCCGGGGATCCGAATCATCATAGGCGCATGCGCGGCCAACTCGAAATTCGAATGCTTCGTCCAGATGCCGTGCTCTCCGAGCTGGTATCCGTGATCGCCGAGAAGAGAAACAACAGTGTCATTGGAAAGCCCTAAGCGTTCCAGTTCATTTAAAACGACGCCAACTAACGAATCAACCCACGATATCGCTGAAAAGTACGCTCTCCTGAGCTCGCGCGCGACATTATCCGGCAGCGTCTCATTTATGTTCCCGTGATAGTTTAAAGCTGTAATGTCCGTGTAACCGTTAATCAACTCCAAACTTGACCACCATGCGATGCGCGGCATGTTGGTCGGTGCGTACGGATTGCTGGGAAGATGAACTGAACTAGCAGGGTAGTATTGCGAAAACCTTACCGGCGACACAAACGGCAAATGTGGCCTAGATAAACCTACAGCGAGAAAGAACGGACGTTCCGCGTATTTGCCACCCGTTGCAAAATCCTACAGAGCTCTTACAGCAGCCTGTGCGATTTTTTCATCTACAAGCGGGTCGTTCGCGAGCTGGGAATCGTTTAGGTACATATGACTTATTTTAGCCCCTTCGTAGCTCGATGGTCGCGGCTGAACGTACGGCTCCGTCCACGAATAAGGGGCATCCTCATGACTATTAAGAACCGGGTGGAATATTTTACCCATACCGGCGGTTATCCTTCCGTGGTTTTTGAAGTACTGTGGTATAGTCGTGAAGTTCCCGCTCTTTTTGCGCCAGTACGTATCCAGATCGTAAACATGCGTCGTATCCGGTCGCCGTGACGTAAGGAATGACGTTCGGCTTGGACTACAAATCGCCTGCTGTACGTACGCCTTTTTCAGGAGCAGGCTTTTCCGCGCTAGAGCGTCGATATTTGGCGAGTGAATCTGAGGGTCATCACGTGACGGGAAGTCTGTGCCTTGGTAGCATCCTAAATCCGCCCTCATATCATCGATCGTAATAAATAACACGTTTTTTGGTCCAGTTTTCGGCGCGGCGCATGTTATGGACACCAAAACAGTTAATAAACATAAAACCGATACGACCTTCATCTTCACGTGGTCTTATTACAATAGTACTTACTAACTGGAACGACCTACCTTATAATCAATAGATAATTATGCAAAGGCTAAAATGAATGATAAAATGTCCCTGAGAATAAACCGTGAGCAACGGTGGCGTAGATGGGACATACGTTTGTTTTAATTTTCTTTATAAGTCTTAGTAAGTCGTGGGAACGAGTAAGAAAGACGTGGGAACGAGTTAGAAAGTCGTGAACACAACAAAGCCAAGTCGTTGGAACAATTAAGTTACTCATTCGAATGGCAAAACTGATTCGTGGGATCGACACGAAGTCGTAAGTCGTTAACGTACGCATTTCCACAACTTACGAACTACGACTTAGTTATTTCGTTCTTGCTACTTAAGTCGTTCCCACGAGTGACTAATTAATATTACATGCAATATGATATAAAACAAACAAATTTATGTCAAATATGGTTCACCGTTGTGATAGGGAGTCCACACCAATGCCAAGGCCACGATTTGGTCAGCGAATGCCGCGGATAGAAGAGAACGGTACACTGTACAGACCGAAATGGAATTCTGTAAACTGTGATACCTTCTATGTACAATTGTAAACGATGCATTCGTGATTTTAGATTTCCGATCATTTCGTCTTCATGTACTCGGTACACGATTTTATCGAGTGGTCATTATTAATGCCCCCAAAATGGGCAAGTAAAGATTCGTGCATTCGTACCAAAGTTCCGAAATTACCAACGTCTAAATGTATCAGTTTTAGGTTTTCTTAAGCATGAAGTATATACGGTTGGCTAGTGTTGTCAATTGATGTTGGGCGTTGAGAGTTATGCGGTAAGCATCGAAAACGTGGATGGTACGCATCGATAAATGACCACCTGTATGTAAACCACATGTGGCTGTCAAACTGATAATGGCATTTTCCATGATGCTGGAATAAAACATAAACTATTAAACATTATCCGCCTATATATTTAATTGAATTAACGCGCGAAATAAACACGGACATGTCTGTGGATGATAAGTAAGTCTTCGGTAGGTAGTTTTTAAGTCCGAGTGTCCGTCTTGGGTTTTTATATAATAATAGGATAATCGCAGCCATTTCTTTTTTTTGTTAGGAGCCAGCCTGGTCTTATTAAGCGAGATTAACGCGTCTATATTTGATGGGTATGTCGGGCTTGCCATGATTGGTATTTTGATGGGTCTCTAATTTTAGCGGGTAAAGCGCACCGATATCGCTGCCATTTTTGGCGGGACTCTTATCTCTGCGGAAAAAAACGATTTTTTTTTTGTTCGCGCAGCGGACAGCTAATGTTACTGCCATACAAATGAAGTAGGTCTGCTCTTAACTACGCTAGTATCGTTTGTTCTACTACGCTAGGAACGATAACCATCGCATCTGCCTGTTTATACTTCACCACTGGTACACTGCGGACTGTGGGTGTGTGTATGTAATCAATAGTGTTTAACAGCTTGTCCGACGACATTGGCCAGTCTAGTGTTAAACTAATTGTGCGACGACTTTGGCCAGTTAATCATTGAAATCTGTACATATTAACTGCTTTCGGGGAAAACGGGACTTAATGCATGTCGAATAAGATTAGCCCGTGTACACTGATAAGCCTGTGCAATGCGCACAAGCTAATCAAGAACGACACTTTCTGATTTGATGGTGTTTTTCGTTTAAAGAGAGTCTCTGGTACTGGGTTGACAATTAATGCATGTGCATTAGGCCCTGTTTTCCCAAAATGAGGTTTAAATTATCTTTTTTATTAATGATTTGAAAAAAAAGATAAAAGTGATAATAACTTCAAAGTAACCTCGACATGTGCTTTAAGACACACTCGTAATAAATTTGAATGGGCTGTGATCATTTCAAACTTGCAATATAAAAAGCTTTAACATAATTTTGAAAACTGAGTTGCGTCTAAGATTATGCAATAGCGAACAATTTTAGTACCTTCAGCGCTTTGATTTTGCATTACCTTCGCTTATAATCATTTTTTAAAGGCGATGTATTTGTAAACGCAATATAGTCAAACAATGACCGTCAACTGAATTGCGGGCTTGATGAGAAATGTGTGTTATTGCTTAATGAACGACGAAAAGTAAAACTGACTTTTAGCTGGATTAAACGCCAGGGGAAAAGAGGTGTTGCTACTTTTGGAATGTTTAATACTTTTTCCATTTTTAAAGAAAGTTTCTTCGTTTCTCGATGGAAAACCGTGATGGAGTTGAGATGTCTGCTTCTGACTTAAAACTAAACAAAAACCGATAAAAAAGTTTATCGTCTTTTCATATGGTCCCAACAAATTATAATTGGCAACCGCTCGTGTATAATATACAGGGAGAGAATAGATGCGTGTTTTTATTGCTCAATTTCATTCTGCAAAAAAATCAAAAAAGCAATGAACATTTATTTAAATGAACATTTATTTAAATACGTCTTCAAACTGTTTATTCTTGCAAATGGTTTGTCATCCAAATGTTTATCCGTTTGAGCATTATACTCATGTTTCTCGGAGACCCAGAAAGTCGCAACATTCCAATCTTCAAGGTGTCCTCATACGCAAGGAACTGAACATAGCAAGCATATATTTATTCAGTTATTGCAAGATGGCGTGCTCTAACGGTTAGAAACACTATGATTTATAAAGGAATATCATGTTTGTAAGACCTCATTGTTTAACAGACTGCAGAAAAAATCATATCGTAAATGGATGACTGTGTACAAACGATGTCACAAAGAGCAAAAACACTCTGGATCAGCAGACGATTTATTTCATAAATCAATCTCTGGGTTAATAGTCGCCATCTTTCGAACTACTTTCAAAAGTACAACAACAACAATAACAGTAGGAGACAATTTTTATTGCAAAAAGTTTAAAAATTGAGTACATGTGTCGCGGTTGTTGAGTGGAATAGTGTTATTTTCAACTGTGTACGAAGCATGTGAACTGGTAGTGGAATAACCGAATTGTTGGTGGAAATGGAATTTAGAAATATCTAATAATTCATCATTTTTCATGTCACGATCGTGTAGAATTATCATCAGCATCATTTCTGTGGAACATTGCAATATTCAAAATACAAGTGTTTCATAGCTATGGTGCTTTTGACATAGTTCACTAACCATCGAGACTGAAATGATTCATGCACACAGGTAAAGTAAATAATTGAATTTGTGCAGAATGTTTATTTTTTACAAATTATTATTTAATTTAACCACGGAGTGTATATTGACAGGAGATGAATCGAGTATTTGACCCTTACTGTAGTAAATTCAATCTTATGCAAAAACTATTCATCCGATTTTATTGGTTTATACGTTATCTTGTTGCTTATTAATTCCTCTTTCAAAAAAATATAACTTTTAGTATATTCCCGTTGTTATTAATGGATTTATAGCGAGTTAAACACAAGAAATACACATTTTATGTTTTACCACCGCGCGTTTTAACGTGTTGTGGCTATCGATCTTTTACGATTAGCGTACAGCGAAGTGCCGAGGTTATACATTTTGATGTACCCACTCAAGTCTTTTGTTAAATTATAGTTTCATTTCTCGGCCGATTTTGACAAATTATATATCATTAGAAAGCTTACGTTACGTAGTAAACAGATATATCAATATATATTAAGTTTTTCTTCTGATTTCGACAGCCCGGCGAGTTATAACTTAAACTTTTGCAAATATCATACCGTTTTGGAGTTTTAGAATCTAGATTTACGGTTGACATGTTCGTACTTAATACCAATTTGTAGCGTTCATATTTGGAGTTCAGTTTTAAAAATTACATCTTGCTTAGGAGAATAGAATTCTGTATACGATAGAAAAAAAAATTGTTTAAAAACGAAAGTAATTAAGGAATGAAGGCGGGAAAATGTAGCGCGCGTTCCTAACGCACTGAACTGATGCTACGGTCTTGGCGATTATGCTTTTGTTTAGAAACCGGCCATTTAATTTCTTTTGCCATCTTATTATATTTTTTAGGGAATATATTGTAGTATTTTGTTCACGAAACATATCAATAAAGCTTATTATAAATGAATCTTAATAAATTAACGATTTCAGCTCTTGTTTATAACACAGAAAGGGTGTAAAATTTATGATGAAACAGCGTATATAGCGGACCCTCTCGATATTATTCGGCTTTACATGCATACTTGAAATAAAATGGGTGTCAAAAACATTCATCGTTTGCTGTTTATTATCAACAAGGTAATTATGTATAATTATTTGAAATGTTATTTACCTTAAATTATCAATTTATTAAAGATTCTTGAAAATCACGGTCCGTGTTACGCGGGTCATTTCGTATTTTGACATCAGGGCATCATGTCCAACTATTGAAAATCAGATTTTTTTCACCAGGACGATGACGGCTTGGATTTAGACAGGCAGACAGATAGTTTATTCAGACTTAAACAACAGTACATCGTCTTCAACTCAAATATATGAATTATTTTAAGACGAATTGTTAGGTGATTACACATATAGCAGTGATGATTCTGAGAATGTTGCCATGTTTTTTTATCCGTGTAATCTAGAGTCCATGGTTTGAGCATTTTTATCGCGGTGTTCAATAAAAGATATCTCAATAATCTTGTTTATTGATAGATCTGTGGTTTTATTGCCCCTGTGTTCAGCACAAGCCAATTATCTCGTTATGATCAGATACTGTGCCGACCAATACTAAATAACACTATGGTGTCATACGCCACAGCAGGGACCTATACTTGTATATTGGTCCCTAACCACAGGTGGCAATGTCTGGTCAGTTTACACTTTTTATGATACCTCCATGTCTTCTCGTGGTATTAGTGGTCATTTCTTGGAGTAATGTAACGCCAAATACTCAATTTTGCGTTTATAAGATATGTAGCGTATTGAAAACATTTATAGTCATCTGCCCATACAGATTGCCATAAACTAAATACTGTATAGATGTCAGCCAGCTAAATCACAATAATTATAAGTGCTTAATACCTATACATGTACATTTTAAACATTTAAAAAATATAATACTTAACATTAAACGTATTTAGCGGGTACCGGTAAAAAAAACTCCGTCATTTCGTAGTCCTATAAAGAGTGTATGGTAGTGTACGGAACAACATAATTAAAAACAGCATTCTCATTTGACCCCAACGGGGTTAAATAATCTTTCCGAAAAATACAAATAATACAGAGTTTTAATTTAGAATTCTATATATTTGTAACTCTGTTAACTTATAAAGATATTTCAATATACATGCATAGACAGTTGACCGTGATTTTCAAGAATCTTTAAATAATTTTAATTAATTGATAATTTATGGTTAATAACCTTTCATATAATTTTACATAATTACCTTTTTGATAATAAACAACAAACGATGAATGTTTTGACACCCATTATATTTGAAGTATGCAAAGCCGAAAAATATCAAGAGGGTCCGCTATACATTTGTATACGCTGTTTCATCATAAAATTAACACCCTTTCTGTGTTATAATCAAGAGATGAAATCGTAAATTTATTAAGCTTCATTAATACTTAGCTTTATGGATATGTCTCTAGAACAAATTATTTCAATCTTTTTCATAAAAAATATAATAATCATGGCAAAGGAAATTCAATGGCCGGTATCTAAACAAAAGCATAATCGCCAAGACCGTAGCATCAGTTCAGTTCGTTAGGAACGCGCGCTACATTTTCCCGCCTTCATTCCTTAATTACTTTCGTTTTTAAACAATTTTTTTTTCTATCGTATACAGAATTCTATTTTCCTAAGCAAGATGTTATTTTTAAAAATGAACTCCAAATATAAACGCTACAATTATGTATAAAGTACGAACATGTCAACCGTAAATCTAGATTCTAAAACTCCAAAACGGTATGTTATTTGCAAAAGTTAAAGTTATAACTCGCCGGGCTGCCGAAATCAGAAGAAAAACTTAATATATATTTATATATCTGAAAACTACGTTACGTAAGCTTTGTAATGATATATAATTTGTCAAAATCGGCCTAGAAATGAAACTATAATTTAACAAAATACGTGAGTGGGTACATCAAATTTATAACCTCGGCGCTTCGATAGAAGATCGATAGTTACGACACGGTCACGTGACTTAGACACAACAAGATATTTGGCGTAACGGTCCCGTTTCATATCCGTGTAATCTAGAGTCCGTGATTTAACCAATTTATTTTAGATAGATTGCACTGAAACTCAAAGTCTAAAGCTTAGTAAGACACCAAAGCCAGTTTTCTGAGAAGAAACAAAACTTGTTCAGAGTATAGCAGGCTAATGCGGCCTCTGGTTTATTTATTTGGCCTCGGCCTTTAACCTGGGTCGCTTTGATTTCAGGTGTTAAGCCCTCATATCAACAAGGCTTTCTCGACCCTATATGTACTTATTCATATTGCTTAAAGATTTTGAGAACCCTCGCTCAGTGCCAGTGGGGATAAAACAGGGACCTTCTTATAGCTAGATGAATGCATCAAATATGCCAGCAACACTTTATAATCAATAACTTTATAATCGATGATTCTGTTCTTTTAACTACATTACTAATTTACCAAAACAATATGAAACACATTTTTATGCTCCCAAAGGAGGGCATATAGTGATCGCACTGTCCGTCTGTCTATCCGTCACACTTTGCATTTAGGTTTCGAAAAAACGCTCATAACTTCTATGTCGCTTCAGATGTAACATTCATATTTGGTATGCATGTGTATATGGACAAGGCCTTCCCATACACACACAAATTTTGACCCCTTTGACCTTGAACTTAGGGTCGGCGTTTAGGTTTGGAAAAATGCTCATAACTAATATCAAAGCGTTTATCGGGGGCGTATGTCATCCTACGGAGACAGCTCTTGTTTTTGCTACTGTCCTCTGCACAAACCATGATATATCTGCATATATGCATCCAACCAAATCAGTAAAACTATTTGTCACTTAATTACAGTAAACTTATTGCATGTTAACTTTTCAACAATATATATATATATATATATATATATATATATATATATATATATATATATATATATATATATATATATATATATATATATATATATATAATTATATATAACAGATCTTGAAAAAAACACACATCAAACTTCAAATTGTTTTAGTAAATTATAGGCTTTAATTGGTATTGTGACATTGACAACACTCATGCATGCGACTATACAATTAAACAACTATGGAACACATTATTTATGAGAAATTCCAATACATCAACATAACGTCTCAGATTTAAGGCAGATAATCTAGTGCTTTTTTGCTGCCATTTTTACTATTACACATTTTTTCATTTTATGTTATGATGCATTGATCTTGTTTCTAAATTAACCAAGCAATCATGTTAAACTTTTGAAGAAAGATGTTGTCTGATAAATATTGATAATTTGAAAATATAATCACTACAACGTGAACAAAATTCAGTTGAATACTGTGACCAACGAAGATTTGCCAAAGAGCAATTCAGATCATGATTTAAATTAAATACAAGTAATATGAAAGTCTGCCTATTGGATCCCAGTTATGACTTATTTGTCAAATTTGCACATTAATTTGCCCTTGGCCATGTAGAATTGGGGACTAAATACCATCAAGTCATGTAAAAAGGAGCAGGGTATAGCACGCTGCTATTGATCTCTTGAGCTTTCACATGAATTTTACGGGTAATTTTCATACAACAAATGATATTATATAGTGTAATGATAAAGCATTGTGAGCACAAATTATATCTTTTACTAGTGGTGCAAAAATCAATTAAGTGTCACATTTCAAAGAAAATTTATATAAAAAGGTATTATTAATTGTTAAAACGTTATAAAAGTTATTTCTATTCACTAAAGCATTTAATTACAAGAACAAGTGCATTTTATGTCCATTACAATACATGTAACAGTATTGGCATTGTATTTATCTGCATTTGATGTGCATTTAATACACTTAAAAATGCAGACCAGACACACTTCTAACAGAAACAAATGTATTTTTTTCTGCATTTTTCCAGCATTAATACTCTTCAAGTGTATTTTTTATCATCCCAAATACACTTTACCAGGAAAAAGGTATGTTAAAATACATTTTTAGTTTGTTTTAAGTATATTTTCAAATGCATTAAGACACTCTTTTGCAAAAAATGTTAAACAAAAACTTAAAAATATTTAATATACTAAAGTGAAGTAATAATTAAAGCTTTGTATGAGCATCAAAAACAGTGTCAAATTCATACCAGTGCCTATTTAGTAGCAGTAGGCCTTATATGGTCTACTTGTGGTAGAAATAATTCATTTTGTATAATACAACATGCATAAATTAAAAAATATAGCTGCCCATACAGTTCAATACAATGTTCAATTAAAGTTCTACACTATGCAAAGTTGAAATATGACATCAAGCTTGGAATAATCTTTTCAATAATGTATAATATGCTGTTTTAATTTATAAGTGAAATAGACATTTGCATATAAAAACTGATTTTAAATCAAAACTAAATGTTTAATTTGATTTTTAGCTCCACTGGCCAAAGGTCCTGTGTCCATCGTGCGTACCAAGTTTTTTTCAAATTATGCCCCTGGGATTAAGTTTGACCCTGCCCCGAGGGTTACAAAATTGAACATATGCTTATATAAGGCCTATTTTGTGAAAACTTCAAAAATCTTCTTGTCCATAACCATCCGGCCTAGGGCTATCAAATTTGGTATATAGTGACATCTAATAGTCCTCTACCAAATTTGTTCAAATTTAATCCCTAGGGTCAATTTTGACGCTGCCCCGGGGGTCACAAAATTGAACATATGCTTATATAATGCCTATTTTGTGAAAACTTTAAAAAAAATCTTGTCCATAACCATAAGGCCTAGGGCTACACAATTTGGTATGTAGTGACATTGTATAGTCCTCTACTTAGTTTGTTCAAATTATGCCCCAGGGGTCAAACTTGACCCTGCCCCGGGGGCCACAAAATCAATTATATGCTTATATAGTGCCTATTTTGTGAAAATTTTAAAACTCTTCTTGTCCTTAACCATAAGGCATAGGGCTACCAAATTTGGTATGTAGTGACATGTAATAGTTCTCTACCAAGTTTGTTCAAATTATGCCCCTTGGGTCAAATTTGACCCTGCCCGGGGTCACAAAACTGAACATACGCTTATATGGGGCCTATTTTGTGAAAACTTTAAAAATCTTGTTGTCCATAACCATTGGGCCTAGGACTACCACATTTTGAATGTAGTGACATCTAATAAACCTCTACCAAATTTGTTCAAATAATGCCTCTGGGGTCAACTTTGACCCTGCCCCAGGAGGTCACAAAACTGAATAAACGCTTATAAAGCGCCTTATTTGTGAAATCTTTAAAAATCTTCTTGTCGAA
Organism: Dreissena polymorpha; assembly: GCF_020536995.1. Lineage (NCBI taxonomy): Eukaryota > Metazoa > Mollusca > Bivalvia > Myida > Dreissenidae > Dreissena > Dreissena polymorpha. The sequence continues at coordinate 14,458,923 of NC_068363.1, read as the reverse complement.
AACCATTCGGACTATGGCTACCAAATTTGGTATGCAATAACATCGTATAGTCCTCTACCAAGTTTGTTCAAATTATGCCCTTTGGGTCAAATTTGATCCTGACCCGCGGGTCACAAAATTGAACATTATATACGCTTATATCTTGCTTATTTTGTGAAAACTTTAAAAATATTCTTGTCCTTAACTCTAGGACCTAGGGCTACCACATTTTGTATGAAGTGAGGTATAGTAGTCCTCTACAAAGTTTGCTCAAATTATGCCCCTGGGGTTAAATTTGACCCAGCCCAGAAGGTCACAAAAGTGTACATGTGCTTAAATAGGGCCTATATTTAAGTATTTGCACATGCAGAGAAATTTGTTTCAGCCTTTTTTTCAGCAGTGGAGCGATACAGGGCCATCATGGCCCTCTTGTTTAAATACTCAAAAAATGAAACCGTGTTCATGCTTGCAAAATCAAAGCATACACATGTATATAATGTGTTATAAATTATAAATTAGTTAAACTTAAATTGATTGACCATCGATAAAAAGATATAATAATATATATATATATATATATATATATATATATTATATATATAGATATATATATATATATATATATATATATATCTATATATATATATATATATATATATATATATATATATACTTGTAAAACTAAAAATTAAATATGTATGTTTCTATTACATCATTTAGGACTTATGTTTTCAGACAAAGTAGAGTGAAGCTTAAAACAGTATCCAATTGTAACAGTCAATTTTGGGAAAATCAACCTTATAATTATTTTCTGTGATGGTCAATGTCATAATTGGTATAAAATGTATATTGAACTGGAAGTTTTCTTTATTTTAAATGATAGCATTTGCTTGGTCAGCCATAATTGTCACAATCAAGTGGTCTTTTTACACTGTAGTTTTCTCACTGACTATGGGTTTGTTCTGAGAATGAGCCACACAAAGTATCGTTGGGGAGATGAGTTGTCAATTTTATGTTTATCAGTCTTTCATAATCCAGTTAACCTGTAAAAAGTGAATTTGTAACTAATAATCACACAATATACACAATTAAAATTGTATGCATTTAGATTTATTTAGTACTGCACATTAATCATTTTCCAAAAATATGTAGCAACATTATATTATATAATGCTGCAATACTAAAGTAATTTACTAATTAAAGGTCGCTGATGTGTAATGGATGTGGTGTCCACCTAATGATCTGGAGGTCACTGGTTTGATCCCCAGTGTGGAAGCATTCTTAAGAAATCTCCAAGAGACACCCAAGTACTGGTTCTAGGCCCAGGAAAGGAACTCAAGAGCATTTCACATACATGTATGTAGTTAGTACTTTAAATTTAATCGAACTTAAAATTGGATAAAAATTAAAAACTGAAACCCTTATTAATACATTTTATTTTGAATCAAGCAAATGTGGAAATTCATTAAAAATAATGAGAAAAATTTAAAAATTCTACTTTAAAGTAATCATGATAATTTAGATTATTTTCAGAATATTTAATGATGATAATGATACAATCATATATTACCTAAATGATAACAATAAACATGTAATGTTAATTTATGAAAAAAACGTTTTAATTTTATCAATATCATGGTAATTACAACTAGATACAGGCAATTAGATCAGAAACGTGTATTAATTATATTAATGATCAACCCAGACATTTGTAGTGATTTATGGTCACTATTTTGATTAACGTTCTATACATGACCTGTCATAAAAGGTATTTTTTAGCCAGTACTACAACAGGCAATGATAGTCTGTATTGCATACATATTCCACCGTCTATTATAGATTCGCTTCCTCAAACTGAACAAATATTTAATGTTTACATCGCGAAACGTAATGCATCTAGTTTCACTTTCGGTTTGGTTGGTTTTGTAAACACCGTAATTTCATCTTAAAAATTGGATGATACGGTGATTAAATAATAATGGAAAAGTAAACCACTTGGATAATATGTCAAAATGCAACATAAATGAACGTTAATAGTGCTATTAATATCAAAGTTTCGGTAAAAAGTTTGGCGCTAGTTCAACGCGCATCGTATACAGCCTCATAACAATAGACTGACAACCTTTTGGGTAGTAAAGTAGTAATACAAGGCAATATGGCGACCGTTAGCCACGAGGCCTATCTTACGGAGGAATCCGAGATAGCCGATGTATCACGATTGAGAGCAAAAACTAGTAATTCTTTCACGAGGGCTACATTTTATCAAGATAAATGGCTCAAAAATCGGTCAGGAAACCGTGAGCGTGTACGTCGCTTTTGGGACAGAGTATTCCATAGATAGTTCTTCACTAATTATAAACTGATTCGAGTGGTATCTGCGTCTGCAGTGCGTTCATTGTGTCAGGATTTCAGAGACGGAAATGTACACGACGGTGCAGAGTGTTCGTTTCCATGTTCATTATCAGTGAGAAAATACGTAACAATGTCCCTAAATTGCGACCTTCTGATCCCACTAAGACGTTACTTGTATGTACGTTTGTTTAAATGCCCAAGAGAACAGGTTTAGAGGCATCTAGCGATTGTGTATAAACATAGTTAGAAAGTAATGTCAATATCAGAATAGGATGCTGATAAAAATTCGTATGGTGAAAACAAGTTATTATGCCTCATCAAGTCTTAATCGTCATTTCACTTCGTGAACAATACATTTTATTATAAGATCTTTGACACGTTTTAGATGATGACACAAACCAACATCCGAAATTCATCATTACATTGTTTTATTATAATAATCAAGCTTTCAAACAGAAAAAAAACCACTAACAATGAGAGGTTATTTCAATATAAACATCACAATCGGCCAGTGGCTGTTGATATTAAGCAGCATAACACTTGACGGTTTAATCTTCATAATCAATGTACGCCCCCATTTTATGACTCCTTAGTTTAAATACAGCGTTAAAGGAATATTTACAACAAACATAAGTTTAAACTGAACATTTCAAGAAGTAAAAAACTGCTTTCGCGTGTTTACATAAAGGCGCGTGTTATTACTAAAAATGTTTTGGTAAATAGCCACATAAATACTCAGAATCAACGAATAATTCGTAAAGTATTTCGGATATCGTCGCTGGAAATTCACAGGGAATATATTGTCACACACAAAATAAAAACGTGCATTTTGTATCTCGGCAAATCTATTTTACCAGACCACATAAAATTATAGCGTTTGAATTTTGGCTATTGCTGTAAGGAACAATGATTTGTATGAGTTAACTTTAGTTTTTCGAAATATTTTACGAAATATTCGTTGATTTTGAGTGTTAATGGGCTTTTAACAGGCTTGTGATTCCTGATTCCTTACGATCCTTATAATTACATAAAATGGTTGTAATGTCTCCGGATAATTGATATTACTAGAGATGCTCGCAATTACTTAAAGGGGCCTTTTCACGTATGGGTAAATTGACAAAATTGAAAATAGTTGTTTCAGATTCGCAAATTTTCGTTTTAGTTATGATATTTGTGAGGAAACAGTAATATTGAACATTTACCATGCTCTAAAATAGCCAAAATATGCATCTTTTGACGATTTAAAACCCGGAAAATTATAAAGCGTTGCAACGCGATACGAATTAATAATTTGGAGAGTTCTGTTGATGTCGTTATATTTTGTGAAATTACGAGGATTGCTTACATAAAGTATAAAATACACTTAATGTTGTATCTGGCAGGATGGCCGAGTGGTCTAAGTCGTTCTTACTCCATGACACCAGGGGTCAGTGGTTCGAGCCCTGCTGAGGGTTACCTTTTTTTTCTTTTTTTAAATTTTATTCTTGATTTTTTACTGGAGCTTTTTAGATGCAATGTTTACATTAATTTTATCAATATAAAGCATTTAATGACAAATTTCAAAACATGCCAAAATCTGTGAAAAGGCCCTTTAAGATGTTTGCAATTATTAAAAGTGCTTGTCATTCTTTAAGATTCGTGTCATTACTTAAGATATTTTGGGTTTACTTTACATGCATGTAATTAACTGAGAAGCTTTCCATTACATAAGAGGTTTGTTATTTCTTAAGATTTCTGATATCTTGTAAAAGTTGTATGATTCTTTAAGATATTTCTAATATATCCAGATTATCGTCTTTACCTAAGATGCTCCTTAAAATGGTTGTCTTTTATTACGGTTACTGTTCTTTATTCAGTGCCTGTTATTACTTGAACCCTTTGCATGCTGGGAAATTTGTCGTCTGCTAAAATGTCGTCTGCTGAATTTCTAAAATTTGCATTTTCATCGATTTTTTTTCAAAGAATACTATCAGAATAACAAATAGTTTGGATCCTGATGAGACGCCACGTTCTGTGGCGTCTCATTTGGATCCAAACTGTTTGCAAATGCCTTTACAATTCGGTTCCAGCGCTGAAAGGGTTAACTTCTTGTTACTACATACGACATATGTGATATCTTCAGATGCGCATTTTTACTTTAGTTGCAGGCAATTACCTAAAATATTCTTAGTGTGTTGTGACCTGTGCAGGTCAAACCAAAACGGTTATCTGATAAAAAAATAACAATCTTTCGATAATGAAATTATGCAATCTTATAATTTATATTTTTCAAAAAGTGCTATATAATGATTATCTCATGTATTTTGTTATTAACCCTTTACCACTTAGATACGTATTTTGACTCATTTGTAGTCCCTTACAAAGTATTAAAGACCTTTCTTACAAGATTCAAGTTTTAAAGGCTTCATTTCCAACCCTAAGTCACTGATAAGCAGCAAACAGCATAAAACCCAAACAGACTGCAAGTTACTCGCAGGCTGCTCTGGTTGTAATGCTTGTTGCAAAAGCCATTTTCACTTTGCTTCTTATGGGGGAAAAGGTTAAGTGGGATAACAATACCCTGGTCAAGTCAATGGACTCCGAAAATGTCACAACAATATGCTGACGTATTGATAAAAATGGAATAACAATGATGTTTTTTTTTTGTTTATTTACAAGGTGCTGGATAAACACCATGCTTTTTTTGAACTTGTGATTTTGTGAGTCGTTCGTCATGAAATGCGCATTGTTAGCACACACAGGCAATACTTATTGCTTAATTTTCATAAAACTTTGTGTAGGCTAAGAAATTAAGTTATTTAATAAAATTGAAAAAGCAAGATTTTTAATTCTCTCGCTATGGTTGTAGGCGTAAATTTACTTCATATGACAACAACCATTAATGTATTTACGTGCTTACGTAAAGCTGTTATGCTACGCTTAACTCCATAGAGTGACCAACGACCTTCAGATTTAAAGGAGTTCATAACCGCAATACTGTGCTTCATGCTTCCAATTTTTCATAGGAGAACATCATTGGCGTATAATTGGCAATTAAAACAAACAGAGATAAAAATGGGTTAACACCAATTTTGTTACATGACGTCATCATTTGACCAGAACTTTTCAAATGTAAATTAAAAATAAAGAGTGGTAATGCATAAATATCTATTTTTTACTTCAAGATAAGATCAGGAAAAGCTTTTGTGACCAGTCTTTGTATGGTATACATCTGATGACCAGTCTTTGTATGGTATACATCTGGTGACCAGTCTTTGTATGGTATACATCTGGTGACCAGTCTTTGTATGGTATACATCTGGTGACCAGTCTTTGTCAATGGTATACATCTGGTGACCAGTCTTTGTATGGTATACATCTAGTGACCAGTCTTTGTTTGGTATACATCTGGTGACCAGTCTTTGTATGGTATACATCTGGTGACCAGTCTTTGTATGGTAAACATCTGGTGCGTCAACTTTTAGATTTTATAAGGGCCAAATGTTTCGCTCTATACAGTTGAAATTTGGTCAAAATGCTACCACTCTAGAAGTCATACATATGACCCAATCGTTATCAAAATTCTTCAGAGTGTTATTTAGACAGATCTAGGCCAAGTTCGAATATGGGACAAAAGTTGTTAACAACTAAATCAGCGGATCAAATGTAATAATTGTTTTATAATAAACATATTTGTTTTATAATAAACATATACATGGCTTTACTTTTAGCACAATAAATAAAACTTTATCAGCCTTAAATATAGATACAAACAAATAAAACTTTATCAGCCTTAAATATAGATACAGACATTGAACGTTCACCGTGAATTATTTTTTGCAACATCCATTTAAAAAGGGCTTAATTATGACTTTGAAAATACAAAGAATACATGCATCATTATATATAATTTTTCTATAAATCGTTATAAAAACTACACAGAATACAATTTAATACATCATCTCAATGTGAGAGATAATAAATGGCACGTGTATAACAACACTTTTATTATTAACAATTAAAATGTATGTTTCGGGTATCACTCATAATAATTCATCACCCCACCCACCATCTAACCTTTGTATATTTTCTTATTTGCATATGTAGGTTATTGTTTCATTTTCAAAAAATATGTTTGTACATATTTGGAATAATTTGACAATTATATCCAGAATCAACACATATTGTATTATGCTTATAACTTAAACGCCACAAGACGTTAGTATCTAGTATGTATTAGCTTTTACGCCATTGTAAAAAAAATAAGGTAAAGTGGAAACGATCATATATCCTTAATCAGTTTAACGCCTACTTACCGGTTTTGTTGAGAAGCATATCGGCGTGGCGTAGTGGATATGATTTCCGCCTAGCAACCGGGAGGTCACGGGTTCGATCCCCATTGTTTGAGCGTTCCCCCCGTAGACACCAAGTACTGGTTCTAGTCCCAGGTAACGGACTCGAGAGTGTTTCAAATAAGCAATAGGCTTTAGATACAATCGAGCTTAAATAAATAGGTTTAAACTAACAGACGATATATGAAAAGCAAGTATACATGTATTTCCAACATGTTGAACAATTACATAGTAAAAATACGCCTCAACATTCAGTGTGCAACTGTGAATAGATTATCAAACGCTTTCTTTTACACAGGACCTCTAACAAATAAACAAAACAACTATTTGTAAGTACTATCAATAGTCAGATGAAAGGGCAACCGCAGTCTACATGTATATGTCACACAGTACCTGAAACTAGATATGATGCAATGACTTAAGCAATCTGTTCTGTTTTAAAAGAAATACAATTAAACTCCTATTTCTCTGGCCAAAAAGACCCTTTAAGTATATTTGAGCGATATATGCAAAAACAAATGACCGATGTATACAATATTTAAAAAAAAAGAAAATACTTTGCTTAATTAGGTTCAATTTCATTATGATGTTAAATACAAATTCAGATTATGATACAATACTTCGTTTGACGTGATCGTGCTATATCAGCCGCATAGTGCTGCAAATTTGTTACGCTTTATAACATCTAACTGGCCACAACTCATAAACAGAGGGTTTTATATACCAAAATATTCGCCAGGGTCTGTAGATTTCAGAACAAGATATCATTTTTCTGGAAAGTGCTGGAGGGCGAAGACATCCAAGATGGCGTCCAAGATGGCCGCCGTTTTATGATTCAATTACTAGTGAAGATGAATTTAATAAGTCTAGTGAACACCTATATGTACTGACTTCAATATCTGAAAGAAGTAATCGATTGATCTATTGAGTGTATTGCGTACGTATAAAATATTTGTACACTATATTAAACATATACATATACTTCCCAATAAAAGGTTAAGTTATGATAAACATCATTCTCCCTTTTCCAGCTTTCTTTTATTTTGTTTTTAGTTTTTGTACATGCTGCCAAGTCGATATCACCACAGTCCTCACCTTCAAGATGTTCGAGGCAATGTGAAGAAGCTTTTACTTTTTCTCCCATATCAGCTCAGCTTGGATAAGATTCCGCAACAGCAGCACCTTTAGTCCAAGTATTTTGTTTCAGTATCAGATCGATCAGAAACGTCCGATGAGTATTCCTGATATTCATCCCTACAGGATGTACATTTCTTATCATCTACGTGTAAAAAACTAACGTTAGACTTGTTCTTCATTAAGATCTTTAGCGGCGAAGCATTAGTGTTTGAATGTGCAGCGAAATAAAAGATACCAAGCTTCAAATTAATGTCACTCTCGTCATGCTGGTTTGCTTTTGCTTCTTTAAAGACATTACAAGTTGAGATTACTTGTATAAATAACCTGAAATACAAATAGAAAGAAATCGTTGTGATAATCCATCAGACATGATAATTCACTTTGATTTGACGCTCAACCTGTGCTATGTAATGATATGCATCAGAAAACATGTTCAGATATTTGCCAAGACATCTTGTATGACGCTTGAGTTGTTCGGGATGTGAAATGCAGAAAGAAATTCGTGTACAATTTTATGAAGGAATGAGAGAGTTGATGACTCCCTGGTAAGTGTAGAACATTCTCTCTCTCTCTCTCTCTCTCTGTTATGATTCCTGTTTTGAGGGCAAACGCCTTTTGTTTTTTTGGACCTAAACTTTGACAATTCTTTGTCACTAAACACAACAGAACGTTCCCTGCAATCTGAAAACAGCAGACAAAAAGCAGTTTGGGATAGAAATTTTAAGCTTAATGTTGGCCTGAAGACAAACGTTGTTTTGAAAACACGAAACTTGGAATGGATCCAAAATGCATGTATCTGCTTCCGTTGCCTTTGTTAAGAGACATTCACGTAGAACACTGTATATTTCGCACAACGACCGCTTCAAATGAATATCTTCCACCCACGAACATACCATAACGCTTAAAATCATTGGAGACAAAATCAGTTCATTAGATTTAAGACTATTAATGAAAATTTTGCGCGTTTCTCATACAGTTCATCTTCGCTTACAAGGCGAGTCAGAAGTAGTTCGCTAAGCTTACGTGGATCCAGCACGCTTTCCAGTTTTATCAATGTGCCCATTTCCGAGTATTTGATGTATCTTATCTTCATTTTACACACTCTCGTTGTCGTAAGCACAGAACACTGTCGGTAACTTTCCAGCAAAATTGGCACAGACTCTTTCCCTTTTGTACCAATCCATTCATCCCAGCCGTCAAGTATCACTAAATATTTTTATTAATCGCAGTTGGTACGTTATGCCAGAGCATGTTCATGTATTAAATATTTTAATGATCGTAATCTAATATTAACAAAAAAATTGCTAAAACAAGGCTTTTTGTATCATAACCTATGAAGAAAATTTGCTAAATTTTACTCTAAGTATGGTGATTTAATTTCAAAATATAATGTTTCTTTAAAATGGCATTTAAATAATGGAATCTCCCATCCATCATTTTACGGAGATGTTTTGAAGCGTGTCCGCAAATTAAAATATGTTAACCCAAATGTTCTTATTAAACTTTTCAATTTAATTAACTTGTTTTTATCAAAAGGATACGATGCTTATGTACTTAAAAACACGTGTTTGATGGTTTTCGATTCACTATATCTTTCTTCTAAAATTTAGAATCATTAGTGATATTATAGGCATTTTTCACTGTTGAACAAAATTGTGTCTTTGTGTCGTATGAACAAATTTGCATGAAAACTACATTTGGACTCAAATCGTACATCAAATCATTTCTGTCGTCAGTTGTCAAAACACCTATATACTGTTTGATTCCAATAATGTCGCTTTAATGGAATAACTATTTTTATATATTTGATTCTTAATATTTAATCAACTAAACTTGTTTTATCAGTAGTACAATTTTGCAGTAGGCCCCATTAATAGTTTTAAAATTAGTTAAGAGTACTGCCCCTGGATTTTTTTCACGTCATTGTGTCTTCGCCTGTCAATTACGTCATAACTCTTTCTCTGTTCCTGGGTACATGAATTTTTTGACGTCATACGATCAACTTTCCAGTTGTAAGCTATATGCATATGTCACTGGGTTTATAACGTTCAATTTTATTTATTTTTTCTCTCTGATAGGCGTTCTTTTTTATTTAAGTATTACTAATTTAATTTTTAGCATTCACATAAACAACCAAGCAATGTAATATGGAATTTTTACACCCATTATTGCTGCTTCTTCCTGTATTTGCGCGATGATTATCTGAAATATTAACTTAATGACGCTATACTCTTAAATATTTTTCTATAAAGAAGGAATGTAGTTGACACTTGTTTGTAGTTTCATTTTATCGTTCGTCAAAAAGTTGTAACTCTGTTGCTCTGGTATCTTCAATACCATAGAGTAATTAAATTGTAATTAAATTGAATGCGTTTTAATTCCCTTTTATTATTGTTTGATTTTAGTAACAATGCTATGACGTTAAATTTTATTTACACTTAAATGTATTATGAATATTGCTGGGCCAAGTGTGAGGTTGTAGTGTTTTTCCCAGGAGGGCAAAGGGGCATGGCGCATTACTTTCAAAAAGGGCATTTTAGCGCGCAGTTTAGGCAAAAAAGGGCAAAAACGTTCCGTGAATACCTGAATTAGGGAGAAACATGTAATTGCATCAGAGGCAGTTGTGGAAAAAATATAAACAAGCACATTTAATGGTAATAGATGTATTTAACTTACTATGATTTATATTAATATATTTACCTTGCAATGTACATTTAAGTTCCATGCTGTTTCAATAAACTGTACAGCACGACAAAGATAATAAAGCAATATGTGCATATGAATCTGATTATACACAGATCCACTAACATATAAATGAAACCATGTTTGTCTTATCCCATTTTCTAACAATAATCTTGACAGATTTTTAAAATAACATTGCGAGTAAATTGATCGCTAACAATATGCAAACACGCGATTCCGTGACATACATCCACCGAGTAGATAACAAATAAATAAATAATGTTGTTGCTATCTAAAACATTTTTATGCATCGTTGATTATCACAGACATTTCATTAATTCCTTCTTAATGTGTAATCTCCATCGTTAATTCGATCGTTTACGACGTTATTTTCCATTTTTGCCGAGTCACAATTAAATTTTGTATATCCCAGTGTGACCCAAATTCGACGATGTAACGGTTACATGAAGCAATATTTAGCAAATAATGAAAGAAATAATGAAATGTTTGATAGCACAAAATAATAATTTTAAACTCGGCTGTATTACTTTGAAATGATTCCAAGACAATAATCATCCATTTAATCAATACAAATAGAACATAGTCGAATTTAGGTGTCGTCGAATTTGGGTTGCGGTAGGATAGTCCGCCATGTTGATAAAATGTCAAATGATGTAAGCGACAGGTGCGCATAGCAACGTTAAATCGTATACGCGATTCGCATTTTGTTAAATTAGTATACGTCTCAGTAATTATTTGAATAATTAGATCTAATTATCTTAAAGACGAAAACGTTAAAAATAAATTTGTTTGTGATTTTAAATGTAATTATGCGTAAAAATATATGTTTTGATATAACTAAATAATGCATGCAATGCACAATTGCCACGAGAATAACATCGAGTTTTTCATCAAAAGTAATGATTTTATCGTGGAGGAGAACACATTGCGGACCGAAAAGTGCGCTTGGTATAATATAGCCTTCGGCATTATTAATTGATACTGACACGGGGTTATTCACGCATGACTAATTCACAGCTTTGGAGCAGTCAGAGACCTACCTATAAATCGAGCACTCTAATAGATTATATATATAGTCGATTAGACGTTGACGTCTCGCGAGTAAATCAAGCACAGTCGGAGCGTCACAGACAATCAAGGAAGCTGATTTTGCGGACCAAGTTAGATCGTAAGGCAATAAAGATGTTATCGATAAGGTCGCGTGGCGAAATTTGCCTTTGAAAAAAAGGGCGCGTGGCGAAATTTGCCTTTGAAAAGGGCAGGGTGGCGATCCCGGAGGGCGGCGTGGCTTTTCGCCACGCTAAAATGGCATGGGAAAAACACTAGGTTGAGCGCTCTATAACCGGTTTCAACCCCCAATGCTTTGCATTGACCGTTCCAAGGCAGTGACCCCAGCTTTATTCTTATATGTGTTTATGTTGTCTTGTATTGTGCTGTATTGTGCTGTTTTGTACTGTTTAGGCAACGGTCTCTTGCGTTAAATAAAGGACATGTATGTAATAAGAATTCAATACTGTTCCAGCAGCTGGAGTTTCACTTCTTTATATTTAAACGCGACCCAGTTTGATACCCAACCAGATTGATTTACAAACACTTATGAAAAGCCATTGAGTTATACAAATGAGTCGCGTTTTGAGAAAACTGGACATAATGCATGTGTGTAAAGTGTCGTCCCAGATTAGCCTGTGCAGTCCGTACAGGCTAATCAGGGACGACACTTTCCGCCTAAATTGGATTTTTGCTGAGAAGATACATGTACTTCATTTGAACGAGAAATGTCATAAAAGCGGAAAGTGTCGTCCCTGATTATCCTGTGCGGACTGAACAGGCTTATCTGGGACGACACTTTACGCACATGCATTATGCCCAGTTTTCTCAAAACACGACTCAAATTAACAATGTGGAGTCTCGAACTCAAACAGTTCAAATTGGATACAACTTGGTTATAATCTATGTGGGCATATAATCTCGGCCAAGCTCGATATGCTTTCCATCCTGATCGCCTAGAGTACTTATGAATTATAGCCCTTGAATTATCCCAACTTGCCAGAATAATGTTATTTGGTCTCTAAGTAAAACGATGTGGTTTTCTTAATTAAATTTTGTTTGCATTAACCAATCTCATTGAAACTTTAGATATAGCAAATTTTAATGGCGGGCGACCTAGCCTGCGATTTTATCCCATCGCATTTTGGGGCCAGTCACGGGCGTATGTTGTGATAAGTTGTCATGAGTGTTTTAATATTTACTTTTCTTCAAATGGCCTGTTCAGGAGTCATGGTAAAAACAGAACAATAAGATATGATACGTAAAGCCTGTATCAGCTGAGTGCCGATCTAGAACAATGAGCATAGATTTAAAGAGGTGTATAATTGACACTTTCAACTTAAAGGCACGTTACAATAAGATTCACAAAGGAAATAAAAACCATACTTGAGCCTCGCTCTGGGAAAACGGGGCTTAATGCATGTCCGCACAGGCTAATCAGGGACGACAATTTCTACCTAGAATGGATTTCGTTAAGAATAGACTTCATTTAAAAGAAAACTTCTATAAACGCGGAAAGCAGAATTCACAGGCTAATATGAGGGTTTACTTTACGCACATGCTGGCCCCGTTTTCCCAGTTTTGCCAGAGCAAACAGTCTGTGCTCTATCAACGCTGCCTTCCTCCACCGGTACCTGGATATAGCGGAATTCACCCGAGACTCGATATTGAAAATGTCGACAAAATACATTCCAGAGAAAGAAGAGATAGTGGACTGGTTAACGACTGAAGACACCAAGAAAATAAACTTTATTTGAGCTTTTCTGGCAGGGGGCTCTAAAATATAATTTGTGACGAATTATATTTCAGTAAAGCATAAATATTAAAGAAAAATATGGACACAGCAATGAAAGAATCCAAAGATTTTTAAATCATCGCGGCATTTGTATTGAATGAGTTATATTCCTCGTCCATGAGTCAACGCTGGTATATATGTATTCATACGTTGGTTTTGAGGTGATATCATCCTTCTAAAAGATTATGAATAGATATTGTTTCAATTAGCTGTTCGATTGCTTCTGATTTGAATCTTATTATTGTTGTTTTTTTGTAGTATTTAACTTAACGGTTATGGAAAAGGAAACGAAATCCCCAATTTCAAGTGTAAGTTGAACTTTATAACCGGGCAACTGGAAATATTGTGCTCGTATTTTTTAGAGAAAGTTTTTCACGAGATGAAAATGCATTCACAGCAAAACTGGGTTACGAATCATTTGCAAAAATCTTGGAATGGTTCCTGAAATATGACAAACGATCTCTGGAACTTATCCACGCCCGTGATACAGACGTTTCAAATACAAGAGTTAGACTATAAAAATCCATTCAGTCTTTATATGAGTTTTGTTTGTTACAAAGATTAGGTGAGTGCATCATTTTCATAAAGATCATGTACATATGATTAGATAGCAGCTCATTGAGGACATTATTTTTGTCTGAGCACACAGCATAAGTTATGACCATTCAAGGACCAACGCCTGTTTTGACCCTTATATAATATTTTCAACTGCGTGAGGCCTTGCCTTGCCGTATCCCAAAATACACATCTGACAAATATTCGCATTTATGTTGACTGCAGATATAAACCTTTATCCGATCATCCCTTATTAAGTTGACTTTTGCCTGAAGAAAGAAATGTTCAGCCCTTCTCACTTATTGTTTCATCAAAACGGCCAAGATTTTCCTTTCTATCCATTGTTTTTGTTGCTTTTTAGTAAACGGTATTTAACATATAAATGATTAAATCACACATATGTCAGCGTTTGTTAATTTAAAATGAACATTTCTGGAATAGAGAAATCCGAATTTTCAAGTATTAAGTACTCATAATTTTTATGAGAATCTCTGAAAATACTGAATATAGCATATCAGTGTCCGCACTTGGGATAACTGTATGTCGAAGGTAGCACTTAAGTAATTTTGTCCGAAACGTAAAGACTCCGTTGACAGCAAATACCGGTACGATTTGCAAATTCATCTTATATCCTACTAATTTTTCCCCCGTAGATTCAACGCGTCGAATCAATACTTAAAAGATGGACGCAAAACGAGGCGTCGAAAACAATTAACGGGGTCTCGACGTCGACCTAATGGCGGATTTAAAATTAGAAAACAAACTTAGCATTGGCAAGTCCAAAATTGGCATTAACATATTCTCAGTATGGTCTCTTGGGACTCATCGGAGTATTGCTGGTTCGAGATTCTTTCTAAATTCTCTGAACATGAGCAATTTTGTAGGGGGGGGGGGGTGATGGATACATGCATTCTTTTTTTAAATAAGGACTCACTACAAAGCATTTGATTCAATTGATTATAAAGTGATAATGATAAAATAATTATTGATTTTTTTGCAGCAAGAAATTTAAACTCAATAGTTTCTGTAAGCCAATGTATATATTGTATGTGTAATGCAAAATACCCTACAACTCAATATTGTCTTATATCTGTATTAACATTCCGATAAAATATGCATAAAAACTCGGGTTTCGGCAGAAAAATTAGAATTTTAAAAAGAAAACAATACATTTCTTCCATGCCAAGGAGCATGTGCAGTATAATTTCCAGATCTGAATTATAGATATAATAAAGTGATTCGCTTATTCTACAGTTGTTTTCTGATAACCATTATTTATTTGTTTGCCATACTCTTATCTAATTTTCACCGATAAACATGGTATTGAATAATCAGAAATAATGTTTATTTTAAGAGAAAATCGCGAAGACATCGGTGGACTGTAGAACACATACTAGAATTGTATCTGGTCTATTTCACTGAAGTGAACCCTTATAGATAAAATATGCGGCGTCAGGGGTTATACTTTGTAACTATTATGAAGAGCTTTTGTTAATACTGACTGCAGTGAATTAGTTTAAAGAAGTATGTTATATATGTTGTAGTTTGAGGAAATCACATAGTTTGGTAAAAAAAAACAGGCCCATGCCAATAAACCTTATCACACTTTTTTAATTGATTGTACATCGCAATGAACAAAGGGCATTACACAAAGAAATAAGCTGCAAGTCGTACTTAAGTAGCCCGATTGTGACTAAGTAGAGCCTAAGTTGTGGGCTTTGCAGATTTATTATGAACAGTAATTGTTTATGTGTTTATTATGTACATTAAAGAGTTGATTAAAATATTCAATAATATATGTGCATTTATATTTATACCACCGCAAGCCATGTTTGACAGGCAGTATATTGGAGTCACTTCGTCTGTCGGTCTGTGAGTTGTTTTGTCGATTCCTCCGCATAAAATTATACAAATTTTATGGAACTCCTTTTACATTCCACATGTTATTGAATAAAGACTTTACGCATGCCATCACTATAAGTCTCGGTCTGCAAGATACAATGTCCACGTGCGCAGTTGTCATTTATTTCTGGGTTTTTTCGGCGTCAGCTGAATACGCCAGCTTTTCACCTTAGCCTGACCTTTGTTAGCGTCCAATAGAATTCAAATAAAACTTCCCGCGGCCAAGTACAGATGAATACACTTCATTGACTGCATTGGCTGATTTGATAATACCACTAGAACATTGGAAACATGTCCGCGTCTTTGTAACACTGTTTTACTGCGTGTTCAGCATGAAACAGTTTTATCTCTAATAAAAAGGCTTTATAGATAGAACAGTTTTACACTCAATCTCGACATCAATACAGTTTGTGCGTACATCTTTTATTTTCAGAGGATTTTCAGCGCGAGAACGTTGTGTACTTAAAGGCCATGTTCTCATATTTAGTACTGACTTCCATATTCCTGTCAACATGTTATATGTAAAAGTATAAAGAGCAGTGGAAGCGATGCCTCACTTTAATGTGTTGCATTTCAACCCGCGAGGTATAAGGGGTCAGTTCGCGGTTAGTGTGTTTGATTGTCAGAGTTTATATACAGGTCAGACCTTCTGTGCTGTTCGGAGTTCGCGGTCAGTTATATAATAGTTATATAATAAAGACGCTATAGCGTGAACTAGGTGAACCAGAATTTTCTTTACCACCAGAAAGATGTGAAATGAAGATATCCAGCGATATTATTTTATGGCATGTCAATAATAGATTCTTAATGTGTTTTCAACAATAACATGATAAATATTATTTTTAATTAATTAACAAGAATTATTCCATCATATTTACTAATGTATTATTGCAGCATATTGACTAATGTATTAAGTATGAGCGCGATGATTCTCGATACTGTTAATAATCGAATCAAATACACGTAGCAATTCCCGATAAACCACTCAAACAAGTTTGTTCGAAGAACGCGCGTATACATATTTAAAATATGTACGGAGACTTCGCGTGTGGCCGGTTGACTTTGGTTTTCTTTTTTGTATCTATAGGTTTATGACCAGCAATATGTAATAATGTAAAATAAGCCGCGAAAACTCCGCGTAACATCCCGTACTGCGTTTGATGCAGCTAAAAACTGCACAGAAAAAGATATTAGCTATCCTTGATCTCATTCATTTAAATCTTTACCTTCCATAAACTCCAACCACAATCAACGCCGTATATCTTTTTTAAAGATATTTCTTGTTTCTCTTGAAATTAGCTATGCTTATGGCTGCTATTCCTGAGACAAAGCAGCGTGGGGGAAGTATATTAAGTCATGTCAGTTGAAACAGAAACAAAAGTTGTTTAGCTAAAGATTTATTTAATCACAGCAAAGATAGACATACAAAGTAACACACTTGCAAGTTCATTTATCAATTAATTATTAATCAGTTTAAATAACGCAATATGGTCTCGACAATCATAAATTGTTAAGATGGTATAATACATGAAAGTATAAATTTACCCGTTTTTTGTCAAATCCAGGGAATCTTAAAATTAATTTATGTGCATGAGGATTGATATATACGACTGCAAAATTAACGTGATAATGTGTCTTTGCAAATAACGAAAGCGTGTTCATCTTTAAAAAAAAACACAAATGATTAAGTGACTTATGTGAGACTAAACATTATTCATTTGAAACGCATTTAAGAGTATATACAACGTAGACTTTGAATTGAATTACGGATGTATGCTTACACAATAGCCTACTGCTAGCAACAACTGTCAAAATGTCTCATGAAAATAGTAAAACGTTGTTTATATTTCTGATTAAATATATATAGAAACGTGTACATTGATAGTGAAAGCAGGAAAATCAGAATACATATATATATAAATCTCGTTATATGTCCAAAATGTGCATCTCTTACGTAACCCCGGCAGTTTGGCTTGTTTTTACCAACATTTATATTTTTGTTTCGAAATAAGCAGACATTTGGTTATAATTAACTCTTTTAGTGCTGGAACCGAATTTTGAAGGCCTTTGCAAACAGTTTGGATCCAGATGAGACGCCACAGAACGTGGCGTCTCATCAGAATTCAAACTGTTTGCTATTCTTATAGTATTCTTTGAACAAAAATCGAAGAAAATGCTAATTTTTGAAATTCTTCAGACGACATTTTTGCAGACGACAAATTTCCCAGCATGCAAAGGGTTAAACATTCTGTATGAGTTAATCGTATAAAAGCAACTTTCACACAATCATTGACGCATAGTTCATCGCCAGTTTAACATCCTTCAACATATTTATGCATGTCCTCCTTGAATTCGTCTTTGTCCACCTGACCGTCACCTGCAAAAGAGGTATAACGTTATAATCAAGAAAAATGCATGGCATATTCTGGAGATCAGTGTATGATTTAAAGTCAAGGTCGAAGTAGTGTAATGGATATGGTCTCCGCCTAGCAACCGGAAGGTCACGGTTTCGATCCCCATTGTGGGTGCGTTCTTTAGATCTACCCCAAAACCACCAAGTACTGGTTCTAGTGCCGGGAAACGGACTCGAGAGCGTTTCAAATAAGTAGTAAGTACTTTCTATGCAATCGAGCTTAAATAAATAGGTTTAAATTAATTTAAAGTCGCCCGCAGTCGAGCAGTATGTTAATTTTGCAAAAAAGTTTCAAATGGTTATCTTAACCATCAAACTAAAACGACTTTATAAAGGTATATAAATGTTGTAGAAGCTTATATGATCCTCGCTATAGGAAAAGGAGATTTAAGGAGATTTAATGCATGTGCGTAAAGTGGCGTCCCAGATTAGCCTTTGCAGTCCACACAGGCTAATCAGGGACGACAATTTCTGCTTAAACTGAATTTTCGTCAAGATTAGTCTTTCGTTAAACAAAAATTTCAATTAAAGCGGAAATGTCGTCCCTGATAAGCCTGTGCAGACTGCACAGGCTAATCTGGGACGACACTATTCGCACACGCATACAAACCCATTTTTTCACAGAGCGCGGCCCATATATTATTTGAAACTTCAGCTGCATCAGCAGAAGATATATATTATAATAGCATCTGGCTTATATTAATTGGAAACAAACTATAGCCTAACAGTATTACAAACGACACATTTAAAGACGTGAAACACAAATGCATATCAACCACACACTCATGAACAAATCTGGGGCCACCGCTCTGAAGCGGACAATTCACGGCATGAGGGGCTTTTAATTAATAGCAGTTCAAAGAATACATTTCAATTCAATTAAAATTAAACTACATTATGGTCAAACCAGAGCAACAGGCATTACATGTTTGAGGCACGATGAAATTTAACTTACAAAGTACCAAGCGCATCTCGCCTTTGATTAAAACGCTTAAGAATCAAAACATCATTTTATTAAATGGTAAGATCATCTTCATGCATTTTCAGTACTAAGCAGCAGTAATGGTCCTAAAAGGCCCAAAACATATGGTTATGTATACTTAATTTAAGCTATATACATAGCATTTCCTAAATTGTGTTAAAGCAAACATCTTGAACTTCAATTTAATAGTAATAAGTTAAAAAATAACGAAATAAATGTATTAGTCGGCCATGACGGAATGCAAACTCGCACTTTGTTGACGTCAGACGACGACCTGATGACGTCCTAATTTTAAACGCTTAGATATTTAAAATGATATGTTCATCATAAAAAATATTGCTCGAATCTGTCCAACAATTGTGTAACAACATTAAAGAGCTGAATTTCGAGTATTTAAAAAAAGATTAACAACAAATAAACAATACTGAAGTTAATATTGCCACTCTTCGATGTTTTACACTGACCAGTTAAAGGAAATATACATTGCTTAATTCAATACATGTACAGGATATGTTATGGTATATCATAATGAAAGCACAACTTAAATAGTCGACATAGGATCCGCTAGGAGGCGCATTATTATACATAAAATAGTCCAATGCGACCGATCTGTGTAACATGTGTTTAATTGTGTATAAGAGTTTGAGTTTGTGTAAATAAGCCTCGCCCTGTGAAAATTGGGGTTTATTGCATGTGCGTCAAGTGTCGTCCCTGATTAGCCTGTGTAGTCCGTACAGGCAAATCAGGGACGACACTTTCCGCCTTAACTGGATTACATGTATTGTAAAGAATAGTCTTCCTTTAAACGAAAAATACTATAAAAGCGGGAAGTGTCTACCCTGATTGGCCTGTGCGAACTGCACAGTCTTATCTTAGACGACACCTTACGCACATGCATTCAACCCCCGTTTCGCAGAGCGAGACTCATATTAGGTTGAATCATAAACCAGAATAACTCACCGGAATCGTCAAGCACCTTTCCCAATTCTTTTGTTTTTTCTCCTTCTCCAAAAATCGCTTCGAGCTCATCCATTGTTATCACGTCATCTCTGTTTGCATCGTAAATCTCGAAAACGCACGGATCTGCTTTAATATCCACTTTGAAACGCTCCCCCTGCAACGTTAAATGCTTTAACAGGTGTATACGAACACAGACACAAATTGATTTAATCACTGCCTTGTTTCAGTTGCAATACAGTTGCTTTTACAAATGCTGCTTATTATTATGCATATATAAAATCTTCATGACAACATGTATTCTTGATCACTCATCAAAGCAATGTCTTTGTAATTGATCGTTATCATCAGGTTATGTAACAGTCTTGAATTTATAAACTTTAACATTCGGTTACTTACTTTTCAAACAACTGACTAATACAGGAATATGTTAATAATCATATAAAGGTCAGAAAATATGTAATATGTGTATTTCGTTATGTTTGGATATATAATTGACAGTATTAAACATTGTTTACCACGAATACTCATTCGTATAAACAAAAAAAAATCAATATCATTACTATACCAATCTCTTCATTGTACAAAATCCTTTCTTACAATATTCGAATGTTTCTGGACTTTCTTTCCGATTCGTGTATCGCAGACACTGTGCAATTTACACAAGGCACCAAGCTTGATTTAAAGGTTTTGACATAATTTATTTATTTATTATTTAGCTAGAGCGCTGTACTACAAACCCGAGGATTGCGGGTTTGATCCCCGGCGCGACCGCATAACTTATGTGAGTCGCGTTCTGAGAAAACTGGGCATAATGCATCTGTGTAGGGTCGTCCCAGATTAGCCTGTGCAGTCGACACAGGCTAATCAGGGATGACACTTTCCGCTTTTATGACATTTTTCGTTTAAATGGAGTCTCTTCTTAGCAAAAATCCAATTTAGGCGGAAAGTGTCGTCCCTGATTAGCCTGTGCGGACTGCACAGTCTAAGCTGGGACGACACTTTACGCACATGCATTATGCCCAGTTTTCTCAGAACGCGACTTATGTGGTGATTATTCATGGCATCCTTTCTACGGCCATCACACCCTACCTTTATTTCAAGTAGGGTAGTTGTCAATTACTTGTTTGTGTACTTTAAACTGGGAAACCAGATATCATAGGAAAATGCGAGAAGGTTATCTGACAGCTGTGCTTTGACTGAAATACTGTTGGTAACGGCGAAAATTCCAAACAAACAAACAAACATAATTGACCAAACATAACTTGATTTAAACTAACCTCAACGCTTCTCCTTCTTCTTCCAACGACGATAATCGCAATGGTACCGGAATACGGGTAACCGTAATACCCCCACTGACGGCGAGAGAGATCTAGTGCTCCACTGTCCTCTTTCGTTCTTGCACGGAAGCCAAAAGCATCACAAGAGACGCATGCGAGGGCAATCGCTAGAATCAGCACGTACAGCATCTTTGTCCTGCAAATCGTTTAAATATATACACATTTACTGATACTATTACTTTTGCTTTGCCTAAGATACAAGTATATGTCAGGGTATTATTCTTAAGGTAGTGTAAAGACTAATAAACTCCAGCGTTTTTATACGATCTCAACTGACGTTATCATTCATAATAGAGTGCACTCAAGTAAATACGGCTTCATTCGGGAAAGTCGGCGTTTTATTTCGGTTTTCGTCGGAAATAATATTTTTTTAAGATTGTAAGTATACTTAGTTTCGTTTTGAAAGCTGGCTGTTCAAAAAGTGAGAAATGATACATTTACATTTAAAATATTGAAAACAAAAAGTTGGGATGAGCTTTCTAAACCTCTGAACAAACCTTGAAATGTAAACATGTAAAACAGTATTTTTCGTTCAAATAAGACATTAGATGGGTTCGGAATTGGATTGTAATCGGGTTATAATAATTACGTTCTACTTAATTTGCATATATGCACTTATTGTGATATCAAGACAATTATGATTGTTATATTTTATAGTAATATTTTGTTCCGCATTGCATTATGCGCAGTTGGGCATGTGTACATATCCTTTGTGATCATAAAGAGGTAAAAATAATAAATGAAAAATTGCCAATGTCAGGGTGGAGAATCGAAGCCCATTTCGTAACAACAAAAACAAACAGTGTTTTCTTTGATTCGGAAACGAACGAAAACAAGTAACCATCACACGCTATTTATATATGCGTATTTTATGATTTATATAACATATATTTTCCAGAAATAACTATTGAATAAATCAAGAACAGAGTCAAATTTTACAGCTTCGGCAAATTTATTATTTTATTTATAAAATAAACAACACGAAAATGCATTTCTTCCGCTCTGATTAACTATACATATACGGCATGTATTGTTATTTTTAACTTAAAGCATTTACTGCTTAATAATTAATTCTGACTTTAAAAACATTAAATGTTCAAAAAATAATACGATGTGGTACAGCTTCAAAAAAATAAAAGACCCACCACTGTCTTAAATTGTATGCAAATGTTATATGGTGGGTAAAATTAACCATTAATACATTCCCCAAAATGATCAAATGTGTTTAATATTTAATTCAAAATGTGCATTGTCTTAGTACATAAGTTCTTTTAAAACATGCATATAATAACAGTTCTATGAATAGTTTATATCGTTTACAGACCAAAGTGTGCGACCTATAAAATAATCTGCGTCAGTTGCCTTTATTTAATAATTCAATGCTACTCGATATCCTTATTAAATTATTTCTCAAGTAAATTACGCTATTTGTTATTACTAACAATTGCATTAAACGACATGTTTCAATACTTATTTCGCATTTAACAAAATTAAACAATACCATGTATAAGCCAAACAAGAACACAATGTATAAGTTTTACCTTTGGTTTGAATACGCTTAGACGTTGCCTTTTGACTTACTGAGACCGCTCGTCGAAGCAGAACTACCGATGGCTGTAGACCTCCTTTGCCTTTCCTTCTCAAGCGTCTAATTTTATAGCAAGTAGCCCGATGGAATCCATGATTTTACCCGGATTTTACCCGGGCAAAAGCTTACGTAATTGCATCCGATTGGTTGGTAAGATAATCACCAGGTACGGCAGACGCATGAGGATAACCTCAATTTCAGCCACTGAAATTAATAGATTTAAACGAATAATAAGAATGTAATCGAGATCGGTAGCATGGAGCCTGCGTGATCTGAGGAATTCACATAGAATGTGATGCCACTACAATTATCTAAACGTGCCTATATATGGTAATATTTGAATTAGTTTGCAAACACTAAGATATACTGCCATACAAATTCTTTCCGCCCTGCTCATACTCTATAACTGTTCAAATTTTAATCAGTAATTGTATTAAAGCCCATGTGGATTTTAAAACTAGTATATTAAATGTCAAGGTGTGACGGTGCCTGTTATATGCGAGCATCTCTTTGTATGGAAGCAATTGCTTCCAGTGAATAGTTATGGGGGCTTTGGGCGATAATAGTTTTAAAATGTTTAACATTATCTTAACATATATTGCAGCAACATTCACAAGGCTTACAGTCAAGAGGTAAACACAAAATGCCGAAATCTAGTTAACATACAAACCTGTTTTCTAAACATTCAACAAAATGTGTTTATAACTTCCGAGTTAGTCATGACGTTTAAAACTTTACTTGCGCAAACAAAACAAATTGGAAAGCGTTTAGCATTAAAAGATCCAGCAGATTTGTCATTTTAAAATTGATTTAAATCCTGCACATATTAGGTGGTTGCACAATAAATTATTTTCTGCAAAGATTGTTTTGCAAGCGTTTTATGCGTAGGCTGATGCTGTGAGTGCACAATAATAATAGCTGTTTACCTATCTTGCACACTGCCGAAGAATATGAATCTTTTCATTCAATTTGAAAATTAAACTTTTCCGTTACTTAACTTGTGCAACAAGTAACTGAATAGGGTAACTTTTGTCGAACGGGTTAAAGGTATAAGTCTATAATAACAAGCTGTGTGATCAAAGCCGAGGCTAAGCTTGTGCAGGCCATAAGTATCATATCATATGAGTCTATTTTACAAATAATTATTTGATTCCCAGCTTATGTTCATTGGAAAACTGTTGATTAACAAAACCCACTGAATTCGCCCATGAGTCGGATACATTCGCCCTTAGCACGGACACATATCTGTATTTAGCATTTATTTGCTTATATATTCCATATATTTATAAAAATGCAAATTGCACAGTAACAGTCCTGTTTTGAAGTTAAAAGTTTATTATTTTGTCAACATGTTGACGCAAATTATTTTGTTAACATGTTGACGTAAATTATTTTGTCAACATGTTGAAGACAATAAGTTATAAAAAGAGGACAAATTACATGGTCACTTTTAGTGTTTATCTGAACTTAACAACAACGGAACCATTTGTAGCACTGAGGGGTGACAAAAAAGTACAAACATACAAAGATAAAACATTATGTGATTCATGTTGTTTGTGAGCTATGGGATTCTTTATAGTTTGAGTCGTGTAAATTGGAATGAATATGTGGTTATTTATCAACCGTATGCATCTGCCAATAGATAAACTTATGTTCGACATAAGGGCAAATTGCTTTCGCCTCAAGGCCTAATTGAGTTGTTATACA
The DNA here is from genome assembly GCF_020536995.1 of Dreissena polymorpha. Taxonomy (NCBI): domain Eukaryota; kingdom Metazoa; phylum Mollusca; class Bivalvia; order Myida; family Dreissenidae; genus Dreissena; species Dreissena polymorpha. Next base: position 14,434,135 of record NC_068363.1, on the reverse strand, counting down.
TTTTTTACTGTTAAATCTATACAATAGAGCGAACCACTGAAAATTACCTTTCATTATTACAGAATAAGGTAATGATTTTAATATCAAGTCATTTGTTAATGATGTGAAACGTATCAAACAAATATGCCGATGGTATAAAGATGATTGATAATTGAAAATTCTGAAATGACCGTCACCAGAGGTCATTAATAATGTAGCAAATCTAAATTCATTGTGAGATAATATTTGATAACATTTTATTTCGAAATTTAATTAATTTTGAGTATGAAGGCTAAAGTCTTCGATTTAACGTCACAAATCATGCTAAACAACAAATATTTTTGCAAACTACAACGATAAAATTGTCCGACGCAAGGTCAAAATCAACTCAAGGGCGAGTTACCCTGCCCGTACTCACTCTTTTCTATGAAAAGAATGATGAATAAGGATTACGGTTTCATCGATTAATTCAACTGACGCAACTAGAACATTCGTATGTCGAGGCCGATATATTTTATCATTTTTTTCGTCCATGCAAATATTCTTATTGCGCAGTAGTTGCAATTGCTTATACATAACCTAATACTTAATACTTAACTTGTCTGTTAAATCATTATTTTATGCAAACTTATGATTGTTTTAATTTTGTATTCCATCATATCAATCATCACTACGACAACTTATATTATGTCCACGACTTTCACCTTGATTACTAAGAATACTATCAGTAACCAATTTACCTGCAAATTAACAGAATTATGCCCCCTTGTGTAATTCAAAATTTCTTTAAGGTAAAATGCAACTTCTTTATATGCCTTTTCTTCTACATGTGTTTTGAAAGAATGTGTGATGTAGCTGACCACGTTCCAGTACTCTGACATGCAATTTAGCATGTACTTATATACATGTGTGTACTTTATTATTTGGTAAAGGTCAGCCTGCAACTTCTCCATAATTCTAGGTTTACAATAGGTTTTCAATTCAAACTTCACACATGTGTTTTAATTCATTATGTGAGGTCAATGGCCGTGTTTTATAAAACTCTAAAATATAATATAGCAGAAATATAGTCAATGTTTAAACTTAGATATTTGGTAAAGCAAAACATGCAACTTCTTCATATTGCTGTTTCTACTACAGGTATGCACGTTCCATTACCCTGACCTGCAATTTGTCACAACTCTTCTCTCTTTTGTACTTATACAATTCTGGGTAAATTGTGCGTGAAACTAATGTATAGCTCTATATATACTACAGACTTTAATAAAACATTTCATATGATTTCAGTATATTAAAGAACATTCACTGACCAACATATATGCCTTTGACCAGCTTCTAAGCATGATTGCCTGTTTGCATGAATAGACTACAAGTCAGGTTAAGGTTTTACTAGTATTTTTTTATAATACACACATTAGCAGTAAAAATCTTAAAGTATACGTTAAAAATGTCATAATGCTCGTACATGTACTCTCTATACAAACGAAAGTAATAAAAGATCGCTTGCGATGATAACTTATCCGTTTCTTAATAAAAATGTATTATGTCATATATTTTAATAATGTTGTAAATGTATGCTTATTTTGTATTTATTTTTCCTGCGTAAAGGCATATGAGTAAAGTTAAAATTATGTTGGGTTAAGAGGACAGTATGTTGGGTCAAGTTAAAATTATGTTTAGTAAAGGTAACATTATATTGGGTTAAGTGAACATCATGTTGGGTTAAGTTCACATCATATTGGGTTAAGTGAACATTATGTTGGGTTTAGTGGACAGTATGTTTGATTTAGTTAACATTATGTTGGGTAAAGTTGACACTATGTTGGGTTAAGTTAAAATTATTTTGGGTTAAGTGGACAGTATGTTGGGTCAAGTTTATATTATGTTTGGTTGATGTTGGGTAAAGTTGACCTTTTGTTGGGTTAATATGATATATTTATAGCTTTATAGCTTTATCTTGTAGCTAGGTAAAAAGTAAATAAACAAACCCTTAACATATGCAACTATATCATCATTTTGCAAGTGTTGGGTCAGGGTAATGTCATTTTATTCTTTAAACCGGGTGTTATGAAAGTTGTATAGTTTTTTTTAAATACCTTTTTCGACCGGTTTAGGGTGACTATAAGTGCTGAATAGACGCAACGAAGAAACATAATTTTCACACGGTAACTAGACTCTTGTTGATGAAAGTTTATGTTACCACCTACGTATAGCAGACTCCTTTGAAAGAAACTTCTTTGTCATGATGTGAATATGACATGATTAATATCGTTATAAAATTGCTAAAAAATGAACGTGTCCGTATTGAAGGACTGTTGCTTCATTATTCATCAAGAAATTTAAAAATAACTTGCTAGAAATGAGTACCAACTACTTGTCGCGCACAACACCTGAGTCCATAGCTCTTACGGTAAAGGTCAAACAGGTTTATTTATTATTTATTTATACACGAAACCATTTAGTTTGAGGAAAAGCAATCACCGCGATATAAACGATTAAAACGTGTGCTTATATTAATACCATAATATATACGATCTTGCACAATCAATCATGTACCAAGCAATGGATTATTTCCATATTTACATCCTACTTGTTTATAATATACCTAAAACGATCTATCGAGAATGAACATAATTTTGAAATGATTCATGTTTTGCCTGTCTGTCATTTTTAAGGTAACACATGCGTTCATCGTTCCATCTATGTAAGTGGCAATGATATTAAGTCGTACTTAAAGTAATTCATTTTTATTATATAGCAGAACTATGATTTTCCATCGCTTTGGAAAATAATCGTGTGAATCTTCATGTCGCCGATTTTCATTTAACATCCGTTATAAATGTTTAAGGCTGTTTATAAGTGATACGAATTTAGGAAAACTTACGGATAAACACCATTTATATTTACTCCACCATTATGTTAAATGTTTTGGTACAACTGACGATAGCGATGATATTAGTTTTATTTTTCCCTGAATTCAATAGGGGATAAAAATGCGATTAACCTCTGTTACTTAGCTCCTGACAATCGCGGAGGTACTTGAGTCTAATGAACATTAAAATCTTTCAACTTCTGGATCCTTCCTTTTAAATCAAACATAGTTTTGTCTTTTGGCTGCTTAAATGTTTGTCTGCCCAAGAAAAAACTAACAAATTTTTTAACATCCATGATCTTTAACGTCCGTTATAAAATAGTGGTTTGTGGCCTATTGCGATTGTCACGGCTTGGTTATTCACATGTCACCGCGTTCAAAACAGGTTATATTACACTAATTCCGATTCCCATAGGGTCCCATGATAAAACTGACAACTTTCACAGCATTTTCCTTGCCTTTTCGACGGATCAATTTTTCCGAACCTGGTATCATTTTAAAGATGGATCTGTCATCTTCCAATAATTGCAATCAAAAACATACCGTCTCGCAACTTCTAAGAAAGTAAATCGCTGTCGAATGAACCCACCGTAGAAAAACGTGTTTCGGAATCCTTATTTCGACAAAAGCCCCACACAATAGAAAACACACCCTCAAAAGTTCATCTTTTAAGTTAGCTTCCAATCCAAGGCATCAAAGTACTCCAGACACATACAGGATATTACAAATAACCACAAAAGACATGTCTCACATTGTTAAATGGCTTATATTCAAGAAGAGAAAAGGAACTCTTTAGAAATAGGCACTACTTTCGAATGGACCACGGAGGGATACACAATGATTTAGTGTAATGTAACCAACAGAGAGTTGACACGCGCTAACAGTTGAATACATGAAGGCGTACTTTTGTCTGAAAATTTCATCTTACTTTCCTCATCATACGAAGGTAAGTGTGTTCAGAAGACAAATTTGATACAAAAACTGCTATGCCATTGGATCACCTTGTGCATTTTTCAATCAATCTCATTTGACTTGTTGTAAACAAACACTTTACCACGTTGATGTTGATTTGATAACGCTGTCCACATAGTTCATTTTGTAACGGATGTTAGGGTTTTTTATGTTTAAATATTTCATGTTGCTTAATTTTTTATTTTCGTCTTTATTATAATTAATGATACTGTCTAAATTTCTGGTTGTATTACTTGATTAAAACAGGTGTTTTTTTGTTAAAAATTAGTAAAAGTAGTATATACTCTACAGATGAACCGTATTGGCAACGGATGTTAAAGATATTTTATATATTTCATATCTCAAGCATATATTTTCATTTCACAGAGAAATGTTTAACGAAAAGAAAAGAAAACTAACTGAAAAATAAATATATTATCTAATAAATACAACAAAAGAGCTTTTGTATATGCTAGATTACAAAACATATGGTAACGGATGTTAAAAGAATTGTAACGGATGTTAAAAGTATGGAAACAGTATTAAAGGCATGACAGATATCTATCTAAAGAAACATGTTATATTTTTAAGGCATACCCATATCTAAAGTAAACATTTTATCATAGTATGATATAATTTTTATAAATTTACAAAAGGTATTAATATACACTTACATGTTTTAGTGATACCCATACAATATATATGTTAAATAATATAAATAAAATCAATAAAATACCATGCACTCACCTGATAATATATGTTCTTTGCAGAATGCCTCTTTCCCGGGCTGAAATACAAAGAAGGTACCGAGAAAGAAAGAAAAAGGAGTCGGGATCATTTCTCAAGAAAGACAGGGAGAGAAAAAGAAAAAACTATGTTCCAGTATCGATGTTGTCTGAACCCGAAGCAAAGAAAAGAAGGGAAGAAACGAATAAGAGAATGAAGAAAAATTACAAAAAGAAGAAAAATGCTAATGTTGACAATACAGTTCACATGGTAAATGAACCAGTGACAAGACAATCCACATCTAAGAAAGGGACAAAACTTACAGTTAGTATGAAATTTGAAAAGACAAGAAAGTCAAAAAAGGCTTCTAATCTGAATAAAATGAAATCACTGTACAAATCAATTTCTTCGCTAAAAGAAAGAAATGAAAAGCTGATACGCACCAAGAAGTCATTCCAAAAAAAGCTACAGAGAATCGAATCTAGAGCTCAACAGGGAACCCAATCATTGAATGATGAATTAGAGAGATTAACACCGAGATCTAAAACAGACTAAGAAATGAGAAGCAATGGAGTGTCGCCACGACAGAAGAAAACCATTAGAAGGAAGCTTTTGTTTTTAAATGTGTTGCAGAATGAAATAAAAATAAAAAGTATAAAGGTCACAGTAAGCACAATAGAGATTGTGAAGAAGTACAGGCAGATGAAAGCATTGGGAAAGCTGCTACAAAAAGACCGAAGAACCCTGAATGTAAAGCTGAAGAAGATCATTCTCACAAGCAAGTTGAAAATGAAAGTACAGAGTTTTCTAGAACGAGAAGATAATTCTGTAACCATGCCAGGGAAAAAGAACACAGTAAGCAAAGGCAAGAAACAGAAGAAGATACGAACAGACTACTTACACAATTTGCATGCAAAGTTTTGCCTTGAAAACCCTGGAGTAAAGATTTCGAGATCAAGATTCGCTCATATGAGACCACAGCATGTACTTCCTGTGAACTTCTGCAACAGAAACACGTATTTGTGTTCTAAGCACCAGAACGTTGCGTTAAAACTGAAAGCTATCTATGATGTAGCAGGCACCAAAAATCCGGATGACTTTATAGCAAAGTATGACGACATACAGATATTAGAAAAGCTAAATGAAATCAGCAAGGCAGACATTACCTACACAGAATGGAAGAAACAGGAAGAAAACGGAAAATTACGATGGAAGCAAGTTCAGACCAAAGTTATGAAGAATGACTTTGTTGCGATGATAACTAAAGATCTTACTGACTTTCGCAAGCATGTTGATAGAGTAAAGAACCACTATGCACAGATAAAAATTCTGAGAGATAACCTGGAAGATGGCAATACCCTTGTTTGGATGGATTTCGCTGAGAATTTCACCTGTGCATCTCTTGATGAAGTACAATCGGCGTACTGGACTAGTGAGCAAGTGACGCTTCACACAACTGTTGCATACTTCCCTGAAACTCACAGTAAGACTCACAGAAGTATTGTAGGCATATCGGACTTGAATATTCATAATGCCACAATAGTTGAAGCTATGATCACGAAGCTCATTCCAATCCTGAAAAATGAGTATTCAGAACTGAAGTGTATACACTACCTCACGGACTCGCCGACCTCTCAGTATCGGAACAAAACAATATTCCAGTTTCTTAGCATGCACAAACAACTCTTTGATGTTGAAGCACGTTGGGGATATCTTGAAGCTGGGCACGGGAAAGGCCCTTGCGATGGGTTAGGGGCTAGTGTAAAGAGGTCGGCAGATATGGCAATCAAACAGGGTAAGTGGGTAATTCAGAATGCTATGGACTTTTATGCTTGGACACAGAGTCTAAACGAAACCCTGACCAGTGTCACCTACTACTATGTAAGTCAAGATGATTATGACAAGTTTTCAGATGAGGTAAAACATGCAGAGAAAGGATTAAAGGCAATAACAGGTACTTTCAAAGTTCATTCTGTTGTCCCAATTAGCTTGAACAAGATAGCTACCCGGGATTTGAGCTGTAATTGCAAGAGATGCTTAGAAGACCCGCTGACATCTGCATGCAAGGGATGGAACGTTCATGATCTGAAAACTCATACAAAACCGCCTACCAGTAGTGACAGAGTAAATGTCAATGAAGATAACATTTTATCCATCCAACAAGATTCTAACAAAGATGAAACAGGAGTTGATATTAAGCTTGAGTTGGGTGAATTCTGTGCAGCTGTCTTCGAAGGGGAATGGTATATTGGTGCTCTTACAGAAGCTAAAGAAGATGAGTACAGAATAAATTTAATGCAGGAGGCTGGGACATTCGGAGATACATTCAGATGGCCTACAAACCGCGATGACGTGTGGATTCCAAAGGCAATGTTCTTACCAAAATCCCTAATCCTTATCCCTCTGGAAAAAGGCAACGCTTGTTTAAGCTAGGGAATGAGATCATTGACATGATTGAAACTATCTTTGAAAGATTAGAAAAGTGATGTGTTCTAGGTTTCAAAAGTGTTGTTAGTGTATTACACACTTTTTGAACATAGTGCTAAAGCTTTAACAGACAAACTATAGTTTTATTAGCAATAGCCCTGTTTGCTTTTAACATCCGTTACATTTGTCATATCTGTTTCAATGATTTTATTTTGAAGTCTGTTGAGTATTCAATGAAGTTGACTTTTAAAATAATACAAAAAAAAGCTAAATGTGGTCTGCATATTAAGAAAAATTGTCAGTTACTCAACTGTTCATCAGTGAAAGTTACTTATTGCTATTTTGAGCTTGCTGAAATGGAACTTTTCTTGAAAAAACAACAACATGTATATTGATGTACTATAAAACATGTTTAAAATATCATTTAAATTTCTTACTAGTATTTGCTGTATAGATTGAGCCAAGGGAAGTGTTGTTTCTGGTTAATTATGTTTAACATTCACAATGATTTGTTGTTGGTAACTTCCGTTACCACTTGTATGTGTTGTTTTTGAAGTCTGTTACTCTGCATACATGGTTTGATTCGTTTGCAAAACAGTATGATGACGTAAGATGATGTTATTCGTTCAACTGGTGACATTGTTACAGTTTTCAAATGTTGTTTTAAGTTTATTGATAGTTAAAGTTGTTAAATGTTACAAACGTTTGATTCAGAATATTAAAAGTTCTTTGAAAACCTTAGTTATTGTTTAATTATGGTGTAATTATTACTATTTGATACTAGTCTTACATGTTATAATATGTTTTAAATACATTTGATGCTCAAATTATTTATATTTGCACATTTGATTTAGATTAAGTTTATGACCATTCGAACATGAAAACTCGTAACATCCGTTACAATTGCCCATCATAGCGTAATGGTCTCAAAAATGCTTGCAACAAAGTTGTATATTAATATGTAATAAAATGTTCAAACTCAATATATTTACCTATTAATAAATGCCAATTAAGAGTTAACTTAGCAAGATATGTTTATCAAAACATCAAACAACAAACAAAGTTCTAAAATGTTCAATCTTTCCCAAAAGTATGTCAAAGTTATATGTACATTATGTCAAAAACAAGTGCCCATTCAGTAGAAGTTCTTACATAAGAATAAGCACTATATTGTCTTTAAAAGATAAACATACAATTCACATCTAACAGTATAAGTATATTTTATTTCTGGTTATATTTCAAAAAGCACACCACATTTTAACCTCCGTTACGAGGATTTTTATGCATTATCTTTAGGCAGCTACATCTAAAGAACGCTCGACAGCTTAATATTCAAATTTGAAAGTCGTGTTTGCAATAGTTCATTCTAACTCCTTGTAACGATTTTTAAGACATCCTACGACACTGATTCGGGCAAAAGCCCGCGAAGCGGGCGTTGACCGTTTATTTGTATCAATTTTCTGAAATACAGAGAGACATTATCTTATAGGCTATCAATATAAAGAACTGAAACTCCAGCTGCTGGAGCAGTATTGAATTTTCATTAAAAACAATTAGTTGGTCCTTTATTTAAGGCAAGTGACCGATTGCCCAAACAGTACAAAACAGCACAATACAGCACAATACAAACCAACATAAACACAAAATATGAATAAAACTGGGGTCACCGCCTTGGAACGGTCAATGCAAAGCATTGGGGGTTTAAACCTGGTTATAGAGCGCTCAACCTCACACTTGGCCCAGCAATATTCATAATACATTTAAGTGTAAATAAAATTTAACGTCATAGCATTGTAACTCAAATTAAACAATAATAAAAGGGAATTAAAACGCATTCCATTTAATTACTATTTAATTACTCAATTGCATTGAAGATACAAGAGTAACAGAATTACAACTTTTTGACGAACGATCAAATAAAACTATTAACAATTGTCAACTACATTCCTTCTTTATAGAAAAGATTTGAGAATATAGAATCATATAGTTAATATCTCAGATAATCATCGCGCAAATACAGGAAGAAGCAGCAATATCAAGTCAAATAATCCCTGCCGTCATCTATTTTCGCGATGGAAAATCAAAGACCGCTGGAGCAACATAGGCACTTCGACAAACGCTACATGACACGTAGATGCATTCCTCAATAAAAAAATACGACAAGAAATGTATAATTTTGTAGGTAATGGTACTCTATCTCCTTGCATTATATGATTTTCTACGTTAAAATACGTCTGTTTGCCTCCCTGTGTGACACTTCCTGTTTCCCATAATGCATTGCAAATCGAAAATTGCTCTAGATGTTGTTAACAAAATCATAAAAAAGATAACCCGTCTAAATTATTTGCGTACTTCCGGTTTACAATATCGAATAAGATTAGTTTCGAATTAACTTCTTCAATGAACGCAATATTCTATTGTTAATATTATCCCTTTTCATAAATAAACAATTGTTTAAAAGTTTAATTTGTTCACAACATTAACGGCCGCGTTTCTTTCGTCGACAACTATACATGTCTGTGTGACGTCACTGCTTTCGTCAATACGTCATTAAGAAGTGAAAATTGAAACTGACATACTCTGGTGGATGTTTACATTGTTGAAATTTAATAAATTATTGGAATGCACTCGATTGGTAAGTAATTATTCAATTAAAATATTGCGTTTGGTTACATAAAACATCAATCTATAATTATATTGCTAAAGATTACCTTTGAAAGCATGGGAACTGTTTTCGTCACATACAAAATTTCGCCGATTTTAAATTTAAGGTCATTATGATTATTATTCAGTCAAACTACTGGAACATAAAAGTTATCATTTTATTAAGTTTTGGAGTTATTTCTTGAGTATATTCTACGTGATTTTTCTAAAGACCCTTTCTTTTGTGATGTATTAAGTTACGTTGTGATTGTAAACAATATTGCATCTCCGACTCATACTCGATCATTTTCGTACCAAACTGTTTCAAACTGTAAAAAATCAAACTGTGCTTACATACACATTGGAAATAGACTAATTCATACGTGCATTTTATGGATTCTCTTTGATTTTCTTTTAGAAGCTGCTCTGTCAAATGCTGGACTTCACACATTCCATGCAGCATTCTGCTGAGCAAAACTGACTGCGTGCTTTGTACTCAACAACGAAGCAATTCTGGACCTATAAAGCTTGACGGGGACTGAAACATTAGCAATTGTGACTCTGTAATGTTCAACGTTAGTGGACTGTTCAGAAACTGCAATTATTGTGAAGAGACTCTGTATGTATGTAAGCAAAAAGAATATACAGCATAACAGATATCAGGTGTGAAACCAATGTGAAAGAATACTGAAATTAACAATTTGCAATCAGGCATGTCAAATGAATTGTTGATATTAAAAATGATAGTTCCCAGGCAGCTCTAGACGTTTTTTTCTGTATTTCTATTACTAGTATTATTTCATAAAATGTATGCCACAATTAAAAAGCAAACTCTGTTTAGAGACCAGTGTGTTGTCTCATTGTGTGATGATGACTTTGAGTAATACATTGTACATTAAACAATATCTACTAAGTGGTTTTCAAGTATCAGATTTCTTGTTTATTATATAAATGAATGTTAATTTTTGCTTAAATATAAATGTGCATAATGCAGTGCCAGTAGCACACTTTTCAATATTTTTATTACAAAATAGTGTGTTGTTCACTTGAACTTATACCTATAATTAATAATCCTTGGCTAAAAATTCATTTGACACACCTGAGACCATGTTGTGTATTACCATTATTATTTTGCACATTATGCTGACACTTTGAAAAAAATGCAAATAAGCGAAACGCAGAAGTTTAGTCTTGTCAACTGTCTCTGATTAATTTTTTGAAGACCATATAAGAAGCGAAAGTGTAGGATACGGTATTCATTTTATTTGATGACTGCTTGTTATTATTTCTTCGTAGAAGGCGTACTGGATGAGTGGAGTATTTTGTTTTGGTTCTACATCTTTGATGAAGTCAACTCATTGACATTTAGTGCCATGAATGAGCGTGTTTTTGAAATAACAAACGCGTGGTAGGAACTTATCCGAATATATGCAAGCTCATAACAGTGTGTCGAATACTATATGTGTTGAGTGCACAGAAACAAGGGCGAGAAGATAAGGGTATAAATGAACATACTGAATGTGTTATTTTGTTTATGAGCTTGAACATACAAAAACTTGACTGTAATCAATTGGGATGTACATGCAGTTTAATAATCGGGTTGTTATTTTAAAATCATATTCATGTGGAAACTGCCTCATTCACATGCAATACGCAGCTGCTGTCTATATGTTTAATGCTACATTCCATAATGGCTGAATATCTTAACTTTCAAAACATGAAAATGAATTAAATGAAATGAAAATAAACGAAATAATGAAATTAAATTCAGGTGAAAAATATTTGATTATATTTTATTTAAATATGGTTTGGTAAAACAATTCTTGTTGATAACAGTAAATTCGTGATAATAAGTATGTTGTTGTTTATTTTTTGTCTCACACATAAAGTGACAGGTACACTCATATATTTAGCGTTAAGCTTATGATGTGGGTCTTCATCATAAATCTAAATTTTTGCTACTAGTATTTTCTCCTTAGCACCAACCTTGTAATGTTCAATCTGTGTATCCCATAAGCGATAGTTTTTACCAAATGTTAATTCCTGAGGATTCAGAAAAATACAATAAGTTTCATTTCATGACATAAGCTCTAACAGTGCGGAAGATATGAGTATTGTGCCCAAAGCCAAATGTGATATTTCTGGTCTGTGTAATTTTGCGCAGTGAATGAGGTCTATGCACTTCTTTCAAGATAGATGCAAACACTCCCGCATTTATATGTTTATTAACTTTAATTAAGTACAAAAAGTTTTTCATTTACATATGCAGGGGATACATTTACGATGTCGATGATTTAGACATGGAACCAAAATAATGAAGTACGGCACCTTTCTTTTTTATGCTTAAGTTAAATAAAATCGTTTTAGAAATAATCTCGCCCTAAAACATAAATGGCATCCCTGCATATGGAAAACATCAATAAAACACAGTTTCGCGAGATTTTTTTATTTTATTTTTTTAAATTCTAACATTGTTTTTAAAAGTAAACCAAAAATAAAATACATGTTTAAGAGTTTGAAAACAGTACAAGGGGTTACTATACATAAAGCATAGCTTCATAAACTTGTTTAAGATTAAAACAAACTATATTTTATTGCTTTGCTAAATTACATATTGTTTTGTAAAGAAATTGAATGTTGTGTTGCATGATAATGTGCTGACATATATTACCCGTGTTATCTTTAACAAACATGAAATAAGCTTTTGCCCGTAAATTAGGTAGCACCTATTATCATTTTATTTTACTGTTTGTTTGTCTCCTAAAGTACATAAAAACAGGAATGACTGATATGCATTATGAATCTTATTTGACTAGAACGAGCTTTTATTCTTACCTGTCAGCTGTCAAAAAGTTCGGGAAAATAAACCGGAAAGGTACACGGATTACTTCCCCTGATATGTTTCTATAAATAACCGGTCCAAAATTGGACCGGTAAAATTAGCTTGTACCGATCCCTATATAGAGAGTAGCGATAGATAAGGGGAGGTAACCAATCTAAAACCGGAACTGGAAATTTTCGAAGTAAATAACCAGCGTCTGCTGATTGATCATAATGATAAAATAGATAAAAATGATCAAATTTACGGCTTTTAAATATTCTAAAATTCTTCTCTATATTTATTGTTACTATATTTCGAATAAAGCATCAGCATTCTTCGTGTAAAACATTTGTCTTTATTCAGGGCCTTCCCCGTTCGATGACGTCATAACCAAATTCATCCAAGTGACGAATGACGTCACCGTTTTGTGTGTACATAGCAAGTGTCAACACCGACGGCTACTCGCATTTTTTATTAAAAATGAAGACAAAACAAGTAAGTGCTATTATTTATTGGACGATTGCCATTGAAGAACAAACACACGATTGGTTCGGCATGTACTCAGGTACCAAACTTTTCAAAACAACAACCTGCACAGTCAAATACTCGATTTCATAATCATTTCATATATCCTGGTACAACCTGTTTTCGACCGCTTAAGACTTTTTTTAGAAAATCGATTACATCAACGAAGAGATACATATTTTACTTTAATGACAATGAACTTGATACTCAAAACAAAGTATAAGAAAATATTTTTATAGACTTACCTGTTTGTAGTATTTTTTTATTTCACAATTCTTTTATCAAGCCAAAATCGCAATTTTTATTTTCATCCAACCTGTTTTCGACCGCTTTCAGATCATTCAAGTTTTTCCAACTATACTGCACAACAAAAGTTAGTACACACATACAGTTGTTTAAAAGTGCTTTAAACAACAGTAACTATAATCTAAAGTAATTTAAACTGTAATAAACTGTTTTATTGTGAACATATTTTGAACATATTTACTGCACTTGTTTAATTTCATATTCATGTTAATTGGTTGAGCACTTGGGGCACAAGAAGTTGTCTCCCCTTCTGATAACTGATAGTTGTGCAGAAGGACAGGTGGACCCAGCCAGAACACTTGTCACACTTTCCCCATTTCACTATTACAATGTATGGCCTCTTACCTAGGTCAGGGCTAAACTTTTTTCAAACAATGCATTTATCAGAGTCTGTTATTTCATCCTCAGAACTTTCACTTTCAGTCACTGTTCTTATAACCTTAGGTTTTTGGCACAACCAGATACACTTGGTGTGGGATTGATATTTTCTTTATTTGCATCTTTTGAACGTTTGTTACTTTGTTTATGTTTATGTGTCTGAATTTTGTTAAGGACTTCAGACTCAGTAACAGCTTGTCCACCTACAACTTTGCTTAGTGTGTTTCTTGTTTTTTTTGCTGTGTCAACATTTTGTAAAATCTTGCCCCCACGCTCCTGTAAAAACTGTTCTGCCGTTTCATTATTCTCACACGGTTCAGACCCTTTACTACATGCATCGCCTGCAGCTGTAACGTGAAAACAGGTTGATGGGGCCACTTGGTGATCAGATATCACATTTTTGTTGAATGGGTAAACACCACTCTTACGAAAGGTGGCTTGAATGTTGGTAGCTGTGAGTGTTGAGCTGTACACTTTACATGCTTAACTGGCAACATCGTATCTGGATAGTGAACGACCCCCAGATGCTCTTAAGTTACTGTGTAGAGTTGCGTTCCAAGCAACCTCAAAGGGTCCAAAGCAGCTAACATCTAGGGGCTGTAACAGATTGCTGCAATGAGGGGGTAGTACAAAAAGGATAATATGTTCCTGTTTAGCCCAATGTATTAGGTCCAGTGAAATGTGACTACTGTGGCCATCATAAAGTATCAGGACTGGTTCATCTTGTGATCGTGGGGGTAAGTATTTTAAGACATGCTCTTTCACATAATCAGAGAACACCTCTGTATTAGACCATCCTGTTGGGGAAACAGTTCCATTTGTACCAGGTGTCACACCATATAACAGACTTGGCTGCATTCTCTGACCTGGAAAAACAAAGTAAGGAGGCACTTGCTGACCTACCCCATTTACACAACCAATGACAGTTACATTTTTACCTCTGCTACCTGTCACAGCAGGAGTTGTGCCATGCTTTGATGAGACAATTTTTGGTGGTTTGTGTTCAAGACTGAGCCCCTTCTCATCAATATTGTACAACCTATGGGGTTTTGTCAAGAGATAATATTTAACAAGAATTTCTTGTAATTTGTCAAAATATTTATCAAAAGCATCTCTTGTAGCACATCTTGCCCGGGCTATATCAAGACTTCTGGGTTTTTTCACCTTTAGTGCTGGCCACCGGTCCAAAAACTTGTACAGCCAACGATCAGTTAGAGGTTTATCTCTTGGTCTCAGGCCTAAGATGAATGCAAAGTCACTTGCAAGGTTAATAGTCTCTTGCCTGGTGCCATAGTTTGGATGTGACTTGCCAGTAGAGACTCCTGATCAAGGGTAAATAGTAAGTCAGGGCCTGGTTTTACAGTGTCAATACTGATTCTCCCATGCAATCTGTCAATAAGGGTTGTTTTGGGGACATTGAAATACAAAGCTGCCTTTCTTATGGACATTTGATGGTCTTTTACAGCCATAAAGGCCCTTTGTAAATCATCAAGGTCATAGGATGACCTATAGGGGCCACGAACAGGATCAGTTTTCTGAAAAAAAGACCAATTATGTTATGTTTTAATATGTTCAATAGAATGAATATATATATATCAATTACAATCCAATTAGTTGTTATAAAATGGTTTTCTGATAAGGTTTAGGGGTTATCAAAACACCTTATTTTTTGTGCGCAGTATACTATTACTACCAAACGACAATCTAGCTGGCCCTGGAAAAATATGAAAAACACCTTCGTTACGAGAGCGAGAAAATCGGTCAAGTATAAAGCGCGTGAAACCGTTCTAGAAGCTATAGATAATTAGGGATTAGTAAAAACAACGTAAAATGCATCATTTGATATTAAAATGAAACAATTTTACCGGTCGGATCTCAATTTTACGTCATTTAAACCTGGATGACATTTCACTGACACTTGTAAACAAAATCTGCGCGCGACGTCCGGAAACTGTTTTGTTTTACTTATGCATGCATAATTTATCGGGGCCGGTCGAAAACAGGAAGTGGTCGAATACGGGTTGTGGCAGGATAGTGTATTTATTATTTTTCTTTCACTGTCTAACTCTAAGTCATGCATTAGCCCCTAAACATATAAGTTCGTGCACCTTAAACTTCAAAGGAATATCTTTCATGAAAAATCATTAGACAATAACTAAACTTGATATATACTTTATGATTTATCTTTTGTTTAACAAATAACGAGTGAAATATGTTGGTTGACAGATGATAATAATAATGGAGTTACGTACCTTTAAACATTCAAGTACATCGTAGTCTGCGTCACACAGAATTACCTTATAAGATCGTGCACCGATTTTGTTGACGTCACAGCGAGGCCCTAGGATGTGTTTGTAATAACCGATATATGTTTTTGTGAATATGTGTTTATTTATATTAAATATGTGTTGTTTTAGATGATTTTCGTGAATAAACTGTATTGAAGAGAATGGTTTAAACAAAACTGGTCTTCATAAAAACGAAATATTACCTGTGATAACTGTATTCAGAGGTCTAAATAAAGTGAATATTTACTAACGGAAAATAGCTAAATAAAATTCTATTCACAATGAGGCCATTAAAAGCTGTCACCCCTTCTAATGACAGTTGTTTTATGGCATAATCCCAAATTGACGCAGTGAGAACATTTATCGCAATATCCCGGTCACGAACTTAACTTATGATCTCGTGTCATCATTTTTGGGGTAAAATTTTCCGCATACACAGCATACTTTAATCATATTGTAATGCAAAGAACTGAGAGCACAAAAAAAATTTGAGACGGGCCTCCAAGGGAAACTACAACATTTTACGATCAAAACATTGACAAACATAGCCGTCTGGTGAATGAAATGTGCAGATTTTAAACATTGTTTAGGCTATTTCTTTGGAACGAGGTCAGAAAAACGGACAATTTATATCCTATTTATTTTTTTTTCCTCATGATTGTTGTCTTATCGGCTGTGGAAATTCTCAAGTTACAAAAGTGAACCGTTTTCGGGCGCGTGCGTTCGAATGTTGCTTAGAGGTTTACGTCATAAAAAAGTGCACGATCTTATAGGGCTGCACGAAGTTATCTGAATAGAGGATACATTTAAATTTAAAGGTGGTAAATCACATTTGAGTATGATTTCAACATGACCAAACTTTATTATCTCATCAAAAATTATATATCAGTTGTTATATTCTATATATCTATTCTCTTAGACTTCTATTGAAAAAAATACAAGAATTTAGCTTAATTTTTATGCCTCACAAAATGGCATGATTCAAACAAATATTGCTACCTTTGACAATATCTCATAGTGAGGGAGATAGTGCCCTTATTGACGGGTCCTACTTAATGGTGCTATGACGCACAAAGACACACAAACACGCACAAAGACCCACAAAGACGCACAAAGAAACACACAGACGAACACAGACGCACAAAGACCCATTAATAATATAATATAATAATGCAAATCAACATTTTTGAAAAACAATTGTAAAATACTCAAGCAAAGACACACAACGACGCACAAAGACACACAACGACACACAAAGACACACAAAGACATACAAAGACATACATAATACTCATTATTAATACTTTACATTATGTTAATGCAAATCAAACATTTTTGAAAACAAAATGTATAAAATACCCTGGCAAAGACAAACAACGACGCACAAATTACATTGATGGTCACCGTGACCAGGTGTTAGAAAGAGATGTGTTAGCTGTACTGTGCCTCCATTCACCACTTTTAGAAGGTTATTTTACGATATTGTCCAAAGTTGTAAAAGCTCAAATATTTTTGCTTGAATAAAGTTACATGTAGGTTCATTAATTCATGCAGTTGTTGATATGTTTTTGGTTTCGAAATTTGAAAATCATATCTCTTTGGACTTGTTTTTATTGTCGTTTATGCAATACTCTCTATAAAGCTATTCATTTCATTCAACAGGGTGTAGAAATGCTCACTGTGTATAAAATTAATATCCATATTTTGCACTGAAGCTGGAACGTTTTGTGGGAATACATGTAGAGATGTGCGCGTTTTACCCCATAATTTACGATTAACGGGTAAAGGACAAGTTTATTAAAATATGCGCATTCATGGTCCAGTGTACAACGTTTTAAGCACTTAACACAATAATTAATAATAAGTCTGCGCGGCTAATGAAAATCATAATTGACACCAAGACAAATCACCTCTGCATACTTCACCACGTTCTTCGACGTGTTTGGGATTAGGGACATGTGTCAGAAATCGTCTAGTATAAATCATTCAATAAAATCAACACGACAAATCTACGTGTACTTAAAATGACCGATATTTTAAATTTCAAGAGCTGTGACGTCACTTTATATTTAGCAACGTAGACAGTGTGAAAAATGTACGCTCGCTTTGCGCTCTTTTTTCCCATTAATTGTCAGTGTAGAGTTCGACATATAAGGCCTCCGAAATAATAATAAGATAGAAATCGGCATCGCCTAAGTAGTTGATTTACTAATTAACCTTGCCAGTGGTTTTCGCGTTTGGATTATCGTTTATCTTTTCATTTATCTCATTTTTGTGAATGCTTTGCAAAATGGTATATAGTTGAAAATAGACTGCAGGCACATCTTCTGTATTATATTCTACAGGCCTGAGTGTACACTTTGGTATTTGAAACTGGGTGTCTACAGATAAACACAAGTTGGCGTATAAAAAAGAATATGATATAAAATGAACTGGATGGCTTCAACGACAAGCTGACACGAACATGTCATTAAAATGCAAACAAGATAACTATTAATGCAAAGCATCAAAGGGCGTCGGGAATTTCAGTGTAAAAGGCACTCAATGAAGTTACATGGAACGATTTTTTCTACTGTAAATATTAATATATTGGCCGATTATTTAAAACAAAAAAGTAAAAGATACTGGTATAACCATTATCTATGATTTTGTGTTATAACCCCCAAATAACCATTATCTATGATGTTGTGTTATAATCCCCAAACAACCATTATCTATGATTTTGTGTTGTAACCCCCAAATATTTCATAGTTCATTTTATTTACATTGGTTTCTTTCTTTTACTGGCATCCGTGTGCAGTTTTCATTAATGGAACAGAACTGTGTAGGTTTTAACAAATCTGCTTCATCTTGTAAGCGTAATTTTATATTTTTCTCAACTTCAAGGGGAGATGATTCTGAACTTATTCTTACGTTGCTCATTTACGATAGGGGTTGAGTACTCATTGATATGAAGCGAGCGTGTAACCACTACACTACGGATCCGCTTGAAAAATCACCTTCTAACTAAGATATTAATAAATGACTGTAGTGTAACGGTTATCAATAAAGCAATAAAGCGTGTAATCGCTGTCGTCTTGTAAAATTGAAAAAAAATACGCGTTAACCAACACTCGAACAGCAAAAGTCTGCGCTATTGTTACAAAAACCATAAAATAAATATATTTTGATTATGTTTTGTTTTTATACAAAACCAGAAAGTTTCACCGGTTCGCGTATTTGCCCAGTCCCTGTGATCTTTTATTATTGCCCAGTCCCTGTAATCAGTTATTAATTAAAAGAATTAGCTTTGCATTATTGGCAAAAATGTTGTAGTAAATGTAATAGGCACAAATGCAGTACTTATTTACACTAATTTACAAAAAAAAATCACCACTATGCAAGATATTCTTACAACAAAAATATATACATTGATCCGTAAAATAACTTCTCCTCCCATAAGCGAAAAAAAACCTATTACATACGAGTCGCCGCACTTCAGTGCGACGCCATTAATATAAACTGGATACTTAGCTTTTGTGTCCTATTGAAATAACTATTCTCAACTTTCGCAATAAAACGTCACCGATATGACTTAAAGATATGTTTTATTTTTACAAACCTGTAAAATATATGCCGTGAGAACATGTTGTCTATCATTAATCTTTAATCTTTAAATACCACTATAGAAATGTACAACTCAAATACCAAAACTCTGGGCCTTGTGCTTTTAGAACAGCAGATGTACAAATGAACTTTACTTTTAAAGTTTTCAATTACCAAAACATCCCTTGCAGTGTAGCTTATTTTGATCGCAGTGTTATAATTTAAATAAATGATGTACAGCGCCACTACATGCAATTCTCTACCTGCCACTATGGGGCAGTTACTATAAATTATAGTTAAACAACACACAAAAAAAAACAATATTAACTTACACTAAATGAATAAACAAATTTCGGATTTTAAAATCAAAAGATGTCATCTAAATGTTACTTGTTTGCAAAACTTTTAAACTGGAAAGTGGCTTTAACTCAAAACTGTTATCAGATTTCACAATATATGGCTTCAACATAAAAAGGAAAAACTGACATGGGATTGGTTTTCACAATAATAATTATACTAATAATGAAATATATACCCGTTTCTTAAAAACGGTCATCTGTGAAAGAAATATGGAAACCTTTTCTCCACCATCTCAATATACCTCTGCATCCAAATAAAAGAACAAAGGAAATTAATAGCAAGAGATGTTTGTAAAACATGGATCCCTCAACTCCCACTCCCACCCATTTTATTATGTATATTCACTCAAGTTATAAATTAGCCAGCAAAGGAGTTTAGTACATTGTTAAAGTTCCAATGCCGATATTATAACGAAAAATGCTATTTTATAAATATGTATATTCTAAGACGATTGGAATCATCGAGAACAATGGCAAAACATTGGGTTGTGATGTCATTTTTACACAACGCGCATGACACGGAAACTCGTCCATTGTTATTACGGATCGAAGCGTGAACACTTTGCGCTTTACATCAACGTTGACACTCAATATCATTAACGAGAAAAGAATATTGGATGCAGCCATGTTTGGCTGAATTATTGATCTTTGTCTGTTTTTAGCTCACATGAGCACAGAGTATTTAAGGTGAGCTATTGTTATGGCTGTCGTCGTTCAATGGGCAATGTTTGGTGTGCTTCATTAACTGTAAGCATGTTTCTACTATAGAGGCCATATTTTTATTAAATATTGATTAACTTTGGTCAGAAGTTTGACAATATGTGCGCCATGTTTAAATATAGGCGACATCTGAGCTAACCTTTCAGGTAAAAAACATTCTGAATTAATTATTTGATAATTACTACAAATAGTGCAATGTTTATAGATACTATAAAATGTGATTGATTCAAGCAATCAAAGGATGTGATCAAATGTGATTAACCATATTTAAAACATAAATTCAAATAAGATATAAATAACTTTGAGGTGGTTGACGTGAGTTGACGTGACAGTCGCTACCTTTAGTACGGTGGCTGACTTGACAGTATCTACCTTGAGTAGGTGGGTGACGTGATAGTCGCTAACTTGAGTACGCTGGGTGACGTGACAGTCGCTAACCAAAATGACTTTTAAACAGTAGTTAGGAATATACAAATTAATTAAATCCTAGAATTTTGGTACTTGAAAAATCTATACTTACAAGTGTAAAATTATCAAAGTATTATATCAATGGTATTGAATAACATGTTTTGGTGGGTGACATAATTATCGCTGACCTACCTTGCATTTATTCCTCAATTATGGTAATTTTAAATTACTTTGCCAAGGACATACATACTAGATTTTTATATATGTCCTTGGTATATACCAATCTTTGTTTGCTGCACAATTTGTTTATAGTTTCATGTGTTACGCAACTTTCATCTTCGATATATCTTCTCTTCAAGCATACATAATTATCGAAGTATAGGTCACTTTATGGTTTAGATAATTACTTATAAAAATATTAGAGTTATTTAGTTACAACTTCAAAGACTGTTCTGTTGCTCTTATCCACAGTTGGTATTCGAACCATATATATTTTAACAGATTTTGTGATTTTATGTCAACTATACACAGTCGGCAAATTAGCACCATTTTTACTAACAGAAGCTTTTGTGGGCTTTTCAAACATTACCTCATGTGAGCTTTTGAACTGAAAATATACTGTTCTAAATCATAACAAAATATCAAATAAATGAAATTCTTTGTAAAATTTTCCTAAGCAAGGTAATCATGCTATTATACAGCATTGCAGTTTACCTATATATTTTTCAAAAGGTCAGATAGCTTAAATTGGTACAAGCCAGGCCAATATCATATGATCATTATCATCACATGGCTCATGGGTAGATTCGGGTTCGAATTCCGATCTGACCGTCGTAGGTAAACCTGTGGTTGCAAGGCTGGAACCTGATAGTGTGTCAATCTGTTTTGGGCGGGGGTTTGGGCTAAAAGTTCTGTTCATCAGGTAACATGAAACCCTTTAATATGGCCCGTTTTTTGTTAAATTGCTGATTAACATAATAATTAAAAGTTAATTTCCTTATTTTATTATACCAGTGCCTATATTATTACCAGTTTTTACGAACTCAACGTTCCTCTGTTAGAAGTGTCTATAATAATTTTATTTAAATATCATCTTTATTTAAGTTTTCTGTTAGCTCCTTCTAATAAACATTATTCGAGCTCGCTGTGAGGCTTTGCCTTATTTCATATTATTATTATTATTTATTATTATTATAATTTTATATAATTTTATTATTTATGGTCGTCTGTTTACAACGGAAATTCAAAATTGCGTACTGCGCATGCGTGAATGGAAAAGTATAATTTTTTACCATTCCGCGCGTGATTGCTAAGGTAGCGAGCGACAGATTTTTTTAGCGGGCGACAGTATGTTTTAGCGGGCGACAGTATTTTTTGGACAGTAAATTTTTTCCCGCTGGGTCTGACAGTATTTTTATGTCACGATGGCCTATGAGAGTTTAGCATTGTGAATAAAAGTGAGGTATAATAATACGATATGACTATCGCATTGTCGCCATCGTACTATCGTGTTGTCGTACTGTCGTCATCGTATTATCGCACTGTCTCCATCGTACTATTGCACTGTCGCCATCGTATTGTCGCACTGTCTCATTGTCGTCATCGTACTGTCGCATTATCGCCATCGTACTATCGCATTGTCGCCATCGTACTATCGCATTGTCGCCATCGTACTATCGCATTGTCGCCATCGCACTATCGCATTGTCACCATCGTACTATCGCACTCTAGCATTGTCGCCCTCTGAATTTTAATGTATAACCACGATGATACTAACGGTATTCCGTAGTTTTGAAATAGATTCGAATGATTAACGCCCTTTAAATGATAAACTTAAAATTCTTGGGCGTATGCAATATTGAATAATGCCTCGTTGAATAATGCGTCGGTCGGTCGGTATATCAAGTGATATGACAAATTTGTGAATTCATCATGTTATTGTTCAGTGTTTGTCGATTGCCTGTTAGAAACGTTTTAATGCAATGTATTACTGTTTCCTCTTAAAGTTTAAACACAATTCCTTTTGGCTATAAAGAAGTATTTGCGTATGCTGACTGTATACATACACGAAACGAAACGATTAACGTATTCAATTCATGTCACAGTATGTTGTTTTTCGCCCCGAGATATAATGTTATGATCATCGTTAATATATACATTTTATATCAAAATGAGAGAACAGCTGTATATGATATAGAAGTGATTGACAACAACTAAAGCTTTACTTTTATTGCGAACTATATTATATCGCTAAAACATGTGTTACATAAAAAAAATACTGGTGAAAAAGAAGGTTTTACGTGGGGTGAAAATGTTCCGACATTATGTCACTTTTAGATAGACAACATCATTAATGATATATGTGTGTGTATGTGTGTGTGATATATACCAATATGGAATGCAGTACAAACTGTATAATACGCAATAAGCAAAATGTATATAGCAAAAATAACCCCGTAAACAAGTGTAATAGTTAATAGGTAGTTGCGGTGCCATAAGGGATTAAAATAGTTCATATTTGTCCAACGTTGTCATTGTACGAAAAAAAAAGATGTTTCTATCAGGTTTTGCATAGATTACCTGAAGCTCAATCGAAAAATCGAAAACACCATTCATTTATTGTCTGGTTCTAAATACTTTTCGAAATTGGATTAATGTGCAGGTTACATGCAGGTTTCCATGAAGTAGAGGACAAGGCAAAAACGGCTTTTTCTGTGGGTTTTTATAAGGCAAACCGGGTACCGTTTGGTTTGGTGAATGCCCTCGCCACGTTTCAAAGTTTGATGGAGAGGTGCATGGGCGAGTTAAACTTGCACGATTGTCTCATTGACCTCATGATGTGGTGGCATTCATTAATGATTTCCAGTCCCATATTTCGAAGTTAGATGCCATTTTTAGTCGCCTTTAACAACACAATTTAAATCTCAAATGCTAAAAAATGTGAGTTGTTCAAGTAAAAAGTTATGTATCTTGGGCACGTTGTTTCAGAGAAGGGAATTGAGACCGATCCCGACAAGATTGAAGCTATCAAATCATGGCCTGTATCTAAAACAACCAAAGAGGGTAGACAATTTTTAGGATTCACCGGCTACTACAGCAGGTTCATAAAAGGGTATGCCAAAATTGCCCTTCTCCTTAATGATTTGTTGATTGGTCATGCAACGAAGAAAACACAATCACAATTGAGTAAAAACAAAGCCATGTTCAAATGATAACATTCGCAGAAGAACGCTTTAAACAAATTAGTCGCAGCGCTTACTCATCCCCATTCTGGCCTGCAAATTACCAACTGCCATTTATTTTTCGTACAAACGCCTCTGGTTCGGGTCTCGGCGCGTTAATGTATCAAAGGCAAAGGGATCCAAGGTGGAGCGGACGCGGCGTACGCCCCCCCCCCCTAAAATCGCCAAAGTAAAGTCAATTCACTTGATGTTTCACACTTAATAAGATCTAAATCACCTAACAAATTTTTGTTCTTTTTCGTACACAACATTTCCCACTAATCACAGACAATCGCTAAATGTTTTAACTTTAGACTCTCTGTCGCCCGGTTTTTCAAGACGAACTTTGCGATTCTGATGTATCCCTCTTTTTGCACATTGATTCTCTTTTCGCTGCATTTTATGTCAACAAAGATGGATGCGCCAACGCCAAAACGAGCGAAAGTGCAGAAATTGTTTTCATGCTCTCCCCCTCCCTGCTGTATTCGCCACAAGCCTGATAACCGTCAGTGTGTTCTTAATAGCATTTCTTCCGACTATATCCATCCGTACTACGTATAAACTATGCACTTTTTGGCATTATAAGAAGTTAACTGGTTCCCCGTTGAATATAACTGTTAACTCCGTTGACTATAATATACAACAGGTACAGGCTAATGTGTCGGCGATTTTAATTGGATAACGCGAAGGCCAATCGGTAGCGCCGTTCGTAACGTGACGTTAGAATGTTATGGTTCGCTCGCGGCATTCCCCAGATTATTTTTTAAATCTCTCTATCATTCCGTTGATAACTAGATCAAATACAAAGATTCACATGCTCACAAATTAAGAATTTCCACTTATAATTAACGCGAGGATATTATGTATCATGTAGTACTCAAGTTTCATATGTATAATGAATCTTATTTGACTAGAACGAGCTTTTATTCTTGCCTGTCAGCTGTCAAAAAGTTCGGGAAAATAAACCGGAAATGGTACAAGAATTACTTCCCCTGACATGTTTCTAAAAATAACCGGTTGTACCGATCCCTATATAGAGAGTAGCGATAGATAAGGGGAGGTAACCAATCTATATAAGAAGGTACTTTGATGAAAGTACATAAGGCGTGACGTGCTCGAGAAGTGGTTGTCAAAGCCTTCAAAATCACTAAAATCGTGGAGCTTCCGTCGGGCTTCGCCCCTTGGACCGCCCCTGCAAGGTGGCACTGATCGTGTAATTTCCTACTCAAGCCGTAGTTTGAAGCCGTCAGAGACACATTACCCAGCTCATAAGTTGGAGTTTTTATCTCTCAAATGGACGGTTACTGAGAAATTCAGTGACTATATGTATGGTTGTCAATTTCAGGTCTTTACGGATATCAATCGTTGACCTACGTGCAAACAACAGCGAAGCTTGACGCAACCGGTCATTGTTGGTTAGCAGCCCTTAGTAGCTACGATTTTAATATTAAAATACCGTAGAGGCATGAGTAATGCTGATGCTGATGTTTTTTCTAGGCGGCCGGATGTCCAAGGCTAATGATCCTGTTATTGGACTTGTTGCTACTCAATTGCGAAACGGAACAAGACCATCCTCTTAGCGGGTCAATTCCGATCATAATGCTCTATCGAAATACCTCAGGTGTTGGGATACGCTTTTTCTTCGTGATGGTGTAGTATACCGCCGTGGCAAGATAATGACCACACTTTCTTTCAATTCGTTTTGTCCACTGATCTACGTGATGACATTTTCAGATGTTTACA
The DNA here is from genome assembly GCF_020536995.1 of Dreissena polymorpha. NCBI lineage: Eukaryota > Metazoa > Mollusca > Bivalvia > Myida > Dreissenidae > Dreissena > Dreissena polymorpha. The sequence goes on along the minus strand of NC_068363.1, from coordinate 14,408,183 downwards.
TGACGACCTGTGTCATTAAGGTCGGGACCGAACAACTTTACTTTTCAAACAAAGGTTTTTCTGGCCAGGTATAGACAGCTTGATTAGAGATAAGGTTGAACTATGTGCTCGATGTATAGATGCAGAAAAAAACACTACCGTCCAACACTAAACTTGTCAATATTAACTCGACTGCAACGATGGAATTGATTTGTGTAGATTTTTTGTCCTTGGAAACATCAAAGGGCGGATACGAAAACATTTTGGTGATCACAGATCACAGATCATTTCTCTCGATACGCACACGCCTTTCTAACTAAAAATCAACTAGCTAGAAGAACAGCTTAAATCATTTTCGAAAATTTCATTCTGTACAACGCTTTCCCCACACGTATACATTCAGATCAATGATCAAATTTCGAGTGACAATCAATATAGCCCACACGCTAAGAAAACAAGATTCTTGCACCACAATCTATTACTTCCCTTACCATACGAAAACAATTCACAGGAAAAATCCTCAAAATATATCATCCCGGCCCTTCGCAGTAATAACGAGCCGCCCAAGCAAATAAATAAGTGACCAACCCGAGTTCGTAAATACCCGAAATGGTAGCTCTCTGGTGAATACATGTTGTAAATAGTGTTGTACAATATGCGTTAAACATAAAAATGCATTTCAAACACAAAATCGATGTTTTAAAACGCATATTAAGTTGTAACGATTATGTGACCTATTATTGTTAAACACTGAAAGTAGGTGCAATCGTGTATAGTGTATATAGGTACATAAATATTACTTATTTTATTAATCTTGCTTATTCGTAAAACTCATACGAAGTAGATTTTTAAAAAAAGATAAATTGTTAACATCATTTTATGTATGCACGAGATTTTCAAATGGAGTTTATTTCCATTTCAGTGTGCGAGAAAGTGATACAGCGAGTAGTTTTGCTGTGAGATGTCGACTGTAAAAAAAACTTGTAAATGTTCAACATGATACGGTTTAAACGTAGGTTTAACTGACTAGAATTTATTTAATTCAGAAGTTATTAATTTTGCATTAGTAAGATTATTATTTCTAATTTAGATACGTAATTGCGTCGAATTGGTAATGATTATCCATGTACATTGTCATTTTTGTGAGTGTCATGTGATATTGTTGTTATTGTTGTGTTCTGTGTCTTTGTTGCTCATATAATCGTATTTCGAATCGCGGCAACAAATATATAGCACTGCATTAAATACTTATAAGCGGGAGTATGTCGTGTGTCTTATAAATGTATAGTTATTTCAAAATAAATGTCGCGGGCGACATTTGAGAAGCAGCGGGAGTATGTCGTAGGGTACTAATTATTCGCAAAACATCCAGACTACTACATAATAAATTTAAATACATTTCACTGGTCAAAGGGAAGCAACCTAACAGTTTAACCGTATGCATGAATTACTAACATTAGAGTTATCTAACCCTGGCTCGTGATTCAAGTGTGCGTAAATTTCAACTGTCATAGATTAACGTATTTCTAGTTTTGGGAGAGAATGATATATTTTCTCAGGTAAACTATCCCTTTTATTTTATAACTATTAAATAAAATATTATTGTCACATGTATGTACTGTTTGGTATTGACTGCAGTCGTTATAAATAATGCGTTTATTGTATTTTATTTTACCTAGACTCGCCGTACCTATTGTGCGTCTATGTGTATTATTTTATCGTTTTCTAAAGATATGAATTCCTGTCCATTTTTATCACATGCTATACCCTGTTTCCCATGTAATACAACCATTACATATTTTTTTTGAATTACACATGTGTAATACAACATTTTTAAGCGTTTTCTTTGGCTTAGTTTTTGTTTATTGCCCAATCGCATTTTGTTATTTTGCTGAAATGACGTTGTAACGTAAAATGACGTCACGAAATGTAAACATTATTCGGGATTAATCATTATGTTTGCGTAACTATTTATTTTATTTGCTCATTTAAAAGCATGTGCTAAAAAGATCTGACACTCGTTGTCATGGCATACCATATTTTAATAAACTCGTCCAGAAAATTCGTTAGTAAGCTCGTCAAAGGCTCGCTAACTAACAAAATTCCTGAACTCGTTTAATAAAATATGGTATGATATGACAACTCGTGCCAGATCCTTTATGTATATTTTATTTAATTTTCGTTTCAGATGGGATAGTCCCTTTCATAAACATCGATAAACGGTCAATACTAGAACACAACATTAAAATATATTAACATTGCTTATGTGTTGGGTCAAAATAAGTCCTCGAAGAGCACGAACCCCGAAACATGCAATATTATTGACGTTTTTGACGACAGAAGCGACCTTTTTGACAACAAGTTACCAGGAACTGATTTAAGACGATCGTGTACAAATAAGTAAAAGCACAATTTTGTTATCAGTTTATCACACATTGGTATTTAAGTTAGTAGTAAGTTTGAGCAAAAAGACGGCATTAATATATTTATTTAAAAATATGTATACCCATTCTTATTTGTTTAAAAACTATCAAACGTTATTATGCAAAGGAGTACGAAGAGGCCGATTTAACGATTAATCACACGCTGTGAGTGGGACACATTTATATTTGAAACATGTTTGTATTGTTTAATAACCTACATACATATACAAACATCCAATTTCGTTTATACGTGACATTTCGTGAAATAATTAACAATATTTGAGTCATATAATGGCAGTCAGATAACTCTTTCAGTGCTGGAACCGAATTTTGAAGGCCTTTGCAAACAGTTTGGATCCAGATGAGACGCCACAGAACGTGGCGTCTCATCAGGATCCAAACTGTTTGCTCTTCTGATAGTATTTTTTGGAAAAAAAAATCGAAGAAAATGCTAATTCAGCAGACAACAATTTTGCAGACGACAAATTTTCCAGCATGCAAGGGTAAAACATTGTTTTGTCGATCTCAGCAGTTAGCTTATACAAAATACAGAAACTGACATGGGCCATTCTTGAACCAGAGGTAGATACTACGAGTAAATCTCTATATAAACCCTCGTACACCGTTTCTTTAGTCATACATGCAGCACAGACCCTATCCTTTATGATTTCTTTATGACCTCAAACTTATTTTTAAAATCGATTGATTAGACAATAAAAGACAAACAAAAAAAAGGTGAATATTTCGTTCTTCGTTAAATTTAGAACAATGACAAATGCATGAAATTCGTATTCAAGCACACACGTGTTTTCTTCACAATGTGAACACTATCTAAGATCATGTTCTATAACAAGATGTCGACCAGTTTCAATAAGAAAGGTATATTAAGCGAAATATATTTTTCTGGTTCAGGCAATGATTTATACATTCTGTATGTTTCACATCTAGACGAGTTGCATAAACTCCCTGACCAGTTGAGCGTGTTACAACAATTATTAAAGGCGATTTTTAAACAGTTGTAAAAACACCGACATTATCAACATCCTGATAAACACAGGCATAACCAAAGCAATAATTAAATACAATATTTTTTAACAGAAGTAGCCCAATTGGGTTTTCCTAATTCATCCTGGCGTTTAAACATATTATGACAGTTTTGGGTTATCTATGCAATGGCATTTGAATACTTTTACACCAGTATTTAAACGAATGGTCAACCAGATTGCTATATATCAAGAAAAAAAAGAAAAGTTCTAAAATACCGTATTTTTAGCTTATATGATCGTGTGATGTCCGGCGTCCGTTGTGCGTGCGTGCGTGCGTCCGTCAACAATGTGCTTGTGCATACAGTAGAGGTCACATTTTTCATCCAATCTTTAAGAAAATTTGGTCGGATGGTTTATCTTGATGAAATCTGGGTTGGGATTGTATTTGGGTCATCTGGGGTCAAATACAAGGTCACTAGGTCAAATAATAGAAAAACCTCGTGTAGACAATAGAGGTCACAGTTTTCATCCAATCTTTATGAAATTTGGTCTGAATGTTTATCTTGATGAAATCTGGATTGGGATTTTATTTAAGTTATCTGGGGTCAGAAACTAGGTCACTAGGTCAAATCATAGAAAACCCTTGTGTAGACAATAGAGGTCATAGTTTTCATCTGATCTTAATGAAATATGGTCAGAATGTTTATCTTGATAATATCTTATTTTGGATCATATATGGGTCATCTGGGGTCATAAATTAGGTCACCAGGCCATTTCTAGTAAAACCTTGTGTAAATGAAAGAGGTCATAGTTTTCATCACGTCTTGATGAAATTTTGTCAGAATGTATTAATTGATGAAATCTGGCTTGGGTTGTATATGGGTCGTCTGAGGTCATAAAGTAGGTCATCTGGTCAACTCATAGTAAAACTTCCGTCAGGTGAGCGATTCAGGGCCATCATGGCCCTCTTGTTTTACAATTATTAGTTTATATCGATTAAAATATTACTACTGGTATATTACATTACTTGAAAACAGTTTTCATATTTTCAGTATAATTGGTTATAAAATTTTACTGAGTATGTCTTAACAGGTAATTTGCAGAGTTCTGTCGTTGTCGTTATATTTTATGAAACTACGAGGATTGATAATATAAAGTATAAAATACAATTTTTGTATTAACATGGATGGGGGAGTGGTCTAAATGGGAGACTTTTTAAATCCAGGACTCCAGGACTTACATTTTTTTTTTTTTTTAAATTTTATTCTTGATTTTTACTGGAGATTTTTGGATCCAATGTATAAAATTAATAAATATAAAGCATTTAATGACGGTATTCTAAAACTTTTCTTTTTTTCGTTATATATAGCAATCTGGTTGACCGCCCCTTTAACACATTTAATCTTAATGAATATTGGTCAGCATGTTAGACTCGTTAAGTTCAAATGTGCATAGAGAAGGGTAAACAAGTAGGTCACCGTGTCAAATCGTAGAAAAACTTTGTTACCACTCTAAAAGATACCTTTGCGATTAAATCTTGATACTCTTTAATGAAGATGTTTATTTTTACTTCGGCCAGGAGCGAATCTGGGTCGAGTGGGATCAAACATAATTTAACCGGGTAAAATCTTTTTATCATTTTTGAAGCGACGTTTTTAAACAACACGCTTGGTATTACTCTCGAAGACACATATTAACGTCATCGTAAGAGAAACCTTGGTCTGAAATTTTATCTTGACAATATCTAGGCCAAGTTCGAATTTGGTTCAAGTGCACTGACAAACTATATCACCAGGTCAAATTTTAGAAAAACTTATTTCCCACTCTAGAAGGCTCGTTCATGATTTAATGTTGACGAAACTTGGCCAGAATGTTTTATTGAAAATATTTAGGCTATATTCGAAATTGGGTCAGATTCGGTTAAAATTTGGTCAAATAGTCGCATCTTAAAAATGTTAAAAACACTATAAATACATCAGCCTTCGAACTGAGAAAAGCACATTATACAATGCATTAATATTTATATTGTTTATGGCATAGTATAAACTAAATTTCACTATCAGTTTCCTGATTCACTTGTCAGTATGTCAAAATTGCAATCACTGTCGGTGTTACTGGGGTCTCTGCATTGCAAATGTATGCATAAATAATTTTATCCTGCCTCAGTTGCAAACATTGACCAAATAAAGCAGGGTCGGATAAACTAGTTGATATCCGGCAGTACATCACGTGACCGTGATCTAACCGTAAGTATGTATTCATACGCGCCGATTAACATGTTCTAATATTTGACCTTTGAAATTTATTGGGACGCATCATGAAAGTTATCGTAATATTATATATCATCATTTTTATCTTCTTAAAAATATATTACCGAACCAGACTTCCGTATTTATCATGTTCATTTACTTGATGACGCAATTTATGACGTATCTAGTGTGACGTCATTTCTCTGACAAAACATACTAATCTAGTTTCTCTCAGGATTTTAGGGACAACAATTTTGACGTGGTGGTTTTAACAGTATTTTTTAATATTTTAAAGCATCGAACGAATCATAAACGATTTTCGGAGTGCGTGTTTGTCATTCATAAGTGTTCGATAGGAATAAAATAATTCGCTACGACAGGATTACGGTTTCGTTAATTGGGTTTTGGGTCAGAATGGTTAGCTTTCGATACAAACGCTATCAAAAAAGAGTGTGGTTTAAAATACATTCCGATAATAGAGATGGAAAAACAGAAAATGGATTCCGACAAAGGGATGGAAGAACAAACAATGAATGTGTATATCGTTGTACATTTATTGTTATAAGCAATGGATTAAAGTTGTCATTAAGGTAAATAAAAATTAGTTTTTGTTTTGCTGATGCATTTTGATTTCATTTTTTTACCAAGAAAAATATCACATTATCGATTCGTTTTTTATTTCTTCTCTTAATAGTTTCGATAGGAAAGTATAAAAAGGAACAGTTTAATGTGGAACTATTTTTAGCGTGACACAATCGGTAGTTATTCGGTCGTCAGGAATGTAGGAGGCCGACAAGAATAATTATATTGTTATGTAAATTAATCATTTGTCTTTGATAAAATGTGTCAACGGCATGAAGCAGGATAAATCGAATACATGGTTGGTGCCGAGATGGAGAAAGTTTATCCGGTTCGGCCCGAAAAAGAAAAAAAGGGCTCGCTAAAGCTCGCCCTATTTTCTTTTTCTAAGCCTCACCGGATAAACTTTCTCCATCTCGGCACCAACCATGTATTCTCTATATCCGACACCATACAGCCAAAGTATTACGTGTCATACGTGTATTACATGACTACAGATACATTTTAATATATGTATAGTGATTTATAAAATAAGAATCGTTTTTAACCCATGGTGATGTATACACATTGCATAATATTAGTGTGGTAGGATCATATGCATGTAAAAGAGAGATGCATTATTGGATGTAGTGATGAAACAAGTTCAATTATTTCAGTAAAGTATATCGCAACAAAATGATACAATCGGTGATTAAGATTTTCAATATTTTATTTGAATCTCGAATCTTAAACCATATCAATTAAGTCTAGCGGTTTTGGGTATTCTGAACGGATCATTTAGAAAGAGAAAAAACTCTGCTGTTTCTTGTGAGAATGATTGAAAGAGTTAGCTTTCCCTTTCTGCACTCGTTTTTCTAATAATCACCATACGTCCATGATAACAGGGTCATTGATGAGTTTATTCAAGTCTCAGTACTGTTTATTCAAATCTCATAACCTTAGAATTATTGTACTTATGTTTTTGTAATATAATATAAATATTACATCATGTTATGCGATATGTATTAAACAAGAACCATAATATATTATGAATATTACATCATGATATGTGATATGTGTTGAACAAGGACCATAATATAAGGCATATTACATCATTATATATGATTTTTTGATATAATATGAACATATTCATGTCTTGAACAAGGACCATAATATAATATTAATAGTACATCGTGATATGTGTTGAACAAGGATCATAATATAATATGAATATAAAATCATGATATGTAATATGTGTTGAACAAGGTCCATAATATAATATGATTAATTCATCAATATATGTGATATGATATAATATGAATATTACATCATGATATGTGATATGTGTTGAACAAGGACCATACTATAATATGAATATTACATCATGCTATATGTGATATGTGTTGAACAAGGACCATAATATAATATGAATATGACATCATGATATGTGATATATGTCATGTTAAAAATATGATGTTAGTTGATTCCATGAAATAAGATCTTGCAAACATTTGCGTGTTCATTACCGGCGCTCTGAGTAGTTGTATTGAAGAACATACAGTTTGTTTGAAATTTGATTTTTGAACTTGATGTTAGAAATATTGAGATATCAAATTAATATATGCTGTGTAAAAACTGTATGTTTCTTTAGAAAATTGATTTTGAATTTCTATTGGATGCGATATGTAGGATCGGTATCAAAACATTATTGTTTATTCAACCATAACGTTTTTTATGCAAAACCATGTTGTTGTTGTTGTTTTTTTTGTTTTATGAATATATTAATATGAATACATCATGTTATTTGATCTGTGTTGATCAAGGACCATAAAGGTTTATTTCAACTGTGTAAATATGTATATGTATTTGTTGAAATAAAAGTTCTCTCATCATCTAATGTTTCCCTCATTACGGCAAAACGTAGTATGACTGTTTTTTCTCGGCAAGATATAGACCACATTTAAAACTGTGTCTATTTAAGTAAAATATTATGTAACCAGGTCTAATTGTTGATAGTTTTTCCACCTTACAATCAGGTGAGCGCTTTATGACCATCATGGTACTCTTGTTTATCAACATATGATCATAGCACATAATACTTTCACAATCGCCGCACCTACTCTTGAACTTATTCTGTTCTGTGGTAAATTGTGAAATTGAAAATATGCTTTTTTATTTATTGGTTTGTTTACTCTTTTTTTTTTTGGATTTTTTGCCGTTGTTAACAATATTTCAAGCATATACCCGCGTTCAGTTAACCAGCTCACACATTTCATGTGATAACTTGTATTCCACTACTCAGGCATTCATGGCTATAACTGAAAGCTGTCACGGCTGTCACGCTTTACTCATTTTTCCCACTTTTACAGCGAATTTGGTTGATTCAAGCACCGTTGATTAAATATCATCTATAATCAACGGCAGGAAATGACGTCAATATTTCGACGAAATGACGTCATAAATCCAGCGAAATTATCCAGTCAAACTAATTTTGTTTAAACAAAAATGTTTACAAAATAAAAAGTGGGATAAATAGAAATAGAGAATACATGGTTGGTGCCGTGATGGAGAAAGTTTATCCGGTGAGGCTTAGAAAAAGAAAATAAAGCTCGCCCTATTTTTCTTTTTCGGGCCGAACCGGATAAACTTTCTTCATCTCGGCACCAACCATGTATTCGATTTATCCTGCCTCATGCCGTTGACACATTTTATCAAAGACAAATGATTAATTGATATAACAATTCTTGTCGGGCCTCCTATATTCCTGACGACCGAATAACTACCGATTGTGTCACGTAAAAAAAGTTCCACATTAAACTGTTCCTTTTTATAGAACTTTCCTATTGAAAATATGAGAAGAAATAAAAAACGAATCGAGAATGTGATATTTTTTTGGTACAAAAATGAAAACAAAATGCAGCAGCAAAACAATAACTAAATTTTATTCACCTTAATGACAACTTTAATCCATTGTTTATAACAAAACATTAACAACGATATACACATTCATTTTCTGTTCTTCCATCCCTTTGTCGAAATCCATTTCTGTTTTTACATCTGTATCGAAATGTTTTTTAAACCACACTATTTTTTTATAGCGTTTGTATCGAATGCTAACCATTCTGACCCAAATTATTATTTACGAAATCGTAATCCTGTCGTAGCGAATTATTTTATTCCTATCGAAGTTAACACTTATGAATGGCAAACACACAATCCGGGATACGTTTATGATTCGTTCGATGCTTTAAATTCTTTGAAAAAATACTGTTAAAACCGCCACGTCAAAATTGTTGTCCCTAAAATCCTGAGAGAAACTAGATAGTATGTTTTGTCTGAGAAATGACGTCACACTAGATACGTCATAAATTGCGTCATCAAGTAAATGAAAATGATAAATACGGAGAGCTGGTTTGGTAATATGTTTTAAAGAAGAAAAAAGGATGATATATAATATAACGATAACATTCATGATACGTCCCAATAAATTTCAAAGGTCAAATATTAGAACACGTTAACATGTTAATCGGCGCGTAGGAATACATACTTACGGTTAGATCACGGTCACGTGATGTACTGCCGGATATCAACTAGTTTATCCGACCCTGCTTTATTTGGTCAATTTTTTGCAACAGAGGCAGGATACATATAGATTAGTGTTGACTATAGATCAGGTATATCATACTCGGCACGAAAACAAAAAAGCACTCGCCAAGGCTCGTGTTTTTTGTTTTCTAAGTCTCGCATGATAAACCTGATCTATAATCAACACTAACCTATTATTGGGGAGACAAATATGTGCGAGGTTCGAAGGGCTGGGTCGAGGTTAATTATTGTATGTTTAAAATACGAGAGGAGTGCGTTTGGCATACTCCTATAGATCTAACAACTGACCAAGCGTTATGAGTAGTGGTTAATTTAGTAAATGCAAAAAAACGATCGTGGTTATCCGCATTTAGTTTTTATTCTGAAATGAAAAACTGTATGATTCATAAAATAACAGTTATTAAATGAAGTTCACCCAATTATACTTGGGTTATTGATGGACGGACTGGCTTGCGTGGACGGACTTGCTTGGCGCCAGCCTGCGTGCAGACGCGTGGACAGGCTTCTCGCCAGGTCTGCAAACGCTTGGTCGGACGCCATGTTGTAGTTCTCGTCGGGGTCCGTCTGGTGGTCATACAGTTCCGTGCCGTAATTTCTGGTCCAATCTGGCTTGTGGGTCCGGTACGAGAATGCGACCCACTCCGTATACCGGTAACGATCCGAACGCAGTGAGTATCCCATGATGGGTACGTGTTGCATTGCGCGCGGGTACTGCGAAAACACAGAGGGTTTCCACGTCATTGTTGCGTTATGAAACAGCGGCATAAAGCTCACACCTTCCGTACAAGAGAGCACGTTTTGTGAATTCTCGGGGCAGACGGGAACCGGCGGTAAACCGACCGCGTCCACAAGCGTTGGAAACAAGTCCACAAATTCCACTAGGCGATCCGTTATGATTCCGTTGTCGGTGAGGCCGGGGATCCGAACCATCATCGGCGCATGCGTGGCTACCTCGAAATTTGTATGCTTCGTCCAAATGCCGTGCTCCCCGAGGTGGTATCCGTGATCGCCGAGAAGAGAAACAACAGTGTCATTGGAAAGCCCTAAGCGTTCCAGTTCATTTAAAACGACGCCAACTAACGAATCGACCCACGATATCGCTGAAAAGTACGCTCTTCTCAACTCGCGCGCGATACTAGGCGGCAACGTCTCATTGACTAGCCCGTGGAAGTTCAAGGCTGCAATGTCCGTGTAACCAGTGATCAACTCTAAACTTTTCCACCAAGCGGGGTCCGGCATGTTGGTCGGTGCGTAAGGATTTCTCGGGAGGATAATTGAAATATCAGGGTAGAATTTCGTAAACGCTTCCGGCGACACAAACGGCAAATGTGGCCTAGCAAAACCTACTGCGAGAAAGAACGGACGGTCCGCATATTTGCCACCTGTTGCAAAGTTCTGCAGAGCGCTCACGGCAGCCTGTGCGATTTTGTAATCCATAAGAGGGTCATCTGCTAGTTGGGAATCGTTTACGTACATATAACTGATTTTGCTTGCTTCGTAGCTCGATGGTCGCGGCTGGACGTACGGCTCCGTCCACGAAAATGGGTAATCCTCGTGACTATCATGTACCGGGTGGAATATTTTACCCATACCGGCGGTTATTCTTCCGTGGTTTTTGAAGTACTGCGGTATAGTCGTGAAGTTCGCGGTTGCCGTGCGGAAGTAGGTTTGTAGGTCGTAAACATGCGTTGTATCCGGTCGCCGTGACGTTAGGAATGACGTTCGGCTCGGGCTACAAATCGCCTGCTGTACGTACGCCTTTTTCAAAAGGAGACTTTTCCGCGCTAGAGCGTCGATATTTGGCGAGTGAATCTGAGGGTCATCACGTGACGGGAAGTCGGCACCTTGGTAGCATCCTAAATCCGCTCTCATATCATCGATCGCAATAAACAAAACATTTTTCGGTCCAGTTTGCGGTGCAGCGCATGTTACAAACACCAATGAAGTGAATAAGAATAACCCCGATACGACATCCATCTGCGCGTGGTCTTGTTTCAATAGTAATAAAGATGCGGAACAGCGTACCGTTGCAGTCAATATGCGGTTAAGCTATTTCTGCAACTAAAGATAAAAATTCCCAACACCAAAACCTGAGCTACGTTGGCACAGATGGGGCATTCGCTTTTTTATTTTAAACAAACAAGTCGTTGGAACGAGACATTTAACGCGCGGTTACGCCTAAGCGAATCTTGTAAACAAGTTAGTAAGTCGCAGTAACGAGTTTGTAAGTCATGGTCATCGTCACACAAAACGAGATATTGAAGTTGTGGTAACGACAAAGCCCACTTTTTGGAGCGACTTTGTAACTCGTGGGAACGAGAATGTCAACTTACTGGTGACAACGACATTACAAATGGGCTGTGCTCTGTGAAAATGGGGTTGAATGCATGCGCGTAAAGTGTCGTCCCTGATTAGCCTGTGCGGACTGCACAGGCTAATCAGGGACGACACTTTCCGCTTTTATGATATTTTTCATTTGAAGAAAGTCTCTTCTTAGCAAAATTACAGTTTAGGCGGAAAGTGTCATTCCTGATTAGCCTGTGCGGACTGCACATTCTAATCTGGGACAACACTTTAGGCACAAGACTTAAACCCCCTTTTGACAGAGTGAGGCTCAATTTCAAAATATATGTTTTACAAATGGTTGTTTACAAATGGGGGATACAAGGGCTACTTAATACAGAATTTTGGACGATTTAATCGGACGGAGCAGCGCGTTTAAAACTGCGAGGATTCTTATATGTTGATTAAGCCGCTACAACGAATTAGTTATATTATCCCCAAGAGTTACCACGAGTAAGCTATGACCTTTCTATAAGTATCTTAGTTTTTCAAATAGCAAAAATACAAAAAAGTATATATCATGTCTTTGTTACCATGGTGATGGATCTCATAAACCTTAGTCATGATAAGGACCAGCGATAGTTGCAATAATTCAACTCTCAGCAAAAATCATCAAAGGCTCTGGGAGTACGTTTATATAAACTAGGACCAGCGAATACAACTGATCGTTACTATATGTAAACAGAACCGAATAGGTATCTTAAAACGCGATAGCTTCTTTGTACAATTATCTTTGGTGACCTAATTTGTGTAGAACCAGATGTCGTATCATTCCAATCTTTTCGTCTTCATGTGTACAGTACAGAATTGTATTGCGTGTTCATTATCAATGCCCCAACAAGTTCACCTTTCGGTCAGTTAATAAGTAGTAATGTCACGAAATTGCGACCGTAACTTTGAAAAGTTATAATCTTACTTGAGCACGAAGAGTTTTATAAAAACGGAGGTCTCCGCCTCACGTGTATAGAATCCTTTGACTCTTCGTTGCAATCTTCCCAACAAAGTTCAATTCTTGTGTTGTTCTTTCGGCAGATAAATTGATAGGTTTAAAACTGCCAGGTTTGAAACCAAGTCTCTTTTCTCCATTTAAAACGCCATAATGTCAAAGCATTTGAAACCTCGTCATCTGCGGCATTAGACTGTCTTACTTTTCCCATATATGAATAAAACTGTTTGTAATATATATTGGTCCGTTAGAAGCATAAAACAGCAAACAACCTACAATAGTACAAAGCACTTGTGCCATTCATTTGTTTTAAAGAAAAACAATGCACTAAACAATGCACTAAATACTGTAATTTTTAATAAATACAAACTTCTGGAAATTTAGACAAATGCTATTGTTCTTAACCTTTTGCATGATGGAAAATTTGTTGTCTGCTAAAATGTCTTCTGCTGAATTTCTAAAATTAGCATTTTCATCGATTTTTTTTCAAAGAATACTATCAGAATAGCAAACAGTTTGGATCCTGATGAGACGCCGAGTTCTGTGGCGTCTCATCTGGATCCAAACTGTTTGCAAAGGCCTTCAAAATTCGGTTCCAGCACTGAAAGAGTTAACCATGATGCAGGATCAACTGGTTGACAGATGATTACACACGGGCTGGGACGAAAACACTTTTAATTTTGCAAATATCTCAAGTTATTAAAATATAAAAGAAGTTTTTCTTGCAGTTTGTGCCAATCATGTCTAAAGCGTCGCCGACCCTCCCGGTTACGTCGTCGTCGTTACAAATGACGCAAAAGGTTAACGTTCTGACGTAAGTGGCGCCGCCAACTGACATTATTTAACGACCGGACTGACGTCATTTGACGGGACTCGGTGAGCTCTATCCGCTTGCCATATGTTGCGACTAAATTCAACGGCGTTTAGGAGCGGCGCCAGTTTAACGATTAAGTGTTAACGCCCATAGTGACGCCATCGCTCCCATACCTAATAATGGGAGCGGTTCTCTCGTTGCTTGATGCAACGTATTTGTAATGAAACTTGGCATACTTGTTTGGCTCGGTTTGCCAAACATGTCTCAAGCGTCGCCGAACTTCCTGGTGACGTAGTCGACGTTAAAAATGTCAAAGGCTTACGTTCTAACGTAAGCTGCGCCGCCATATGACGTTACTTAACGATCGGACTGTTTCATTCGACGGGTCCCGGTGTGATAAGCATGTTTCAAGCGTTGCCGACATTCTCGTTGACGTTACAAATTACCTCATTTGACGGGTCTCGTTGAGCTCTACCCGCGTGCCAAATTCTAGACCAAATTCAAAGGCTTTTACGTGCGGCGCCGCTTTAATGCTTACGTGTAAACGCCCATAATGGCCTAATCGCGCATTCCTGTATAATGGTAGCGGTCTCTCTTTGCTGGATGCAAAATATTTGACCGACATTCATGAAACCTTTCAAAATAGTTCGGCTGAATGTGCGAAGCATACCTGACGCGTCACCGACCCTCACATTGACGTCGTTGACGTTACAAATAACGTCAATGTGACCACTTGTGACGTCAGTGGTACGGCCATATGACTTCTTATAACGACCGGACTGACGTCATGCGACTGGTCTTGAAGAGCGCTACACGTGTGCACAATTTTCACTATTTTCAAAGGCGTTTGCGAGAGGCGCTTATGTGCAAACGCCCATAGCGACGTCATTGGCCCGATTTCCTTATAATGGTAGCGGTTCTCTCTTTGCTGGTGGCAAAGTATTTGACCGACATTCATGAAACCGGGCACAATGTTTCGCTCAATCTACCAAGCATATCTGACGCCGACCCTCCAAGTGACGTCATTGACGTTAAAAATGACGTCAAAGTGACAACTGGTGACGTAAGCAACACAACCATATGACGTCCGATAACGACCGGACTGACTTCATTTGAAGGGTCTTGGTCATTGTGTACACACCGGTCTTACTGACCTGTGTACTAACGCGAAAGGAATTGTGGGTAGCACTTCTTTTTCGAGTGAAAAGTGAAAGCGAAAGTAGGTAAGGTAATCTTGCTTCTTATAATTGCTATCAGTCTTAAAAGAGATTCAAAATCACATTTAAACATAATTAAATAACATTTCTTTAAACAAGATTCCGTTTAAAACATACAATAATAAACGATTTTTCTTTCATTATTATCATTTCATTCCTACGCAGAAGTACTTTGGCGAAAGCATAATTTCCCAAACCAGGGGAATGTGATGCGTCTTAGAGGTGACAATAACGTAGTGACGTCACCATCTATGTATAGAATGGGGTCTTGTTGAGATTAACAAACGTGCAAAGTCGCTGACCTTGCCAGCGAAGGTTGCAAATGACGTCAAAGTAACAATGTGTTACCTCAGCGGCACGTTCGTATGTGCCAGCATGTCTAAGTGTCGCCGGCCCTCCTAGTGACGTCATTGACATTTAAATGACGCCAAAGTGGCAAAGTGTCTGTCTGTCTGTTTGTCTGTCTGTCTGCGTGTCCATTTGTCTATATATTTATCTGTCTGTATACCTTTTTGTGTACGTCGTTTGTCTTTCTTAATGCCCGTCTGTTTGTCTCTCTGTCCGTCTCACTGACCGTCCGTTTTTTTTTCATTTGGATTGAAATGACACAACGTTTCTGTTTGAATGGAATTATAATTTGTGATGTATAAGTCGATTAAAAACATTGATGCAGAAAAGTTAAAATTAAGTTCAAATAACAATTCTTTAAGTGGGTGTGTGACTAAAAGTCTCTACCATAACCGTTGCTGTTTATAATGATTGCTTCAAAAAGCTTGTGAATCACTTTCATGATTCACATTATGATCGCCATAATAGTCTGTTTTGAACTTTCACTTCCAGACAGTTACTTCAGTATATCGAATTAGTTGACTATGTTTTGTTCAAACGCGTGTCTTTTTACTAAAAAAGACCATCTGCCCACTTGTAAAAAAGACCTGGTTTGGAATTGGAGTCACCATGCTGGTTTATATAAATGGAAAGCTTCGATTTTACAGGATGAATATTTTATATTCATGCGCGACAACATTTATGCCATTGCATCTTTTGGCTAAACGAAGGCCACTTCTTTGGTTTCATCGTAAAATTCGAACTCAAAATGGAGGAGAGCCGAGTCACACGCTAGTTTTAGCCTCAATAATTGTTGCGGAGATGCGCTTGGCACAGAAATATGTTGAAGCGAAGGTAAGAAATACGCTAGAACGGAAAGACGGAAGGGGACAGGGACTAGGCTCCTTCCTTCCCCTGCAAAAGTGGAGCATAAGAAGCAACGCAACATTAAGTATGATCGAAGTTTGTATGTATCAGGTATGAAAAAGTTATTATTAGCCTATTTAAAGGAAATATGCACCAAAAAGTGAATACCAAAAAACAATATTTAAACACGATTATAAACGTGTGCTTTTCAATTTCAATGTCTCCAAATGTTTATACAAAAAAGTGATTACGTTTAAACTTCTTTAATATGGTATTTTTCTATAAATATAATTTGTTCACACTCCCAGTGTGATTTTGAATTCTATAATATCAATAAGCTAATGTCATTTTATAAACTAGTTCTTATTTTTTTATCTGTCTACTGTGGCCATACGCGGAACAGCGAATTTGAACCCAACACCTAATTTAAGGGAGAGTTGTGAGCAAGTGAGACATATTCAGATCGTGGTATATGATTTCAAGCTGGTTTTCAAGCGTTTAGGGGGGAGCGCATTTCTGAAGAACTATTTCATTCCCCGTGATTTTTTTCTAGCATGATTAAAATTTGACACAAATACATTTTTGTAAAAAAAAAGAAAGCGGTGCGAAAATATTTATCAACCAGCGTTTTTCCATTTTTCCGTTTTTCGGGAATTCACGCTATTGGCGACTGGAGTGAACTGCAAGGATTTTATAAGTAAGACGTATTGATTGGGTAGGTAAGACAGACTCTTCGCAGCTTCTTTCAGCAGAACACATTTAATTAATTGACATGATTAAGACCGCCTTCAATTACGTACAATAAAATATGCAAGAACCAAACTTTTAGTGTGTTGTACCTTAAATATCTCGGTCACTTTAAAATATAAGAACGCCTGTTGAATTTATACTAATGCAGCCAAAACATTTAATATTAGCCATCATTAATACAGCAATGCAGGACAACAATCTTATCTAAAAATTTATTTCAATTTCAAAACACATATGAATTTACAAATAAATGTTTGTATGAACGATTAACACATGTATGTTAGTTAATTGAATAGTTTCCCCGACACAGCGTTTTCATTTACTTTGATTGATAATATTACGTCATAAAATGTCATCAAACTAATAAAACTTGGAAACAATGCCAATGCAATGCCATTTAAAATTATTTTTCATACGTTTGTTTCAACAATTATGGCATTTAAAAAAAATAAGTTTTATACATAATTAAGCACAGACAATCCTGCCTAAAAACATTCATAGATATATATAAACACCACATTTAGCTTGTTATAAAAAGGCGTTGGTATACAGCCACTATTAGCCATTAAAATGCATACTTGTTTGAATTTTAAGACAAAAGATATTTATGTTAAAAGAAGTATTTTTAAAACAAACTAAAGAAAAACATTTTTGCTTACTTTTCCGATTTAGTGTATGTATATGAATAATTAAGAAAATCAGGCGTTCATATCTAAATAGTTACACATCTAATGAATGTTATTTGGCGTTCATATTTAAATAGGCATACATTTTATAAATGTTATTAAAACAATACGATATGGCGAAACATATGAAATTCGAGTTATGCAAATCTTAACAGAAATCTGCAACATGAAAGTTTCAACAAATGAACAAAATATTACACCAACATGTAACAGACATGATACAATGAAGCGAAATGTCTTAATTACAGATGAATAATGACTAATTTGTAGTCAAAACAAACTCACAAAGAATGTCACTTCTGAAACACGATTTTACAATAACAGTATTTCATAGGTAAAACATTTCAAATGTATATTAACCCTTAACATCCTTTCTAACAATATTATAATTATTCTACGAAGTGTACACTGCACCAGTGTCATGGCATCAGTGACACATACATTTAGGTCCCTGATTGCACCGATCCCTTTCATAACAGTCTAAGTCTGTATTTTCCGATGCCCTATTTTCAAAAGAATCTTTCACAGGGTTGAACATGTTTTGGAAAACAGCTCACCAGTACATAATGTATATACTTCGCACTCGCTGCACAGTGTCTAGTTATTGTACTGGATTAACTGGTATCTAAAATCCATTGTCTTATCGATATTATCTGACCTTGAGATCTCGATGTTAGGAGTGATGGGGCTGGTACACATGATCTAGAAGAAGAAACAACAACACATTGAGATTCAAACTGTAAACAATTGTGACATGTCTACTTCACAGATTGGTTAACGTTATGTGGCCCAAATGCTGGATGATATTTAATTCTTACTTTTTAAGGTTTTGTATTGTTGATGTAAACAGACAACGGTTTGTGCTCAAGATAGTTTGCATATTAATAAATATCTTTTAAAAAATCGTAATAATTGACCATTCAAATTATTTCACATTTCAACAGCTAAAAAGCAAAACCTTTTAATTATGTCATAACAATAAATGTAAATCATCGTTTTGAGTATTATGTTTGTCTTTTTACCAATTGTTGTTCAAAACGAGCGACACTGTCCTTTTCTTATGAGAGTGCCGAACATTTCGTCATGATGTCATTACATTGTAAGTTTTAAATATAGTTATATCAAACATGTATAGAAAGCAACATAAGTCATCATACAAAAAAGATCGAACCGATCTTGTTGTTTATGGTAATCAAAACTATCACCTTTTTATTTTTTTCTAAAAAAAATCTGTAATTTGTTTGGTAATATATCGTACTACTGGTAACATAAACTGAATGTACTGTCCCATGTTACTTTTCTTTACAACATTGAATAACATCGCTTGTACATAGGTTTTCATCATCAATCTCAAGCAATATGTTCTTCTTTAAAAACTAAAACATGAAACTGAGAAATACAACTCACGCTGGTGAGAAAGTTCTGCGCCTCTGCGTGGACCACTGTGGCGGAGATGAGGAGATCGTTGAAAGATTCGCGACTCGAGAACTGCTGACCGAATGAAATGATCACCTCTGCCAAAGGCCTGGGGCCTTTCTGGTGCATGTACTTGTTCAACGCTGGCTTGAAGTAGCTGTCAACGTCAAAGATGTTTGTCTCCACGTCTCTTTCGAGTTTTAACAGGTCTCCGTTACTCCAAGACGGTGTCGACACGTAGATGCGGCACCTAGAAAATATGCGCTCTATTATATACATAATCATCCAGAAAATAATTATAATTTTAAAATTAAAACAACTTTTTATCAATATCGGCGTTTGGAAAAAATATTAAGAGTGTTCGACACTTACAAGCTGTCTAAATAATGTACGGTCTATTCAAGAAACGACCGTTGGGCAAGGAATAAAAACTCATCATAAAAAAACTGTTAATGGTATACATGCAAACAGATTCATACAATACACTCAAAAACAAAATGTTCAACGTTACATGTTACATATTAACTTAATCTCACAATGAAAATACATGTTTAATTGCCGATTATGTTTATGATTTCACCTTTCTGTGGTTTTAAAAATGTTGACACATGAGTCAAACTTAAATTCTCGCTGACCTGCACTTTCTTGTTGCAAAGATGCTGCCATTCTTCATCTGCAGCGTCAGGCCCCGGTCAGTCGCCTGCAGGAGGTCCTGGGTCAGCTTGTGCTGCTGGGAGTTCAGGGTTTGAATCCCAGACGGGTCGGGAAGCTGAATCACTTTCGCCTTCTCGTGTCCGAAAAACTGCAGACCACACGATGACTCATTACAATTGATTAATTTGTACACAATATGAATACTACGGATGGATGCATGTAGTAAAATACTACAAGTTTGTATAATCGCTACCTTGATAAATACCAATTGATATTTTGACGTACTAGAAATGTGTAATTATTGGTGTTACTCAATAACACTAGATCCTTTGTGAATATATGGGTAATTACTTAAACTACTACACGTACTAGTGATCTAACTTCTAATAAGGAAAAGGTATGTGTCTATTAACCAACCTCTCTGTATTCATTCACATCGGTTATGGGCACACACTTGTCATAGAATATTCGACAACCGTTTGGTTCCGAGCACAGCTCCTCTATCATACGTTGTCGCTGGTAATTCACAGTCACATACAGCTTGCAGTCTGCAAATGAGGGCAATCAGGTAAATGAGCAAAATGCAATCATTTTTATATGAAAGTACAGTTTAAGTTCTAAACGGAAAAAATCACTAACAACGGGTTCATATGACGATGAACAACGCCGTATATATCTTCCGGAGAGAGCAAGCAAAAGGCACGATCAAGAAAGTACTAATTTCAGTGAAACAATCAGTAAGTTTGCATTGAATAGATATTTTTAAATCTAATTTTAAGATGGCATGGCAGCTAAAAATGGCATTAAAAATTAACTTGTTAGAAAATAATTAAAGAAAAAACATGTTTAACTACTTTAAACGATTATAAATTTATAACCTAACTTGCTAGAAATGACTTAAAACGTAGCTACTACGTAAGTATGTACGTGTAATATATTCTTTTTTCAGAAAAGTTGATTTTTCGGTATAATATGATTATTTATCATTCAAAATGATGTTTTCACTTATTAATATCATAGCCACACGCTAACCACATATGCTTTATAGCCCCAGTGGACAACATTAAGGCATGTTCATTGCCTACCTGATTCATCCCATCTGTAAAACATTGGGACGTTGATTCTGGGGAAGTCTTTTCGGTCCTGTTCTTCAAGGCGCATCTCTGTAACCCATATGGTTATTTATATATGTATTATCGATCTAAGCGTTGGGTTTTGCCTAAAAACTTAACAGGTTTTAAAAAATTGTTGCGTTTCGTTGTTTCCAATCTTAAATACCCAATAATAAGTCCTATACATATAAATAAGTACTAGTTTTCTATATTTGTGACTCCAAGTACCTTCGAATTCCGTATCCATGCTGATATTTTTAAGGTCGAATCCTTCCCCGCTGACTTTTATGAGATCCGCGGTGTCGATTCTGCCCAGATCGGAATCAATCCGCGGGTTACCTAGCAACAGAGCGGCTACAGCGCGTGAGAAAAATGAATATGGATTGGATAGAATGACAGTTGTGTAAAACATGCGTTACAAGCAGGACTGTAAAACACAACCACAAATTACATTGAATGCATACGCGTGCACAACATTTTACCCGTTATTTCTTACTCAGTTAAATAAAATTCATTCTTATAAAAACATATTTGCAAAGATCTTCATCGTAAGGGCCAGTGTAAATACGCATTTCAAACGTTTACTTAATTCACATGTTGCAGACATTTGCGAAGTGTCCATCTATCATTCAGTGCGGTATACTCACTGTTCATGGAATCAGACTGTATTGTCGTTGGCAAAGCATTCCCGGAGGTCGAAAACAGCGTCTCGCACTGCATGGAATTTTCGTCGTAGTGTTCAACCATGAGGGACTGACTTGCCACGGGAGGGCTGTTTTCAACTAAAATGTGGATACACAGCATGGCATGATTTGTTTAGCCTCTGGATCAAATGACAAAAATATTCAAAGAATGTCTGTAAAAAGTTTAAGTAAGTTATCCGTTGAAATCACTATCCTTTCATTAACTTATATTTATGTGCGTTTGTATTACTATCTAACAAACTGCAAAGATAACAAGTCATCAAAAGCCTTTTCCAAAAAGACGATTCTAGAACAATAACGGGGTATGCATAAGGCAATAGACAACGTTCAAAAATAATGATATACACATTTCTTCCATTCCTCTCACCGTTATTTCTCGGCACAAACTGGTACACCCTGTACGGTTCATCCGTCTGTCCGTCCAGACGATTCAAATTGCGGAGCTCTTTTATGTCCGGAAGTTTAGTAAGTGCGCACCGGAAGCGCGTCTTCCACGTTGGCCAGTCCATGGGATCATGCCCTTCCCGGTATCGACCCGTGTGCTTCGCCCATTCCTAGAAATAATATAATGAACTTTGAGTACCAATACCCATACACCTGTGAGCTTCCGCATTTGCAAAAACTAACCTACTTACACTTGACATGGTTTGCGGACACACAGGCATGCTATTTTATTTTTAAAAAAAATTGGGTTGTCGTTGAAATGCGGAAAATAAATATATACTAAAACGCAGTTATGAAACATAGTTTCTTGAGTTTTCTCAAAAGCTCTATAATAAAAAAGAACACACAATGCAGACCTGTCCATAATAATATTCCGTGTTTGGAAATAAAAACTAAACCACCAAAATAAAGATTATTAAAACGCAAGTGCGCTTCAACGACTTCAATACATTCCAAAATCTGTGAAAAAGTCCCTTTACGTCAAAGAGTTCAAAAACAGAGATTGTATAATAAAGTTATTTCAGAATAATAGTGTGTGTTTTATAAATATTACTTGGACTTTTCATTTAATGAGGTAACTTGATCATACTTTAAATTCGGCAAAAATATTACACATCAATCCATATAAAATGCAATAAATTTATATCCTTTTCCAATATTTGATCCTTAATATTTGCAACATCAAATACAAGCCCCGACATAAAGAACAGAAACCGGGTATAAAACTAGTCACCGATAAAAGGTGACTCTGAAGTACAAACTGTCGGGCCATTTATCGAGAGGGTTGACAAATAAATAAACAAACACTTACTTGTACACGTGATTTAATGCTCCGTTTAAGTTATTTTTAACAGCATAATATCAATATACTTACTTTGAAAATTGTGCCATCGGACTCTGACCACTCGCGGTTGCCGACGTGTTTCCATGGCACCTTGAAGATCTTCTGTTGCTTGTCGAGCCACTGGAGGCCTGGGATGTTGCCGCTGTTGATGTGATGCTCCAGCCAGGGTTTCATTCTCTGTCGTGCTGTTTCCGCAACCGGAACTCCGCTGTTCATCCCCGTAGAGCTCGTGGAGCCTGCATCATACCTGCCAACAGACGTAAACTGTGTACTAGATAGCGAACAGAAAATCGGCAGTATTAACCCATTTATGCTTAGTGGACTCTCCCGTCCATCTAAATGGGATCAATTTATTTCCGAAATAAGGGATGAGTAGTAAATTTATATCTATATTTAGAATATGTCTTTCAGAAATTCCTTTAAGCAAACAGCGCAGACCCTGATGAGACGCCGCATCATGCGGCGTCTCATCTGGGTCTACGCTGTTTGCCAAGGCCTTTTTTCTAGACGCTAAGCATACATGGGTTATATTTAACTGTGATGCTTACTTTTTTCAGCTATTCCAAGATCGAACCACAATCTACTAAGATTCCATAACACGAAATTATATTTCCGAAATGGCTTTTTTCTTTCCCTCCAAACTGTAAGCACTATCTCCACAAAGTATACACCTACAGATATGAATTATAGCATAAGAGTTTGAACTGTCAATTCGAACATGACACGTGAAACCGCATTCCATTTAGCGTTCGTACGTTCTTTTTTTCTGAACAACTGTCTATTCCCCTTCTATTGTATTCGTACAAAACGACGATTATTCGTTTATAACAATACTAACGCAGTTACATTACACATCCGATGTGTTTCTGGCAACATGAACATCTATCCCGCAATCTGACAGTGTCGCACTGAGAGAAACCCTCTCTTGTTTTTTTTTCAAAACCGTTTTCTGATACATGTTAAATTTGCTTATTTCTGAGAATTACTCCGTACCACACACAACGTGTTCGATTAGAGTTATACCTTTATCATTGAACCGCGATCCTATTTATTTGCTTAACGCACACACAACCCTTCCAGTTGTCATTATTTAAATCTACACGTTTATTTTGCAATCGTCGCTGAGGATTATTAACGGAAATTAACTTCCATGCATTGAATGAAATTTGAAACGAGTCGATGCATAATAACATGTATACATCAAGAACATTTTTTTTGTAAATCGAATCGTTAAATAAACACGAACATCTAGCTGGAATTAAACACAAAGTAACACAAAAAACTATACAACAACCACGATTGCAAGATGAGAAGAGCAAATCATTTCAAAAGATATTGCTCATTTCTACTGTGTATTGCGTGCAAGCAATGTATGGCTAGACTTTTTAGGTCACAGACTTTCAACCTTCAAATGCGATAGTATAAACAACGCCATCAATTCATAAATCACAAAAACAACAACAGAGCATACCTGCTGTAACTGCACGAGTAATAGTGTACTCCAGGGGGGTACCAACGCCCGTGCGGGCTGGTAACATACAATGGCTGGTGTGACATAGTCGGGCGTTTGGAGCAATTCTCTTGCGCTCTCAACCAATAACTGAATTTTAATATCAGAAATCGAGTGGTTTCCATGCGGAAGACAGAGAGGATTGTTAATGAATGTCCGGAAACTAATTCCGCATTGGCTGCTTCCACGATAAAAAGTACAAAATAATATCCTTGTTTGGTATGTAACAGTATTGCTTATAACCGATCGATTTAACGAAGCCTGATCTCCGAGTATTTAATATTAGGCATTAAAGAGAAACTAGGAAACTTATTGGCTGGTTCACTGAAAGGAATATAATAGTTTCCACCAATCAGAAGAGCAGAACGGAATTAAAGCCTTACGCGAGTACAATTATAACTGTTTTACTTTCTTAAATATAATGTTTTGCGATTGTTGGGATAAACTTGGAGGAAATTAAACATTATTTTTTACAAGGCAGTGTTACTCACCTGGCCCAAAATTAAAACTACTTTTGTAAAATTCTACTCATCTACATGAACAAACCGTGTCGAGCTAACAAAAGCTTGTTTTGATAGCATAACGTGAAAAAGTTAATGGTTTTACATTTGAATCTAAATGTGAAACCTTTGGATATTTTTTATGACAGTATTTTCCATATAGAGTTAAACCCGCCCCAATGGACGGAGTTGACAAATCATGGGTCTATATTTGAAGTGGTGAACAGCACATGTTTGCATACTACAATAAAAATTTTGACCACAAGAAAAATACAGCGTTTTTTTGCCAAACACTTCATGATAATTGCAGCAGAGCTTGTAAGACTGTAGTAGAAGATAATAATATGTCCTCATGAAAGCTACTAAGTGTTGGAACCCTAGTGAGTGAGTGTGTGGGATATACATCATCATCAAGCTAAGCAATAATTTTGACACCGATGTGAAAATGAGTTGTACGTAAACCGCAGCTTGATGATCTTAAGGTTTTTTCAAGTTGGATAAAGCATTCTCGTTAAACACAAAGCCCTTGGTCAAATATATAGCGGCTTCTATTGGTTTTTAAGAAGCAAACTCACATCATACACCTGATCGTCCAACTGTGACAAAAGTCTTCTACATCTAGTTGAGGCCACAAAACATCGCATGTTAAAAAAGAATACAAGATGACACCGAATCTAAACGACACCGAATCGGTCGTTTGCTGTGAAATTTTATTTTATAGTTCACTGGTCACGTACAACGTTGCCAATTAAAAGCTCTAAATAAGGGAGAGCTTTTCGTCAAGCCCAAGTCTCACAATTGCCGGTAGAGCCCGGTCCATCCCGGTTTGCTAAAGCCGGTCGACCGGCGAGAACCGGGATGATTCGTAGAAACATATTTACGCGGTCACACTATTTCCCGGTGCCGTCCCGGTAAAAGCCGGTCAACAACTCGGCAGAGTCCCGGTCAACCCCGGACTAGCTACGGTTTATCCCGGTGAAGCCCCTGCAGAGCCCCGGTTGTCGCCGGTAATGCCCAGTTGGAGGCCCGGTGAAAGCCGGCAGCGTCACGCAAGAGCCCCGTTATACCGTAACTCCACCGGCATTCACCGGGCATTGGACCCCGGCAGAGCTACGGCAATGCCCCGGTTTAACACTGGTCGTCGCCGGTAATGCCTAGCCGGGGCGTTGCCGTAGCTCTACCGGGGTATGTATGGGCCCCGGTGGAGCTACGGTGCCACCCCGGTTGGTCCCGGTGCAGTCCCGGTTGTTGCCGGTGCCGCGCCGGTCGTTTCCGATCATTCCCGGTGACTACCGGTTCATCTCGGAGGTATTAAACATTTTTATACTTTCCGGGTGGAGCCCCGGTTGTTCCCGGTCGTCCCCGATAGAGCCCCGGTTCATCCCGGTAGATCCCGGATCACGCACCGGGGTTCCACCTGCATCATAGTGAGACTGGGCCTTTAACTGCTCACACAATAAATGTTTCAACGTTAAGAACAAATTATATAAATATATTAGCATCTGAAAACAGAAAATCAAGCTTAACGTCGACGACATTTGTAAGAAAGAAGGTATGCACATCATAGTTAAATGGATAACGGTAAAATGAAATGTAATATTTAACAGAACTTCGCCGAAATGTGCATCATTGAGCAACGATGACAAGTTATCCCCATAAGCGCAAACAATGACAAAATATATAAATTTTCGGATTGCTTTAGACATGTCGTGCAGGTTATAAATTCAGAAAAAGTGAAGTATACTTCGGAATATTACATGCTTTTTACTGGTATGAAATAATAATGTATTTAAATGAAAAACACTGTCGTCATATATACATCTTAAAAATGAAATATAATTTATAAAAGAAACGCGTTGATCTCTAATGACCTTATAAAGTGGTTGATTTGATATTTCCCAGCGTCATTTTTAAGTAACAAATTCATCAATCCGAGGCAATATTGTAAATGTATATTTTAGTTATGCCTGGTAATGACTAATAATGACGATCCATAACTTGTCTGCTCGAGATAGACCGTAGCTTTAAGTAATAGCTTTTTAAATAATTTATTATTACTATTATAAAGTATATTGGTGTGGCTATTATATTATTATTATTATTATTATTTATTATTATTATCATTATTATTAGTATTACTCTTATTATTATAGTTATGTTGCTTTTGTGATTATTTTAAGGCTGATTGCGGTATGCTAGAAATAGTCGAGTGATATTTACATATACTGTGTTTTTGAAGACCACATTGTACAAAAGAAATGTTATTTCTTAATGTTAATCTTCGCGAAATAAAGTTATTATTATTATTATAGGTATAATAGCAACAACAATAATATTTTATAATAATAATAATAATAATAATAATAATAAGAAGAAGAAGAAGAAGAAGAAGAAGAAGAAGAAGAAGAAGAAGAAGAAGAAGAATTATAAAATCATAAAGATAAAATAATCATAATAATTAAAAAAACTAATAAATAGCAATGATAATAATAGTTATAATAATAATAATAATTAAAAAGAATAAAGCAATAATAATAATAATAATAATCCGTTAATTTATATCCTAAAACAACTCAATAATTACACAATCGCCGAAAATGATTTAGCACAATTTTGTAAAACCGATAGATTAGTATGCTACCATGACACATCTAGTACGATAATACTGCCGTAAAATAATTAATGGGGGGAGAAAGAAAATATCCGCACAACACCGAAATGTCGGACAGGTGAGTGTGTAAGTTTGCAAATACTATTAAAGACCGGCCATGTTAAGAAAAACGAACTATAACCAACAAGTCTTTTCTTGAACTAACAAACATAAATAACTGATTTGTTTAGATGAATTGTTTGAGGTTAAATCTGAATGCGAGATGCCAGTGGTCTTCTAATATGAATACCATTCTATATATCTCTTTCAGTGTGAAAATCAACCCGTTCTCTGTACTTATTTTTAAAAGAAAACAGTGTAATTATAGTAGGTGATGAGCAATAATTATTATGAAGTTAATCTTAATTCATGTAAATTCTCAAATCAATTGAACAAAGATATTCTTTACTCTCAAAGTTACGAAAAACTTTTAAAAAGTGGTGGAAAGTTGTTTTTTCAATTGTTAGAAGTTGTCATTTATTATTTGATGGTTTTTGGAACAAAATATGTGGAAATTTTCGCATCATTTAATTGGACTGGTTAGTCCAAACGTAACTACTCGGCCTATCTCGGAAATGCTGAGATAAACTGAACGCTTGTCGGTTATGGCTTTGGTTAGACAGCTAAGCAAAATACAATCTCCATGTTGTCGTTCCTTGCTCTCACATACATAAATGTAATGTAACCGTCGTGTCGATTTCCCGTCGGAACTTGAGTTCAGTCCCTTTGAAAGAGGGATATAGCCGGGAACCATTACAATGCACAAGGTCATAAAACACCTGATTCGAAACAAATTGCATGTCACCAGAGCAATAAAAAGGCAACAAAAATACAAATATCGCAAACATTATCTCCGTCTTATTGGTCTACCAAAATACTACCTACGTACTTTCGCTCTGGTTACAAACATTCGTCAAAGGAAACCGTGTACTTTGTACTTTCGTTTTGCATGTATAATGTATGTCTGCATAAGTTTATAAAAAAATATTATACATACCATTCGGTTTTCATCGTCTTAATTATCCGTTTAATTAACGTCAGCCTAAAATGTATCTTGTATGTTAAGAGTTAAATTGTAACACCATAAGCACAAGGGAACATAGCCTAAATGTGTCACTGTGAACTGTTATATTAACCTTAATAGAAACCGCCATTAAACACACGTGCACATCGCATCATAAATATAGCTATTTGCCACAGTGTTTGCTAATTTAGGTCATGTTATGTTATATAATGACGATCCTTGTTCTAATCTGGTGAAAATCTACATACCTAGTAATCTGCTTATAATCATACCAAGAACAGTAACTTAATCTTGTTCCTAGAATAAAACAATTATCGCAATTATCTCAATGACATACCAACAGTTTCGTTGTAGTGTGTTTATCCGTATTTCACTGCAGTTCGTCAGTGGGCGCGTATTAACAAAAAAATGAACTCTTTACATGTATCTTTTCAAATATTCCGGGAACTGATTTTAAAATATCATAAATTAAAATTCTATAAGGGTTAAACAAGTTTACAGCTATATGATAGTCGTAAAAAACTGGGGATTTCCAATATTCGGTTTCGGTCGAAAACGCGTCGATGAGATAACATTTAGCTTGTGGTAACATGGGTTGGCTTATACCCGAAATAGATCATAACAGGACGAATTTGTCACTGGTTTATAACAGATCTATTTTTATAAAATGAATAGAAGAAGATATGACTGATTTCTGAAAATTTAAGCTTATACATAAATTACAATACATCAAAAAGTTATACATGCTTATACCAGAAACATATATTGCATTTCAATTTCGCGAACGAAGAATATGTAACTAAGAGGAGGTGCATGTTGCACTGATAAATTGATATAGCTGAATACATTGTGATATGTGTAGACCTACATTACGTGTACCTTAAAAACGCTTATCAGTGATATAATCATTAAAAAACACATATATCTTAAAATATTTATCTTATTTTTAATCAATTATGAATACCCTCGAAGTGCTTGAATTATCACTATAAGGCCATAATTTGATCGAGTCGATAACACTCTGAGGGAACCAATATTAAGTGTCTTCAATTTACATACGCATTTATATTCAACGTAGCATTACAGAAAAATACATATAGTAAATAACTATAAAAATCTTTCACAACCACTAACATAACGGTTTCATGTTTGTATCTTCACGTAATATATGGTCATACATTAAATATAGGCGTGATGTAGCTAAGAATTATAGTTGCCGAAAACAGCTTCCACACGTATATAAAACATCAGGTTTGCAAGTTAATATCAACATTAACATGTGAACATGAGTATTATATATATTCCAAACCAGTACGCCTACGTACAAAACATGTACGCTTAGAATTTAACGTTTGTCCCAACGGTTACATTCGAATAAAAATATAACCTACCGGTATCCCTCCGAGTCCATCGACTGTGGTGTGTCGGGACTGGTTTTACATATCGTCCGTTCACCGTCCGTCTGTACTAGGGTCCCGCGCGAGACCAGTGGTGACGTCTTAGACACGGCCCGTCGCACAACCGGCAACGTAATACCGTCCGTGGCACCCATTATGTTAGTCATGTCCGCAATACTTGTTTGGTTTTCGTGTAGTATCAAAAAAATTGCGACCGTTTTGTAAATTATGTCGTACTCTCCACGAAAACAGTTTGATTTAATTCTAAAACAACCTCACAAAAAACACCGTATTTATTTTGCGAGATATTAAACGTTATATGGAATGTTATGGCTCAATTGAATATTAAATCAAAACCGAAACAAAAAAACCCCATAATTTATACTTCCTTGCTGACGTTAGCAACGGAAAGAGTTTTCTCAAGAGATTAACTCGATTGTTTTGGCTTTTCGCAGGATTGCTAAATTAGCTCAAGTCGGTAAACTTTATTTAAATATATACCGGTATACAGAGAATATAAATGTTAAATAAATAGATTATGTGAGCGGGAAAAAAGCAGACAGTTGTTTCGTCTCGCTTGCGATAAGAACTCTAAAAACTAACCAAAGTAACACATGCGCACGTGCCATACATATTGAATGATTATATACATGTATAATATAATTTACATCTAATTTAAGTCTCTATGCCAACGATGGCGCATGCATTTAGATCGTAACCTTAGAATGACGCCGTTGTTTGACTCCCATATAGTTTCCTGTTCGGGTTCGGAGTTCAGAGGAAACGTTCATCCCTATCCGTTGTTTAAAGAAATAACCTACTGTATTCAAGTCCAAAAGTTTAAGCGTACAATCAAGTTTTTTCCACACTAATCCAAACGACCTAAATTTTGATTTTTTTATTTTCTTTTAAAGAAAACAATATGCTTAGTCATACTACCTAAGCTTATTGTTTTGGCGATATTAATCGAAATAAATTACACTTTGTGGCCTTATAAATATTACGCGAATAAACAATTTCTTGGCAGTTTTGCAAGCATTACAGGAGTCGATTGCCGGTGAAAACCCTGATTATTCATTACCTTCACATGTCTCTGTATCTATACAAGTTTAATGCTTGAGAATAAAAGTGAAAAACATAAATGCATAACAACAGAAAGCGTGAAGCATTTAACGATAACCAGACGTTAAGCCTCTTGTTGCACAGAAACCCAAATTATTTTTATAAGTATATACTAAGTGCCATGATGATTATAATGTATGTTTTTTTTCGAGTTATTGCAGAATTAATTGTAATTCTTTTGTTAGTAACAGTAATTTAATAGTTGACCTATTGAGGATCTGCAGAAGGATTCGTCCGCCGGTCATTACTTTTAACGTGAAACGCGTTCTGGGAAAACTGGGCTAAATGCATGTGAGTAAAGTATCGTCCCAGATTAGCCTGTGCAGTGCAGTTTTACGGACGGACGGACGGAAATTCCAAAATGAAGGATCGAGGACACACCTTTGACTAAACACTGATTTAAGAGTGTATACAAATGTTACATATTTTCAGTTTTTATTATCGGTTATTTTAATATGCTTCAACTCTGAACACGCATTCGAACGTTATCTTTGGTAAATGTTATTGATTTTAAACTGCAAAACCAACGACAGACATACTTGTTGGCCTTTGAACTTGTATTGCCCTACAATTACAAAGGTTACCAAATAATGTGCGTCAACAACTATTTTCCACCTTAATTTAAAGCTACAGATGTACATCAAGGAAACGGAAAAGAGAAGGCGACGCCAAATTTAGCAGCGATTTTTCCCTTCTTTATAAAGTACTCGCAAAAGGTGCTTTCCCAATTGAAGAAAAACTACACAATTCCCAATGGCTGTATGAAAATTTCCCAAAAGAAAGGCAAATTCCGTCAACTTTGTTCCAAAAGTGAATTATCTGCAGGTTGACAAATAAAATGAGCACTTACACTCAACATTTCAAGCCAAAATGAATGTAAATAAATATTTGAGTTCATGTTTGCTTTGATACCAAGCAATAAAAAAACCCACTATATTTCCGAATTGGAAGATTTTACGATGCGAATTTTCCCAATTTCAGGGTTTTCGCGCTAATTTTTCCCCTTTGGTATGTTACAGGTACTTTTCCCAATTGGGGAAGAAAAATCGCTGTTTAGTTAAGTTATTTTTCAAGTCATACTATTCAAAATAGACAGTTGTCTTTTTAACTTTTTAAATCACTGTTCTCGGTTGTTGTTTTTTTTACTGAAGGCGACGTTGGTTTTGAGAACTTACACGTTACGCTGCTTGTTTTAGTGTTCCAGAAAAGGTTTGGTTGTTTTAATGAAGGCGACATTTGATTTGAGACTTAACGAGTTACTAATCTTGTTTGGGTATTCAATAATTAAAACGCAACATGGTTTCCCATTCAGAAGTACAGAAATACAGTTAAAAATGTGGTTGACTTATAAATCTGAAACATTTGACAGTTTGTTAGCGAAAAATAACTTTTACGTCAATAAAATTTAAAGTTATAAAAGGAAAACATTTTTTCAAGATTCTCTACACTGCGACCCATGTGACAACGTTTACCTTAGAAAACAGACATTCCTTTTTCATGGTTAATTTTTATTTGCAAGCACTTCAATATTAAGTGTAATACGTAACGGACCAAATAAGAAGGGTGGCGCCATAGAGAAACTGTTGGCAAGAAATAACAACCTACACAAATATACATGTATAAATATATCGAATTGTTTGCATGAAATGAAAATTAAAGATTATGTTTTAAAAATGCACCAGAAAATCTTTATCTTCGAACGTCTTCGCACAATAATAATCTTATTTTCGAAGTAAGCTATTTGTATTGTTCAATTCATTATAAGATTTTTGACCATACGTGTTATGTTGACACGCAAACGCGCTAAGGTACACGTGTGTCATAAATAACACTTCATAGGTACTTTATTTGAAGTATTTCTTCAAACAAACATCCTCATCAAAGAACTGTGTTTCCTCGAAAGAAAAAGAAAACATTATTAGAAATATTGTTATTTTAATGAGACAATTTAACACTTGAAACTGTCGAGGGCTTCGCTGTAAATTTAGGAAACATAAATTAATTCCGGCTGAACCGGCGTTAAATCAGAAGTCAATCGCACGGAGTCTTCAAACACACATTAGAGGCCACGTTGAATTTAAGACGAAACACGCTTCCGAACTACATATTACGTATACTAAGTTCAGCATTAAAACACGTGAAAAGCACGCCCATTGAACCGTTGTTCGGTCCCTATAACTTCGCAACATGCGCGCATAAATATACACGGTGGCTGCAATTAACAGACAAGTCCAGCAGTCAGGTCAACAAGACTTGTTGCATAGTGCTATAACTTTTCCCAGAATTGGTCGCAGGAAATACATATCCTTTTATACTTTCACGTAAATGTTTTTCAGCTGTGAACGTTAAGGCAAAATCCGCGAACAATTTTAGAGGAGTCCACAACAGTTGAGGCAGTATATTGTACAGTGCAGAATGGGGAAAGGGTCACAAATCTGCCTACATTGGTCACTGCCCATGTCCTCCATGCTAAATCACCAACACATAAAGGTTCTTCAGCAATGAGAGCATGGGCGCAATCCATCCAGAACATCATTTTAGGAGCAAGCAGTAAAAGGGGTTGATGGCAATCCTTTTTTGACACACGTACGTACGGAGGGACGAACGACTGGGATATTCAATGTCCACCACTTTGTAAGCGCATAATAAATAAATATATGTGATATCCATGGCATACACACGTATGGTATTGCTAAACGTAACCATGAAGTCGCAACCTAATTGAACAAATGAAGATACGCCAATGAATCGGGATAACATTCATAAATAACTTTTAACCATGCCAAACGAACGCTATGTACCGAAAATAAAATATTGTTTAACAAGTTTAAAACGTAACATGCGGAAAACATAAAATATTTAGATCACGTATATTCCACGAAATGTTTGTCAGTAACAGGATACTCATGAATTAAGTATATTTAGTTATTTACGATGAAGCGAACCGTAAGTTTTATTGACATTTGAAATATGCAAACGTAACAAAACGGTTTATGAGATCAAGTGATTGGCACTCCTATGTGTAGGTTTTTGTTGCATTAAGTGCCTTATTTAAGGCTTGTCAAGGTCAGTAGCTCATTCATACAATCTAATGGAATACATAGATGAATAAATTGAAATCTACATTTAAATCTACTTAAACTACACCATAGCTAGGTATCCCGATGTCACCCATTCAGTGATACTACTGAGTCAGCATTATAGATGAGTTTCGTTATGGGAAAACGGGGTTTAATGAAATGCCGTATAAGATTATCCTATGCAATCTGCACAGGCTAATCAGGGACGAAAATGTCTGCTTTTATTGTTGTTGTTTTCAATCAAATGTATTCACCTCTCAGCAAAAATACACTTTAAACGGTAATTGTTGTCTCTGATAAACCTGTGTGGACTGCAAAGGCTAATCTAGGACGACCCTTTTTGCACACGCATGTTAACCATAAAGAGGCTCATATACATACACGGTTAAACTGGGCTTAATTCATGTGCGTAAAGTGTCGTCCCAGATTAGCCTGTGCAGTCCGCACAAGCTAATCAGGGACGACACTTTCCGCCTAAACTTGATTTTCGGTAAGGAGGGACTTCCTTGAAACTAAAAATACCATAACAGCGGAAAGTGTCGTCCCTGATTAGCCTGTGCACAGGCTAATCTGGGACGGCACTTTACGCACAAGCATTAAGCCCAGTTTTCTCGGAACAAGACACATATGGTCGCGTTTCAAAATAATTGCTTTGCAAGAGATAAAAGAGAAATCATAATGTAAATAAAATTGATCTTTTAAAAGATAACATCAATATTCTCATTGAATATATCAGCACACGTTTTGTAAACAAATGTATCCCATGAAAAGTTGACATATATAGAGGTTATTTAGTTGCAGCAGCCCCTTGTTTTTGTAACAATTATGAAGTTATAGCAAAGTGTTAGCTAGCAAATGTAATTGAACATTAAGTTCAATTTTTGGCATAATTTGCATACAACATATTCTAGTTATAAAAATTACAGTTATAGAATAATGACCAAAAAAGTAAATGACTTACCACATACTTATATAATGAGTTTTTATCTGAGACTCTTTTACTTATAAAACCAATTTAGAATAACAGTAAGAACAATAAATGTACATTAAGTTTAAGCCCAGTAGTATAATACAATATAAACTAATGTTACAGTGTATATGTGAATCTTGAAAATATCAAAATATGAATAATCAGTATATATAACATTCTACAAAATTCATACCATGCCAAAAAATAACAAATTAACAAAATGAGACTTACCTATACATGTTGCATGGTCCCATCATGTAACCATAGTCACATACTCCCCCATATGCCGACATGCATGCCATTTTAATTAAATTAATGTATTACCTTACTCACAGAGTCGAGTGTATCTCTGTACAATATTGCCCTCATATTTATACCCCACTGCTGAGTGTTTAACATTATTTAAACCCGTTTTAAACTCAGTGCAAACCAGACGTAACTTTTGGGTGTTTATTTGGGCAATTGATTATTGGGTAGTTGCAGAGCCCAAGAATGACTATTATGACTGTCATTAGGTACAGGGTATTCTTGCATTGTTGCTGTAATGCTGCACAAAACGGAACAAGGCTTTAAAATAAACACGAAAAATAGCACCTTTAGCGTGAATCAGTGATCAAGAGAAGTTCATGAAGAATCAATGACAGATAAAAAACAACCAGGGATTTTTTCTTAAAACTCCTTAGGGGCAGCTTTACTCGAGTTCTGAAACTGATAATTTATAACTCCTTGAATGTGTACCGGGTAGTTATCATGGTCAGAAATTGTACAGTACCAAAAATTAACCTATTTCATTTCAGTGTTTGGAATTGATCCCATTGGTTAACAATAATCATTTTGATTGACACTAAATTTGCTTGAGTTTCGTTTTTTTATTTCAAGAAAACTGAACTTTCTGATCTGAGAGTTGATAAAACTGTTGCTCTAAATGATTTTATTGTTTGAAAGGAGATCTATGTGTTTAAAAAAAAAA
Source organism: Dreissena polymorpha (assembly GCF_020536995.1). Lineage (NCBI taxonomy): Eukaryota > Metazoa > Mollusca > Bivalvia > Myida > Dreissenidae > Dreissena > Dreissena polymorpha. The sequence continues at coordinate 14,372,035 of NC_068363.1, read as the reverse complement.
TCTCCTGAAAATATATATATATTTTTTTTAAAGAAAAAAGTTATTTATGATCTCAGAGAATGTATAGCAGTTTGCACCAATAAAGCTGTAATTTTAAGTGGAGACTTATTAACAAAAAAGATATGGCAACCTCAATTTTTGAGTATGCTCAATTTCATTGAACTCTGATTACATGATGTAACATTTAACTGTTGGGTATATACAGTATCTTTCCTCGATAGCTCATGAATAAGTTTTCGAAAAAGAAAATGACTGAAATACATTTTTGTTCATAGGCGGATCCAGGGGGGGGGGGGGGGGGGCGGCCCCTGGACCCCCAAAACTATAAACTATGCACTTTTTTGGCATTATAAGAAGGTACTTTGATGAAAGTATATAAGGTGTGACATGCTCGAGAAGTGGTTGTCAAAGCCTTTAAAATCACTAAAATTGTGAAGCTTCCGTAATTAATGTTTCATTTGATATCCTTTATGTAGATACACAAGTTGAATAACAGTACATTGAAAATTGATACTGCATCAAAAAAATCTTTACTCTTTTCCTATTAAAAAAAATGAAACAGGCACTATTGTAAGCATCTTAACCAAAGAAGGAAATGCTCTTTGTTTGCAAATGAGTCAATTGACTCATTGACTGGAAGTATATAATATATTCAATACTAAATATCCTATTGATTATTGCTCAAACACACTATTTTAAAACACATCATCTGGCATTTTTGCCTCTTTTTAACACTTTACTTCTGGCATTTTTTCCTCTGGCATCGAAAAGGTGACATCTAAAGGTTAAGATGGCCTTGCAGAGCCCCTTTTGTTAGTGACCCTTAAACAGTTTTAGCAAAGTGTAAGTTTGTGTATAAAGTAACATTAAATTTAACTTTATGCATAATTTGCATAAATCATATTTTAATAAAAAAATTATGTTATGTCTCTTCGAGCAAAATAAAAAATCTTCCGACCTACCCTATTTTTGCAACCTAAACAAAATGTGTTATACCTTTATATATACAAATATCATGTGAGTATATCTCAAAATGTCGATCACCTTAAAAGTACAAAGTAGTTAAGTAACTAGACCCAAAAATAGCATGGGTAATGATTCACTTTACATATAATAATGCTAATAATATAAAGCGTGAGAATAAGGTTAATGTGACCCGTCCAGATTTATTCTTTGTTATTGAACTATGATTTTAAATATTTGAATATGAAACATCACTTTCAGGAATATTCACTCAATTTTAATCCAACAGATAAATACCGCAACACAGTTTATTGACATTTATCAGCTGATTTCCTTCCTGACACAAAGTTACTGATAACTGCGACCCATTTATGACGGGATAAGGCATTCTACAAGCTTTATTTAAATCTGGAAACATGCTCTCAATTCATTATTATCTAAAAATTAAACAGCAGATTTGCTAAAACTAATCCAAAGCAATCTCTAACCCTTTGCATGCTGGGAAATTTGTCGTCTGCTAAAATGTTGTCTGCTGAATTTCTAAAATTAGCATTTTCTTCGATTTTTTTTCAAAGAATACTATCAGAATAGCAAACAGTTTGGATCCAGATGAGACGCCACGTTCTGTGGCGTCTCATCTGGATCCAAACTGTTTGCAAAGGCCTTCAAAATTCGGTTCCCGCACTGAAAGAGTTAAACATGGTCAAGTATTTGCAGTAGGTGCTAGGAGACAATTTGTCAAAATAACAGCGCACGTTTCCAGGATAAATATTGCCTGTGTTTTTATGTTTCAAAAGTTTTTTCAGTAATTAATTTTGATCAAACTTTGTTTTTTGCCAATTATAAACACGGATTTAGAGTTCTGATGTGAAGTAATTGAATCACAAAGGTACAAGCAGGTGAGGCTTTCGAGCCTTGTATCAGAATGAAATAGAGTTCTTACATTGTTCAAACCTAATCTGGCAAAAATTGGCCCGTATTGCGTTGAAGAAGTTCATCAACACAAATGTTTGATAATTTTAAGAAGTAAGCATGCACACGACAATCCCGATAGAATTTTGGGATATTCCTTTATTTGACATCCAATGGCCACAACGGTATTCCCATTAAACTTGCTTATTTCAGTCAGAGTAAATTTATGTGAAAAATCAACATGCATTTTTCTGAATATAAATTGCCAATTAAATCACACATTTGCTGGTGATATCTAAACCTCAGTTGGTATAATACACAGAAACTTTAGCATCAATAACTTGATTAAGGGGTATAACTGCTGCTCCACTTCGACATTTACTTCTTAGTAAGGTGTTATCAGGAATGACCAACAGATAATCTATTAATTCTGAAATGTATAAGCAATTATTTTGATATACCCGTATATATGCCATCTCAGCAGGATGCCAGGACAGACTGGGAAAAATTCCAACCAGGCAGGATATAAGGCATGTATGCCACAAGTACTTGATGCTTAGTACTCCGGTTCTTGTACACAGCGTGATCTGGCTATCTATGAACAGAAGTTAACCCTTTCAGCACTGGAACCGAATTTTAAAGGCCTTTGCAAACAGTTTGGATCAAGATGAGACGCCACAGAATGTGGCGTCTCATCAGAATCCAAACTGTTTGCTATTCTGATAGTATTCTTTGAAAAAAATCTAAGAAAAATGCTTATTTTAGAAATTCAGCAGACTACAAATTTCCCAGCATGCAAAGGGTTAACAATCAGATCATATAGTAATGGAAGTTTCATGTTGATAGACTTCATAGTCAAAGACTTATGCTCTGCAACAAACATTAGTGTGAAAAAACTAAAATAAAGGGCAATATCTCCAAAATGATATGATCCACATAATTAATTAAAATAACACATTTAATTTTTGATTCACTTTTATTGTTAATATATTGTAATTTTCACCATATCATTCAAATCTTTAAATCAACTCTTTGTGTATAAAAAGTCAATAGTCTTATCACAGAATGCAAAAAATATCACATAATGCCAAATAAAGTATAAAACAATTATGAATCTAAAATAAAAATTAACAGCAGTTTCAAAATTTGAATAACAATAATGACTGTTAATAAACTGAAATATGTATGCAAATATGCTTATGTACAGTACAAACAATAAAACTAAATTAACATAGATGAACGGTAGTTAACGGTAAAGAACAAATTATATGTAAAAGATAGATATTTATCCTTCACCACTCAGAGGCAAAGTGAAAATTGCTATGTGCAAACAGCATAAAACCAGAACAGCCTGCGAGAAACAGTCTGTTCAGGTTTAATGCTGTTTGCTGCTCATCAGTCAGGTATGGAAATGAAAATGTAAAACTTGAATCTAGTAAGAAAGGTCTTTAATTAAATTTAACTTTCTATGGGACAACAAATGTGTAAAAATACATATGTGTCTTGTTCTGTGAAAGCTGGTCATAATGCATGTGCGTAAAGTGTCGTCCCAGATTAGCCTGTGCAGTCCGCACAGGCTTATCAGGGACGACACTTTCCGCTTAAACTTGATTTTCGGTAAGAAGGGACTTCCTTCAAACTAAAAATACCATTAAAGCAGAAAGTGTTGTCACTGATTAGCCTGTGCGGACTGCACAGGCTAATCTGGGACAACACTTTACGCACATGAATTAAGCCCAGTTTTCTCAGAACAAGACAAATATCTAAGTGGTAAATGGTTAAGCTGATCTATTTTGTCTTGTTGGGCAACAAAATACTTTGAAATCTCCAAAGTTTTACATATTTGAATAAACATTTTACAAATCTCAGTCTTGATATCAGAATATTAAATGCCATGCATATGCATATTAACTGTTATACATGTATATCAACTAGTGATCCCATATCCTAAACAGCAGACCAAATAGCAATTATGTATTAGTAATATGCACACTTACTTGAAGAAAATACAAAATAAGGGAGACATTCGAAAACTTAATATCTTCAAGATAAACCAACTTAATACGGACAAGAAATAATGTTGAAAAAGGTTTTCAGCGTATGAATATTAATTATATAACCACAAGCAATACAATAAATTAAACTTACTGCCTCTGACAAATACATTTAAAAAAATACTTATGGAAAAGAATGTGCTAAAACTTCCTTATTCTATACAGAATTAGTCAATGATCTTAAAATAATGTATTTAACATTATTGAAATGATTCATGATAGTATATATAAACCTGAGACCAAAGTTTGTGTACGGCAAAACCTTATATTAACTCAAACTTAAATACATGTAGTAAGTTAGAGAAATGCACAGGTCTAAAATTTAACATATTTATGGCAAGTTGATTTGCATGGATATGTATATATATTAGGGATGGGACCGAATATTCGAAAATCGGCCGAATATTCGTATCCAAAATTCATATTTGAATATTCTATTTGTATGCAAATATACTTCCAAAAAGTTACAAGTACATGTACAAAGTCGCAGTTTTGGTCTCCATTATAAGTCATTGCTTTGATAACAGCTTCCATCAATGAACGAGATGATAATTGGCCGACGGGATGGTACAAGAAGAGGGACCAATCGTCGATTTACTATTAATTCATAGTTATGCAATATGTACAAACTATTTTCTGAAAATCAGTCGAAAATGAAAGTAAATTTATGTAAAGCATTTACGTATATTGATAAACATTTAACAGGTCTAATTTGACAGGTTTTAAACCTCAGCGGTCAATTGTATAAACAGTGGTTAATATTAATATTAGTAACTTGATTAACGCAGTTATTTACATGGTTATCTTACCGCAAGATAAGTGTATTTGTATAAACGATGGTTACTTCGTTGTAACCTAACCATTGAAATTTGTTAACTTACCAGAGTAAAATTACCAACAATGCAGCCCTGAAAATGACGTCGTTTTCGCGCAATTTGTCAGATGAACATTGTCCAATATGGCCTCTGACTCTGTCACAAAAGAAATAAGCGAAAAATGGGCTAAACCCTTTAGTGACCGAGAGGTGGACGTTTTTAAGAACTTAATGAAAGAAAATCTTCATAAACTCAAAGCAAACCAAAGAGGCCACTCTTTACCTAATAACTAATGGACACCATGCTCGTTGTAGTCCGAAACTTGGTACAATACATTATTTAAAGCCCCATTAACACTCAAAATCAACAAATATTTCGTAAAATAAAGTTGACCCATACAAAATCATTGTTCCCTAAAGCAATAGCCAAAATGTGAACTCTATATGTGGTCTGGTAACATAGATTTTATAAAATACATTTACAAGTTACCAGACCACATCTAGCGTTGAAATTATGGCTATTATATACGGAACACTGATTTTGTATGGGTTAACTTTATTTTACGACATAATTAACTAAATATTCATTGATTTTGATTGTTAATGGGGCTTTGATGTGTACGCATTGAATGGCAAAACTCATAAATTTATCGGGGTAATATAACTATTGTGGTTAGTCTACATTAGCGACACAGTAACTCACATGGACCGAAGTAGGGTGCAACGAAGCAAAACAACGAAACGAACACATATTTTTAAAAATATGTTGTCACAAAATTTATTATCGAATCCCGGGTGAATAAAGTTTTATGCTTTTGTACATAATTTCACGAAATTTATGATCGAATCCCGGCTGTATAAAGTTTGACGCAATAAAAGTGTCAGTTTCGCAACACTGCGTTTTGAGAGATAGAATCTTTATTTGAAATATGAGATGAGTAAAATAGACATAAAATAATTATTTGGAACGAAATCACTTGCATTGAGTATCAAATTATTGAAGTTTGTATTTAAATAGCTAATATGTATTTACTGTTCATGACATTAAGCATTAAATATTGGGGACTTAAAATGATAACTTCATTCGTTTCAAGTTTCCGAATTAATATATGTACATCACTTAAATTATGTTTCAATTAAGCTTTATTTAATGTAATTCTTACTTAGTTGATAAGTCTACTTATTGCTTTGTTCACTTAGCCTTCTATACCTTATGCATATCGAAGAGTACAGAGAACAGAACATTGTTTAAGCTTTGAAAATGCTGATTTTTTCTCGCGATTGGTTAACCTTTAATCTTAAATTCTGTCTAACAGAGCTGTCTACGCCTTACATACCGGTAATGTTGCACTCGAGAAGTAGAAGTTGGTTGTCAATAGGGGGCAATAAGGGATTATATATATAGCGATGGTCACTTTTAGCCAGACAGAGCTTGAATAGCGAATTTTATTGTGAATTTATAGAACGTTTTAACAAATATCTTGACAAATTGTCTCATATCGGGACGCTGGAACAATCACCAAACTGGCGGGACTGTCCTGTCGAGATCTGGTATGTATGTTTTAATTCCGTTAACCATATATGCAAATCAATGATTATCTAATCAGAATTAAGTTTCTCAAATATAAAGCAATTCAATCGTGCTTAAATGGTTCTTTATTCCAGAAAAAAAAGCGAAACCAAAAGCATAAATATTATCGATGGAAAGTAATCCAGATCAATTATAAGTATTGAAATAAATTAAAAAATTACGGTTATGTGCTTTTCTGAAATATCTTACGTCTAATGAAACTAAACAGTATTTATTTTAAAAAAGAGCATAATAATCAATGATCTTTAAAAAAAATATTACTCGATCCTGTTTTTCAAAGCTGCACATAAGATACGATTTACAGTGGCATTTGTGGCAATCAGGAATAGTTTGCTCCGGACGGTCACGAATATTCGAATATTGTTTCCAGTATTCGTTCCCATCCCTAATATATATATATATTTCGAGCCAATGATAATTTCGAAACTGGCAATAGCATGCAATTACATGGTCAGTCTCAATGAAGTTAGAATGAACTGTAAGACATCATTCTTAACATACCGTTAAACGATCTCACTGGGGAAATTGTATCGGACACAATTTATGAAACAAAATCATGAACAATAAATGTTTGAAAATGTTTCAGAATTAAATCAATAAGTATATTTAGTAAATAGTCCAGAATCAAATTCAAAATGCATTCAGTACACACAAAGCAGCTGTATCAATCATTATGCTTTTGTGCCATTTTAAGAACTGATAGTTTATAAATGTATATCTGCCACTGGCATGGCAGTAATCAACGCGGCATGGCCTACTGAGTTCAGTGATAAAAGAACGGCATTCCAAACACTGGCTTCTTAGCTTAATTTAGAGGTGGAAAGAAAATTGTAAATAACATTTAACAATTTCATTTTATGGAAAATAACATAACTAAATGAAAAATGAACTGTCAAATGTAAAGTTTGAAATGAAATTTTAGAAATTATTCATTATGGTCTTTCCATTGGCATTTTAGACAGGTCGTAACATGGAACAAACAGCTATGCTGAATAAGCATGAACATACAATCAAGGATTTTAAACAAAATTAACATGTCTTGAAAATTTTAGCAACAGTTAAAAGCTGCCATGTCACAGATTAGGAAAATGTCACAAATAAAAAATATTGTTTAAAATTAATAAAAAACAATATACCATGAAATGAATTGCTTGAAATAACATGGTTGACACATTATTAAAGTTCCGAACTTCCAGGTTAAGTCAAGTCAACAAATTCTTAAAGGTCAATTTAAACAGCATCTCAAGGCGCTTTCAGTCTTTAGAACTATTCGGTTGTTGTAGTTTAATTATCATGTGGTCAAAAAGAATCAATCAATTTGACTTCTGGAGTCCACTTGCTAACAGAAAAGTTCAAAATTACAAGCTGATTACAACCTCATTACTGTGACAGAGCAGCTATAAGATTACACTTATATTTTTCTCATATAAAATCAAATCAAAATCACTAATGTTTACTTCAACATATTTGGAAATGCTAGATAATGAAGAACAGAAATTGTAATATAATAATGATGGCCCTGGTTGCTCACCTGGCATTATGGAATCACAAATTCAACTTCAAAAGTAAATATAGCTGGTAAAAAGATCACTGAAGTTAATGGTCGCAAACATGATCATGGATAACTTATTTCCATAGCCAATTAAGGAAAATGCCCTGCCCACTGACAGTAATATAATCTAATCAAAATATACTCTATTAAATTTTGTCAAAATCCGCTCAAGCAACTTTTTTTTTTTAATTTACCATTTTTCTCAAAAAAGATCTTACAAATTAAAAAGTTATACATTAATGTAAGGAAACTGCATAAACAAACACACAGAGTAATTATTTTTTAGTAATAATTGACACCGGACCACAAAAGCTCACCTTTGAGCACTTCCAAATCAGGTGAGCTAAAAATCCATCAAATACGAATAAAAAACATAATACTAAAAATAGAGCTTATTTGAATATAATCAGTTCACAATTCATGAAATAGTGAGTTTTTATGAAAAACCCATTAACTCCACTGCAGACATCTTTACAACTTTCCCACACAGCTGAGGCGTTGAAGATGAGATGAGATGAGATTTGATGACTCTATCTACCAGGCTAATGTTCAAGTGCTTAGGGGCACTTCCGTAGTTCAGCTGCGCACCATGCCTTGCTCAATGAACTTTGATGTATCCCACCTAAAAACACAAAAATATTTCATGTTCACATTTTGCGCATTTTTGCACTTACTGAGGATTGGAAGTGAAATTGTTGTTATGATGAATCATAAAGAATAGTAAAGCGGATATGTGTACAATAGTTTAATCATATCCTCAAATCATTTGCTTTGACTTTTCAAACGCATTTGCTTTGACTTAAACAATTAATCAAGGCATATTTTTAATATAATGGCCTGAAAAATTCCAACAGAGTAGTGTCTTTGGTTGCTTAAAACTTGACTTCTTAGGTTTTATACCAGTAATTCTCTCTGAGCTCTTTTGTTTATGAGTTTATAGAACAGGTGTTAATAAATTATATTAAATTTTAAGTCAATTCCTCTCATGTATATTTAAAAAGATTATATATATAATATATATATATAATGAGTAAGGGCAATAGCTCCATTAACATTTTTACATAATTACCTCATTTTTTCTACAGAATAAATTCATGACTGTATTGTTTAGTATTTTGCAATTCAGGTAAAATACAGGTAATATATATTGTGACATTGGAACTGTAAAATAGATATTCAGACATTTACCTGGAGTGTGAAAAAGTGCATTTACTTAAAAAAAAATCATTTAAACTAGCTCCTCTTGTCTGTCGAACAAGTTCATTAATGTCAGTGGCATAAATCAATATCCCATTTCAATATTTAGGATTTTGACCTTATGGAAAAACAAGTGTTCCACAGTCTAAGACATATGCCCCTCAAAACATGGCTTTGAACTAGTGACCCCAATTTAAATAGTGGTCATCTACTGTCCAAGGCCTATGAACATGCAAAATATCAAGCCTATCGGTCAATTTGTTGATGATTTATTGATCGGAAACAGTTTACACACCTATTTTGACAGTGACCTTGACCTTTAACCTAGTGCCCCCAACTTTGATAGGGGTCATCTATTGTCCGAGGCCAATGCGCATGGGAAGTATCAAGCCAATCGGTCGATTCGTTTATGAGTTATTGATCAGAAACGCTTTTCCCACATATTGTGTAACAGTGACCTTGACCTTTGACCTAGTGACCCCTATTTCAATAGGGGTCATCTACTGTCCAAGACAAATGAACATGGGAAGTATCAAGCCAATCAGTGAATCAGTTGATGAGTTATTGATAGGAAACAATTTTTCTCTTGATGTGTATCAGTGTCCTTGACCTTTGACCTAGGTACACCAATGTCAATAGGGGTCATCTCCTGTCCAAGACCAATGCACATGGGAAGTATCAAGCCAACCGGTGAATCATTTGACAAGTTATTGATAGGAAATGATTGTACTCTTTATGTGTGATATTGACCTTGACATTTGTCCCCGTTTTCAATATGGTTCTTCTACTGTCCAAGCTCAACCCACATGTGAAGTATCAAGCCAATCGGTCAACACGTTGAAGAGTTATTGATCAGAAACCACTTAGTGTGATAGTGACCTTGACCTTAGACCTAGTGATCCCAATTTAAATAAGAGTCATCAACTGTCCAAGGCCAATGCACATGTGAAGTATCAAGCCAATCGGTCAATTCAATGACGAGTTATTGATCGGAAACGATTTTCTCACTTAGTGTGATAGTGACCTTGACTTTTGACCTAGTGACCCCATTTTCAATAGGGATCATCTACTGTCTTAGGCCAAAGCACTTTGGAAGTATCAAACCAATCGGTCAATTTGTTGACAAGTTATTTAATAGAAACTATTTTCACACTTAGTGTGATAGTGACCTTGACCTTTGACCTAGTGACCCCAATTTCAATAGGGGTCATCTACTGTCCAAGTCTAATGCAGATATAAAGTATCAAGCCAATCAGTCATTTGTTGATGAGTTATTGACTGGAAACAAACTGGTCTCTGAAATTCAGACTGGTCTAAGGACAGACAGCCAGCAAAACCATTTACCCCTTCTTCTTCAAAGAGGGGCATAAAAATGACTGTAACTCTAGTTAATTCCTTAAATTATTTACCTTCTAACACAGTGAATTTAAACTAAATGTCTCTTATTGAATGCACTTTTTTTTACCAAATGACTGTTATTATATGCTCTTTTTTAAAAACAAAATATCTCTTATTTAATGCTTTTTATTTCTAGACTTCAATTTGTAAAAAAATTGCATGAAAGTAAAAATAAAAAAACAACATTTTTACAGGGCTCAAAACGTTATTTACTTCATTTCCTAAAACAGTGCATCAGTTTCAGAGCTCTACAAAACGATCTCAGAAATATTAAGAAGTATTTCACAACAGTAAAACACTGTGAACAACTGCTGATTAATATTATGATTGTTTGAATCTGAACCATTGTCTTATAAAAATAAATAAACACACCTATCATGTTCCCCTCTAAACAATTTTAAATAATGCCTCTTAAAAAGAAAATGATTACATGTTTTTAGTTCCATAGCAATTGCTTGACATCAACAGACGTTTTACATAAGAACATAAGAAAATATTTCCAAGCACTTTGAGCTTATTCTAGAGGGCTGGTGTATTTAAGAACTCGCACACTAATTTCTTAATTTATTAAGCCCTTTAATTATGATTCTCTTGTTTTTATGAAAAGAAGTACAGAATAGTACCTACAAGATACCAGCTAGTGCTTAATTAAGTGTTGAATGGTACACTACTTTTGAAACATAAAAATATCTCCCAAATATGGCAGATTTGAACACTTCGCCAGAACAGCATTTATTAGTAAGCATAAGTAGAAATAACTTAAAAAGTGAAAATCATTTCCTAAATGAAGATGACACCAATGTCTGACATCCTTGATAAGAACCAAACAATCAAGCAGTTATTATAACTACTTCAACAAACTAGGAATGAAAGTTTATATCTAAATACTTCAAATACAATTGTGATCTCGGCAATAACTTAGTATTTCAACACAAACTTAAATTTTGGGGAAATGGAAAGCACCATGTAATTATTTCTTTATGAAGAATTTTTGAATGTCAACTTACAAGTCTTCCTTACTGACAGTGTAGGTTTTCTTAAAATGTACCAATTAACATTTCAAAATATACTTCACAATTATGTTCTTCTTTATGACTGATATATCCTTCTAAAACTGAAATCATTTCTATATTAATAAACAAACACTGTTTATCTAAAACTAGGTTTAAAGTTTTAACTTACTAGCTCTGCCAATACTGACAATTTTAGTTCAGCCAAAAGTATTAAAGCAAGCAATATAGGAGATAGCAGTTTGCAGTTCAACACTAAAATACTTTAATTGTACTAAAACATTTGAAAAATGACAGGGTTACTTTAGTCTAGAATGCAGAATCAAAAACAAAAGATATATTGTATTCTTAAAGGGGCCTTTTCACGTTTTGGTTAATTGACAAAATTGAAAAAAGTTGATTCAGAATCGCAGATTTTTGTTTTGGTTATGATATTTGTGAGGAAACAGTAATACTGAACATTTACCATGCTCTAAAAGCTTATATGCCTTTTTAGACGATTTAAAAACATGAACATTATAAAGCGTTGCAACGCGAAACGATTGAATAATTTGGCGAGTTCTGCTGTTGTTGTTGTATTTTGTGAAACTACGAAGATTGCTGATATAAAGTATAAATTACGTCTAATACACATACTGGGCAGCATGGCAGAGCAGTCTAATTGATAGACTTTTACTCCAGGACTCCAGGGGTCAGTGGTTCGAGCCCTGCTAAGGTTTACTTTTTTTCTTTTTTTAATTTTATTCTTGATTTTGTACTGGAGTTTTTTAGATCCAATGTTAACATTTTTAAATATAAAGCATTTAATGACTAACTTCAAAACATGCCAAAATCTGTGAAAAGGCCCCTTTAATGTAGAAATTAACAATTTATCACCAAGAAACATGCAATCTGTAAGCAAGAAGTTTAAACTTTATGTATTCTTGCAGGCCATGTCCTCTTCATGTCTTCATGATAACTCTGCATATTCAAAGCATATGATAATCTGAATCGCGCATTTGTTTGAAAGCCAGTAGTTTTAATTGTTTATATGTTTTACAATAGTTTAACAGAAAACATAAAACTCATCAAATCCAGACCCTACAACTTTTTCAGTCGACAGAGCAAAGATAGCTTATGTCTTTTTCTGAGCAGTTCTTAGCTGCCTTACACCCAAATCAATTAATTATTGCGCCAGATTTCGTGACTTATTTTGCATTATTAGATAGTTTTGATAATATATCTATAGGTACAGAAAATAAATACATGTACAAAAGAAAAATGGAAATAAAAACATATAAGTAAACCGGCCACACGCAACTCATCTGTACATTTTTTAAATATTTATAAGCGTTTTCTTTGAACACACCTGTTCTAGTGTTTTGACATTGCTTTTTAATTGAATTATGAATAGTATCTTGAATCATCGCGCTTATGCTTAATAAATTGGTCAATATGACGGAATAATTCTTATTAAATTAATAAACAAGAGGGCCTGAAAGGCAAAAAGTCGCTCACCTGAGATAACAAGATATCATGGGGACAAATCTTTTGACCAAGTTTCACGAAGATCGGAAAATAAATGTGGCCTCTAGAGTGTTAACAAGGTTTTACTATAGCCATATAAGGAAAAATGCCCCGCCCCCTGGCAGCCATTGTTTTCATCATTTTAAACTTGTTCAAGATATTATCGGGATGAATCTTCTGACCAAGTTACATGAAGATCGGACAGTAAATGTGGCCTCTAGAGTGTTAACAAGATTTTGCTATAGCCATATAAGGAAAAATGCCCCGCCCCTTGGAAGCCATTTTTTTCAGGCAAACATAATTATTTTCAAACTCATCCAAGATATTATTGAGACCAATTAATCTTCTGACCAAATTTCATGAAGATTGGACAAAAAATGTGGCCTCTAGAGTGTTAACAAGGTTTTACTATAGCCATATATAGCCATATAAGGAAAAATGCCCCGCCCCTGGTGGCCATGTTTTTTAAGCAACCAAAACCATTTTCAAAGTCATCCAAGATATCATTAGGACAATCATGATGGTCGGAAAATAAATGTGACCTCTAGAGTGTTAACAAGGTTTGACTATAGCCATATAAGGAAAATAGCCCCGCCCCTGTGGTGGCCATGTTTTTCAACAAACCAGGATCATTTTTGAACTCGTCCAAGATATTATTGGGATGAATCTTCTGACCGAGTTTTATGAAGATCGGACTTTAAATGTGGCCTCTGCGAGTGTTATAAAGATTTTACTATAGCCTTATATAGCCATATTAGGAAAAATGCCCCGCCCCATGGCGGCCATGTTTTTCAAGCAAACGTAACCATTTTCAAACTCATCCAAGATATCATTAAGACAAATCTTCTGACCATATTTCATCAAGATTGGAAAATAAATGTGGCCTTTAGAGTGTTAACAAGGTTTTACAATATATAGCCATATAAGGAAAAATGCCCCACCCCTGGCGACCATGTTTTTAAACCAACGGGCATCATTTTCGAACTCATCCAAGATATCATTGGGACAAATCATCTGAGCAAATCTCATTAAGATTGGAAAATAAATGTGGCCTCTATAATGTTAACAAGATTTTACTATAGCCATATAAGGAAAAATGCCCCGCCCCCTGGTGGCCATGTTTGTCAACCAACCGGCATCATTTTGGAACTCGTCCAAGATATTACTGGGATGAATCTTCTAAGCAAGTTTCATGAAGATCAGGCAAAAAATGTGGTCTCTAGAGAGTTAACAAGGTTTTGATATAGCCATATAAGGAAAAATGCCACGCAACCTGGCGGCCATGTTTTTCAACCAACCAGCATCATTTTGGAACTCGTCCAAGATATTATTGGGATAAATCTTCTGACCAAGTTTCATGAAGATCAGACAATAAATGTGGCCTCTAGAGTGTCAACAAGATTTTAATATAGCCATATATAGCCATATAAGGAAAATTGCCCCCCCTCTTTTTTTTTCAAGCAAACATAACCATTTTCGAACTCATCCAAGATATCATTGAGACCAATCTTCTGACCAAAACTCATGAAGATTGGATAATAAATGTGGCCTCTAGAGAGTTAACAAGTCAAATGTTGACGCCGCACAATGCACGACGGACAAAAGGCGAACACAAAAGATAAAAATAGTACGTATCACTGAATTCTTGAAAACACATTAACAATCTACTATTAACATACCATAATAATATCACCGAATATCTTCATTTAAGATATTTCTGGTCAAACTAAATTCAAGTTCACCTAGTTAATGCAATACTGTTTATATAACGATTCTATTTCTGACCGCGAACTGACCTTGATACCTTGCAGGTTGGAATGCAAACTTTTAAAGGAAGGTAACTATTCCACTTCTGTAATGACGGCTTGTTTAAAAGTTAATACTATTTTATGTTTAACGGTAAATATTGCAAAACAATATTTTGGCCCAAACGAATATCAGGAAAGCGAACAACAATACTGAACAGATAAGATCTAAAATATACTAGTGCACATAATGCAATATGGTAGGAATTACTAAATATGAGATCATAGCCTGAAAGTGCAAAATTAATGCTCTGGCGCTGACAATCTTCTTATAATAAAGGGGCACACACAAACTGTGTTGATGTCAAGAGTTGAATGTTAAACTGTTCTATCCCTGAAGTTTTTTCAGTAGAGATAGAATTGTTTCATGCTGAACATTTAGTTAACATCTTTGTAAAACACTTTGTAGCATCCCTTGTCATACCCTTTACTTCAGAAAATAGAAATAACCTATTAATGTGAATGTAATTACAATTTGCAAATTGCACATGTTCTATTACAAACAGTTTATTGCTTACAGGCGGGAAATTTTAATCAAATTTTATTGGACGCTTTCAAAGGTCAGTAAAGGTGAAAATCTGGGTTTAACAGCTACAGCAAAGAAGCAATTTAGATTTGTAACAAAGAGCTAATATTTAAAAAAGAAATCATGAATTATGATTAGTGTCATATGTTTTGACTGCCTTACAGATTTACAGTATTATTAAGTCAGGTTTGAAGATGCTTATGCGAACTTCATGAAGCATAACCCTGCATGCTCACAAAGGAAGGTTGTACCTGGATTGATTCAACAGACTTTGATAAATTCTCTTAATGTATTGGATTATAACAACTGCAGACTGCTGTTTCCCAAATTGTGTTATATTTGCATTGTTAAAGTTTGAGAAGCTAATTGACAGACAATGCTTGTGATATAACGGTCAATGAACTTCAATGAACTTAACAAATGTGAAATAACATTACATTGTACTGCATTTACTAACATCCTAAAATACCCATTACAATCTTTGGCCATGAAACAAATACAATAAATATAATAATCTTTGGGTAAAAAGAATAATTTTCAACATAATCTATACTCCAATGCAAACTTAACCATAAGAACAAGGGAAACGACTCCTTAAAATGCAATAGTGTAATCAGTGGGCCATTTAAGTAGTTATTATATTGCACTGTTAGTAAGACTTATCTAAAATGACTGTAAAATAGCTCTAGACACTGTATCTTATTATAATAAGTGCTTTGTTTAATAACATGATCACTTAAACGATATCTCCTTCAGAATAGAAACATACACAATAAGTACCTTTGAATTTAATGTTCTCTGACATATATAACAGTAATGTCTTCAAAATAAGACAGCTCAAGGGAAAAATCACAAATGTTTTGTTTAAGAACCATTAATTGAAAATATACACAATTCATTACGGTAAAACACTTGTTAAAGAGGGTAACGATCCAATTACCTTCTTTATGCTTTAAACATTTATAATCTGTTGATATCTGTTCAAGTGTTTGCCCATTATGTATACATTATAATCTTCAAATGTTGTTTGGCCACTTGTATCTGGTTCAATTCTACCTATTTTGATGGATGCATTTGGATTTAACTAGAACAATCATTGAAGATAAAAAATACTCCTGCAATAGCTCATCTCAAACAGGTGCAGAAGTTGACTATTAGTAAAATAAATCTTATTAATAAAGATAATCCTTTAAGTAAAATTTTTGCCTAATGAAATGCTTTGCTGCATGGAATATTGATGTTTGACCAAACGTGTCATTAATGGAAAACAAAGTATTTGACCCTTCTATGTTAGTTTTATTCCAAAAGCAGGTCATTCCAAGGTCAGGTGATGTGGGTGTGTTGAGAGTTTTCATATGTAAAATCTATGCAAGTATCAAAGCACTGTAGGAAGCATTATTGATGTTGGATGAAAGATACTATTTAGGGTTAAACTCGTAAGGACAAATGGATTGATCGAAGATCGAACAGGTCAATCACTCAATGCCTTCCACCATCAAAAGATGCAAGGGGGCATACAAAAACTACAATTGTAAACTATTTTTGTTTGTTAGACATTTCACAGGAAATATATAGGTGAACAGTTCCAAAAAAATCCCCTTCTTGTAATCATATGTGAACAAATACCAACACACAACATATCTAACAACGAGAGGCCAATGAGAGCCTGAATCGCTCTACTGCTATAAACACTGTGCAATTTTGGAAAGAATAAGATGGAAACTGTGTACTTAACCGCGCAAACAAGGAGAATTTTCTCAAATTCAAGGGGAGATTATTGTGTACTTATTTCTCCGATACTGCTCATATTCAATAGGGTTCAAGTCCTCATTGAAATAAACATATAATAAAGATACTGTGAAAATTTGAAAATAATTGGATGAAAACTGTGGAATTAATTGCGTAAACAAGCGGGATTTCAAAATTTTCTCATATTCAAGAGGAAGTCATTCTGGACTTATTGCTTCGATATTGCTCTTTTAAAAAAAGGGTTTGAGTCCTCATTGATACAAAGACAATGTGCAAGTTTGCCAAGATGAAAATTATGGACTTTATCACATACAAAAAACAGAATTTTTCATTTTTTTTTCTCAAATTCAAGGGGAGATAATTCTAGACTTATTACTCCGATATTGCTCATTTTCATTGGGGTTTGACTCATCATTCAGATAAAGACACTGTGGAAGTTGGGAAATGATTGGATGAAAACTGTGGACTTTATTGCTTAAACAAAGTGAAAAGAATTGGATGAAAAGTGTGGACTTTATCGCGTAAACAAGAAAAAGTCTGACACACGCACACACAGAGGGACGACGAAAACCACGCCATGACATAAGCTCTTCAGGCCTTTGGCCAGTAGAGCTAACAATCAAAATAGTTCAAAGATACTACAATTTATCTCAAAAGAGTGACACCCAACACCATGAACACCATTCATGTGCTGTACAATATCTCAGACACATGCAATACCCCATGTGACACCATGCATGTACTGTACACTATCTCAGACACATGCAATACCCCATTTGACACCATTCATGTGCTGTACAATATCTCAGACACATGCAATACCCATGTGGCACCATTCATGTGATGTGCAATATCTCAGACACACGCAATACCCCATTTGACACCATTCATGTTCTGTAAAATATCTCAGACACATGCAATACCCATGTGGCACTAGTTCATGTGTTGTACAATACTCAGATATATGCAATATCCATATGACACTATTTCATGGGCTGTACAATATCTAAGACGCATGCAATACCCCATGTGACATCATTTCATGTGCTGTACAATACTCAGACACATGCAATACCCATGTGACATCATTTCATGTGCTGTACAATACTCAGACACATGCAATACCCATTTAACACCATTTCATGTACTGTACAATATCTCAGACACATGCAATACCCATGTGACACCATTTCATGTGCTGTACAATATCTAAGACACATGCAATACCCAATGTGACACCATTTCATGTGCTGTACAATATCTCAGACACATGTAATATCCCTTGTGACACCATTCATGTGCTGTACGATATCTCAGACATATGCAATACCCATGTGACACCATTCATGTGCTGTACAATATCTCAGACACATGTAATATCCCTTGTGACACCATTCATGTGCTGCACAATATCTAAGACATATGTAATATCCCATGTGACACCATTCATGCGCTGTACAATATCTCAGACACATGTAATATCCCTTGTGACACCATTCATGTGCTGCACAATATCTCATACACATGTAATTTCCCTTGTGACACCATTCATGTACTGTACAATATCTCAGACACATGCAAAACCCCATGTGACACCATTCATAAGATGTACAATATCTCAGACACATGTAATACCCATGTGACACCATTCAGGTGCTGTACAATATCTCAGATATATGCAATACCCATGTGACACCATTTCATGTGCTGTACAATATCTCAGACATATGCAATACTCCATGTGACACAATGCATGTGATGTACAATACCCCATCTGATGCCATGCACGTGCTGTACAATATCTCAGAGATATGCACTACCCATGCGACACCATGTATGTGATGTACAATATCTCAGACATATGCAATACCCCATGTGACACCATGCATGTGCTGTACAATACCTCAGACACATGCAATACTCATGTGCACACCATTTCATGTGCTGTACAATACCTCAGACATATGCAATACCCGTTCTATTCGTCCTCTTCCTTTAGAGATGATTCGATGATACTTTTAGGGGCCGACTGTCTACATAAGCAGATAAAATAGATTTTAAGTTGCATTACATACTGGTTATTTATACATTTAAATGCATATTAAAATAATAATTTACAAATTATCAGTGACCTGTAAACAAACAAATGGCATAATCCTCTTTAAAAATTAGAAAGTTATCTTTCTGATAAAAAAATTTTAGTTCCATTACAGCAGTGAAATATTTCCAGGGCAAATCATGCATGTATATTGGAAGTTTTTCATTAAAAATAGGTCTGAAGTTGAGCCTCTAAAGAGCATGCTTGTTTCAAGTGCTGTGCATATAGGTCTGAAGTTGAGCCTCTAAAGAGCATGCTTGTTTCAAGTGCTGTGCATATAGGTCTGAAGTTGAGCCTCTAAAGAGCATGCTTGTTTCAAGTGCTGTGCATATAGGTCTGAAGTTGAGCCTCTAAAGAGCATGCTTGTTTCAAGTGCTGTGCATATAGGTCTGAAGTTGAGCCTCTAAAGAGCATGCTTGTTTCAAGGGCTGTGCATATAGGTCTGAAGTTGAGCCTCTAAAGAGCATGCTTGTTTCAAGTGCTGTGCATATAGGTCTGAAGTTGAGCCTCTAAAGAGCATGCTTGTTTCAAGGGCTGTGCATATAGGTCTGAAGTTGAGCCTCTAAAGAGCATGCTTGTTTCAAGTGCTGTGCATATAGGTCTGAAGTTGAGCCTCTAAAGAGCATGCTTGTTTCAAGGGCTGTGCATATAGGTCTGAAGTTGAGCCTCTAAAGAGCATGCTTGTTTCAAGTGCTGTGCATATAGGTCTGAAGTTGAGCCTCTAAAGAGCATGCTTGTTTCAAGTGCTGTGCATATAGGTCTGAAGTTGAGCCTCTAAAGAGCATGCTTGTTTCAAGGGCTGTGCATATAGGTCTGAAGTTGAGCCTCTAAAGAGCATGCTTGTTTCAAGTGCTGTGCATATAGGTCTGAAGTTGAGCCTCTAAAGAGCATGCTTGTTTCAAGTGCTGTGCATATAGGTCTGAAGTTGAGCCTCTAAAGAGCATGCTTGTTTCAAGGGCTGTGCATGGATCTGAATATGGAATTGTATTTAAAATTAAACGTAAAAAATTAAAAGCAGAAGGAAAAACGATTGAACATTTTCTTGAAATAAGATATTTTACATAGAAGTATTGTACATGTATATGACCTATTTCCAGGTCACAGGGTATATTTATCCTTACTTATGTTAAAATCTTCCAAGGATTTTAAAATAACGGAACATAAGTTCATAACCTTTGAACTTGAATTTTGACCTTGACTTATGCAGTGGCTAATTACAGTTGTAAACAACACATCATCTATTCATGGGAATTCTTAATTACATTAGTTTTATTAAAATCATCCAAGGCATGTACAAGTTACTGAGCAGAAATGAAGATGTATGACTTTTGATGTTAAATTGTGACTGTGACCATTCACTGCTGCATGGGATTGTATGTAAACAAATCAACTGGTAATGGTGTGCTCTGATAAAAAAAAATTGTACTGTTTCTGGAATGTGAATCAGTGGATGAAACACAACACAGTTTATACATTGTATAATAATGGGCCATTTAGCGCTTTCCCCAGAAGCAAGGTGAAAATGGCTTTGTGCAAACAGCATTAAACCAGAACAGCCTGCGAGTAACTCGCAGTCTGTTCATGTTTTATGCTGTTTGCTGCTTATCAGTATGTTAGGGTTTGAAATGTAGTCTTTAAAACATGAATTTAGTATTGGCAAGGTATTTAATTATTTAACTTTCAAAGGGACTACAAATGCGTCAAAATATGTATCTAAGAGGTAAAGGGTTAAGACCATGGCATTGTGTAAAAATATGAAGATCAATATTTTCGTTGCAATACAGTCAATATTAACATGCATTTAACTCGGGCTAGAAAAAAACATCTGAAACTAGTTATAATGATACAGAAAATAAAAGTATCACTTTATTTCTATTTTACACAAACACATTTTAACAATTATTCAATTAACATTAGTTTCCAAAAAGCGAATAAGCCATGTCAAAATATTCAAATAAGCGGATTTTTCATCTATTGAAATCAGTCACATTTCATCTATCAAAATCAGTCACATTAAAATTATTTTAATGTTATGTTATGATCTTATTTGATCCTCTTTTATGATTAAATGTACATTCTCGTTTATACTAAAATGTTTCAAATGTGAATGCTAGTAAATGCAAACATTCATAGATGTTCTTTATCATATTATATGGTTCATTAAAAACAAGAGATTGCCAAGCAATATGGTCCCCTACCGGTGAAACTCTACCATTGTCATTAATTTTGTTATTATTTTTTGTATTTGTTGCCATAGCAACCAGAATTTTTGATGTAGGATTAAAATGAAATGACGTGCATAATCTCCATATTGCCATCTATCCATGTTTCATGAAAAAATATTAAGAACTTTTAAAGTTTTCGCAGGATGCAGAAAAGCGTGATGGACAGACAGACAGACAGACAGTAAGACAGACAGACAGACGGAGTGCAAACAATAAATCTCATTTCGGTTTCACCAGTAGGGGACAAAAAATTCAATTATAATAACATACAGGTTACATTGCTGTTAAGTTGTGCATGTGTTGTACTTGTCCTGCAAATAACATATATAATTTATGTAATGTGAAATTCTACAGATGCTGCGTTTGTGCATGCTAATAAATTATAATAAAGGTGGCCCAACTGTAAAAACATTCTTTGTTATACATATCCTTAGATGTTATGTGCTAATCAAGCTGACATTACGCCTACATGCAAGTCTTAATTGGCTATTCAATTAACTGGACTATCTGATTGGCTATTCAATTAACTGGACTATCTGATTAGGCACAGTTTTTACAAATTCGGAACAAATTAAAACGGTTGTTTTTAGTCTCTAACAATCAAGACAAATATAAAATTATCTGATATTTACTAAAATGGATTCTTCTGCATTATCTTAAAGTCATAAGTTACCATATATACAACCCATATAAACATAACTTTTCAATTATTAAAATAAACAAGAGGTGTCTCCATAGGATGATATATGCCCCCGATAAAAGCTTTGATAGAAATTTTTCGAAACCTAAATGCATTTTTTTGGAAACCTAAACGCGGACCCTAAGTTTAAGGTCAAAGTCAAAGGGGTCAAAATGTGTGTGCGTATGGAAAGGACTTGTCCATATATACATGCATACCAAATATAAATGCTACATCTGAAGCGACATAGAAGTTATAAGCATTTTTCGAAACCTTAACGCAAAGTGTGACGGACAGACGGACAGTGTGATCACTATATGCCCTCCTTCGAGGGCATAAAAAACCCGAATGATTGCAATCGACAAAATTATGTCATAGAGGGATACAATGAGATACTATTATACACACTACCACACCTTCTAGCAACTAATGTCCTGCTTAATACATAATCTATTATCTTCAAACCTGTTACCTTATTTATGTGCTAGCTTTTTTCTACAACAATGCAATAGTACAAATATAGAGATCTTCATGTATAAAATGTATCTAGAATTGTTTTAAAGCAATCAGTGAATATATACATTTTAGTTTTTATAAATGCAATTATTTAAGCTTTGCAGGGTAAAAACAAGATTTCTTTCATATATGTGTAGGGAAATCTTGTTTGTTTGGAAAGCTTTAAATCAGTTATTTAATTTAAATCTACATAAAATAATATCTGGTTTTAATTGGTTGAATCTGGCATTTATTTATTGCCTCATTGTGGCATTTTTTGTTTGCCCATTATGTAATTAACTAAAAAGTAATGGAGTGAATTCGGAAAATAATTTAGTTTCACATTTTTTATGTACTGAGGATTCTCTTATCTCTGATAAGGACATTGGTTCAAATTCTTGAGAAAAATGCATGCTATTTCCACAAAGGACTGTGCCTTTTTTCCAAACAATGTTTAGGTAGTTTATTTAAGACAAAATCTTATGTTTACAATAAGGCCAGCAAGTCTGAAACAGCTGTATTAAGTTTGTATAATACAAAAGTTTCAAGTTTAATCATCACAATCATGATGTTCATTTTCTTCAGAGGGACCTCTCATCTTACACGCGCCTATTACATAATTTGAATATTGCAAAATCTCAAAATAAAACTACAATGACATTTTTTGTACTTCAGTTACAAAAAACCGTAAAACAAGATGACTGAATTTTATCTGCGCCATCGGAATTAACATAAGTCATATGGTTACAATCCTTACTACGGCTTCAAAGCCAGTGATACATTTTCCTCAAAAAGCATGAATGAAAGATGCGAAAGTATGCAAACTCCTTCATTCACATCATCACACTCCTCTCAAATACACCAGTGTAATTGCTTGCAAAAAAGATAAAATGCTGAACTATAAAAGTTTTAAGTTCATTGTCATGTATTGACAAATTACAAATTGTGAAACTAGACATAAAAGAATACTTTAAAAATAATCCCATGAAATAACTACCTCTTTCATGTTCATGATGAATTTTAAGTTTAAAAAAAAGTTTCACCTAAAATTGGTTTGTCAAGAAAATAAATACACAAAAGAAAAAAAGATGACTGACCTATTCAAATTAGCCACGGGATTAAAAAAAAAAAAATGTCATCTTTAGGTAACTGCAGAATAATTTAATTTCTTGAAAAAACAATAACACTATAAGCCATGTTAGATAATTACAAATAAACAACAATAAAAAACAAGAGGGCCATGATGGCCCTGAATCGCTCACCTGACTAACCAAATACAATCCCAACCCAGATTTCATCAAGATAAACATTCTGACCAAATTTCATAAAGATTAGATGAAAACTGTGGCCTCTATTGTCTACACAAGGTTTTTTCTATTATTTGACCTAGTGACCTAGTCTTTGACCCCAGGTGACCCAAATACAATCCCAACCCAGATTTCATCAAGATAAACATTCTGACCAAATTTCAAAAAGATAGGATGAAAACTGTGACCTCTACTGTCTTTACAAGGTTTTTCTATTAATTGACCTAGTTTTTGACCTAGTGACCTAGTTTTGACCCCAGATGACCCAAATACAATTCTACCCCAGATTTCATCAAGATTAACATTCTCACCAAATTTCATAAATTGGATGAAAACTGTGACCTCTACTGTCTACACAAGGTTTTTCTATTATTTGACCTAGTTGTTGACCTAGTGACCTAGTTTTTGACCCCAGATGACCCAAATACAATCCCAACCCAGAATTCATCCAGATGAACATTCTGACCATATTTCATAAAGATTGGATGAAAACTGTGACCTCTACTGTCTACACAAACAAATTGTTGACGGACGCACACATGCACGCACACACAATGGACGCCGGACATCACACGGTCACATAAGCTCACCATGTCACTTCGTGACAGATGAGCTAAAAACCCAATCCATATCAAGGTCTGAACAACAACAACAACAACAACACAATTGCACCAAAATTATTGGAAGGTCGTGGTTGCACACATCATAAAATTTCATTCTGTCACCATTTCTACCTGTAACCAAACTAGTGTATTAAAATTAGTAAAAAGCAAGCTTTTTTGGAAAAAATATCAGTAATAAATAAAACAATAAAGTCTATGGACAAAAATATACGCCTGTCATAAAAATGGATCCCATGGAATGCATTATTTTTTTGGCAAATTGTGCATGTTTTGAATTATCAAAGGGCAATAACTCTGAAGTGGCTAGTGTGAGTAAGCTGGTAGTAAGCTGGTCCCCATTATATGTAAGCAAATATTTGCAGAAAGTTTGGGGAAGATTCCATGAAAACTGTACAGAGTAGAAAGCGGAAACCGCAAATAATTTTTGCAAAATTTTTTAGAAACAAAGGGCAAATAAACAGAGTGGAACAAGGAATGTGCCTCCAGCCACCTATCCAAAGGTCCATCCACAAAGGGTCCCATAGTATGTACCGACAAGAGACTGAGGTATACAAATTGTTTAAAATATTTTTCTTTTAGTATAGCATTAAAGATTAAAACTAAACTAGCAAGTTAAAACTTCAGAAAAATGGTGTCTTAGCATTCAAGGTCTCACCACTGTCATCAATATGACTCAAAATCATGAGGTTGCCATGGATACAATATCCCTGAAAACAAAAGCATTTGTCCAAAGACCAGAAAAAAATATCCAGTAATTATTTGATAATCTCTGATGCCTAAAATAATATTTATATGTATAGATATTAAACGTAAGCTATTCTTATTCTTGACTAACATTTGAAAATATGTTTGGAAATAAGCTGAAATTCAGAAGTACTGACAAAGCGAGGACTTCATGCTCCCCCCCATTGGGGGAGAGGAGGGGGTATACAAAATACTGGACTTCTATAACTGTCCCTAATGATGCATTCTAGAGGACAATTGCAGTTTGTAAATAATGTTCAAAATAACTAAACTTGTCTTTTATATTTCATATTGAAATTATACCAAGAGATAAATTAAAAATATTTTAAGAGAATGTACACTGCAGAGAGCTCTCATGCACACAGCATCACACAGCCAACACAAGCCCCTGTTCCAACATTCACTTGTTAGACATGTATACATACTTCTTTTTCCTAGAGGAACATAATATTGTTTTATTAAAAATATGTATAACAAAACACTAATGCTCATATATATTGATTTATCAAATAAAAACTGTAATATAGTAAACAACCATGTGTTTCAGTATTTGATGATACTTGCAAATCATATTTTATCCCAAACATTACTGACCATTTGATAAAAAAAGTTAATATAATATGATCCATTTTGCAATCCATAACATAAGAGGTCAATATGTTTATATCAATATTTTAATAATTTCATAAATACATTTTTAAGTTTGTATATAAGGTCTCATTTTGTTCTTAAGTAATTTTTTTATCATAATTAAATTAGAGTGAATTTTTATCATAATTAAATCCGAATGAAACATTGGTCAATTTAATGGATCATTCTTGTTTGTTTGTAATGTAAATTCTCAAGGTTTCTGTCACCATAGTAACCATAGAACTGGTCTTATTAGCCTGCATTTAATTTTTGAAATTTTCTTTCACTTACAAATTTACAATTCACGTGAATTCTTGTGTATGTCAAAATATTAACGTACACAAAATATGCTAATTTAAACTGATAATAATTTGTCACAGTGTTATTGTGTTACTAAAATTTGTTACCTGGAAAGGTGCACATTTTTGTGCAAACAGATATTGTTCAATAATATTTTCAACACTTAATTAAGCTAAAACATAAAATATTGCAAACAATTGTAAACCTTGTTAAGAAATGTTTACGATAGAAAAATGCAAATATTCATGCTGGTGAATTCAAAGCATTTAACTGAACAGTAGATTTTCACTAATATTTATTGTCCAATAACCAGTTAAGTTTGTGTGCATTGGTGACTGTAAATATTACCACAATTGTTCATTTTTAGCAATTTTAATATAGTGAATTTCTGAAGTCTAAATTAATTTGATAATTTTATTATTTATCATTTATTTATATTAGATAAAGATTTTATAACCCTTTTTTGAATTAATATTTTACTTTTGGTTAAAATCCCTTTATTTTACCACATTTTCCCCATTGAAATACATTTCCTGATTTTTGTGCAGGTTGTTTTTTAACTTTTAAGGAAATTACATACTTTGGTTTAACTTCCTTAGGCTTCTTTTCTCTCTTTGGCCTCAAATGCTTTACAAGTATAAATGCTGGCTCAAGTGTCTGTTCCATGAAGGGGGGTGAGGTGATGTCATGTATCATCAGTACGTATTCACCTACAAATGAGTCAAAATGCAGACACTTGTTGGTCAGTTGATATGAGTAATTGTGACAGAAATGACAGAATTATAATGATTTCATTTCAAAAAGAAGTATTTAAATTAAGCTTACTAGAATTATATATCAATTATATGGTTGGTAGCATGAAAAATACATTAAAACACAATTTAAATTGTTATTAGCCAAATAGTGTGTGTTTTTTGAGGGGAATATCAAGGTCATAACTGAACGAAATAAAAGCATAATTTACCCACCGATTCTTGCAAACCGTTCATCAGGTAAAAGTCTCTTCATCCGTTTAGCTTCAACTGGAAAGAACAATTTCACTTACAATGTACTCGTAAGTACGTGATGAATATTTAGCACTATGCTTTAATCTTCATGTTCAGTATTAAAACTAAAACATTATAATGTTTAAAGTACGTTATTATAAATTTATGTATATTTTCAAATGTTATTACATCATAGACAACAATGACATACCAGTACTGATGCTAGACTTTTTTGTTTAAAACTGCTTCGTCACAGATTGGGAAAATGACAAAAGTGAAAAATATAGTTTTATATCATAAAACCCAAGTTCAATACCCATGAATGCTTATAATTTTTTTTAAAAATATTCAATATTTGAAATTTATTTTCCAATACATTTTAAGTTTTAAAGACAAAAAACAAAAAGCGATTTTTTATTCACAGAATTTGATGAGTGTCATATTCTCACCATCTGTGGGGTAGCAGATCTAACTCTGTTTCTTTGTATAAGCATTGTTTTGTGTAATGATAAAAACACTGATAAACAAAATCATCACTTCTTGTATAAAAAGATTAAAATAAACATGCAGACCACATATGGAGTTATTAATGTCTGCTAATAAACCATATCCATAAATCATAAAACCTAAAATGGAATAACAGAATTATTAGTCCCTCTGAGCACAATGAACTTATTAGAAACAGTGTATTAGTAAGGTAAAGGATTTCAAGTGAACTGGTTATTTTAACATAATCAATGTCAGGACAGTAAAGTACCATGCAAGTGCACTTTACAAGTGCATTTTGTTTCAATAGCATAATATTTCATTCATTATAACTGTTTCAAAACTACTGTCAAAAAGTATCATAAATCAGTACAGATTATGGATTTGTTTCATTGGACAATTAAAGTTTTTGCCTATTACTTTCAGCTGAATTGGCAAACATTCAAACTGATTGATTTTCTTTTTAAATAGTAAAATAGTCAAGGTTGTATGCAGCGAAAAATCAAATTACAACAATGAATATTATGCACACTTTAAAACACATTTTTGTTTATTTCAAAACAAACTATAGCCTGATATTAACCCTTTTAGCGCTGGAACCGAATTTTAAAGGCCTTTGCACACAGTTTGGATCCAGATCAGACGCCACAAAATGTGGCGTCTGATCAGGATCCAAACTGTTTGCTTTTCTGATATAGGTCTTTGAAAAAAGTGAAGAAAATGATTATTTTAGAAATTCAGCAGACACAAATTTAGCTGATGACAAATATCCCAGCATGCAAAGGGTTAAAACAGAAACTCAGTATGGTCCAGATCCAAGTACCAAGAGTACCACATGAACTGCCCCAACAGGGTCCAACCATAGAGCTTTGGATGAGCCTGAGCATTTTTTTCTAGAGAAAAGCATTAGGATATGATTAAGAAAACCAATAGGAATTTGCAAGTACATCTAGATATTGCAAGATTTATCTTGACCAGGTGCTTGCAATAAAGGCATGCAAGTTTCGTGCTTTAAGGTCAACATATCTAAAATACCTGTATTACAAATATTATGTATTTGTCATTTTGAGCAGTTATACTGACTTTGTTAATGAACAGGCTTTCAATACAAGTATGGTCCTAACTAGTGGCCAGTTTGACCTTGACCTTTGGATGATTGATCTCAATAGCTGTATGGGCTATCTTTCAGCCCTGGCCACCAGACCTACAAACATGACAAAAACATGACCATTTATTTTGCAGTTAATGGCTAAGCAAGTAATTTTGGGTTTGATGTCAGTTTGACTTTGACCTTTGATTGTACAATTTGTGGTCAAGTAAACCTAGACCGCATTATCAATTGTACATATTAATCTGATGAAAACCTGTCTTTCCAAGATTATTGAACCTCAAACTACATCAAACAGTGATTGCCAGTGAGAGTTTTGGTTATGGGACTATCAAATTGATGCCTCAACATGGGCAAAACAAGTAATGTTAATTTCTTGTTTCAACACTATTATTGAAAGCAAGGTAGCAAAACTTCTACATAGCTTTCAAGGACTTGTTTATGGACAAATATAGACCTTACAAGTAACATACACCAATTACACACAAGAAAACATTTTTAAGTGCCCAACCTTGATCTTTATTGTGCACACTCAAACAAGTGTAAGTCACACACAAAAAACTATAGAAGTCAAGATTTAAAAGAGCGTAAAAAAATACAGCACGTCAGTATCTTATTTCATACCAAGAAGAACTATCAAAAAGCTTTTAGTGCGAAAATAGAGTTTTATTTTCCCTGAACCAATAACTTCTGTATGATAAAACCATGATACATTAGAACTCCTTGTTTAAACAAACTCTAATAGACTCCTGGTAAACTAAACCAAATCAGAAAATTTCACAAGTTTAACCCTTAAAGCGCTGGAGCCGAATTTTAAAGGCCTTTGCAAACAGTTTGGATCCAGATGAGACGCCACAGAACGTGGCGTCTCATCTGGATCCAAACTGTTTGCTATTCTGATAGTATTCTTTGAAAAAAAATGAAGAAAATGCTTATTTTAGAAATTCAGCAGACGACATTTTAGCAGAAGACAAATTACCCAGCATGCAAATGGTTAATGTAGACAAATGTGAATGTTTCGATACATTTGACAGTACCTTTGGCTTGTGTGACAAGTCCTTTGAATCTACTAGTATATCTGGTGGGTTACGGAAAGTATAGTCTCATTTTGCACTTGCCATACATATTATGAACCTGTCCATATACTTCAGAGTAGAAACACTGACTATACAATATGAGTTGCTTCATGCCTAAATGGGTTTTATGCCATATGCAGCCAGGGTAGCTCAAGGTCAGCCTGCATATGTAGCCACGCAGACTGGTCAGGAGCTACTCTCTCTACTGTCACGGCAGGTAAGGTTTTGTTGTCTAATTAGTGGACAGTGTAGCTTTTAACCAGACTGCGCTGGGAGCATATTGGACAAAACCCATTTTTGCATGACACATGTCATACACACGTTGCATATTCCTTCTTTTTTGGATTTATGAGATTTTCTGCGATTGTATTTAACCCTTGACCTTAAAGCACTTATAAGAAAGTGGAGAAATAAGTGCGATTTCAATCAACACCCTGTCAAGGGCACAGCAAAGCCCTCTCCTTAAAAAATACAATCCAGTGCATGACATACACGTTCCGGCAACCGAGTATCGTGACCGTCGGAGGGCATCTATTTTAAACAAACAATACATAACATTGATTGTTTCTTTCACAGAAAGTGATTGTTAAGAAAAGAAACTGGGAAATTAATGTTGATTGTGCGATAATAAGTGCTCTTGAAAACCAGGAAAACAAGTGCTTGATGTGGTGAGATGGTCCCCATTATATATCAAATATCACTCCAATATCACTCTTGACCACAGTTTCTTGGCTCCATAATTAAGTGAATGACTAGTTAAAAATGACCGTAAAAAGAACATTATGGTTACATCTTTACTTGCTAACTGTTATGACCCACGGCCCTTGACTGTTGATTTCCATTAATGCAATCACGTCACACATTCAAGTAAGTGTGTATGACATTCAAGAATGATGCCTATTTCTTGACTTACAATCAAGTTTCCACATAATATAAATACATGTTTGGGTTTTATCACAGAATTTTGTGAACACTGTAATCAGTTATAATATATATTTACTTAAGCAAGCTTGCTCACGGATTTTCGTATTGAAAAAAAGTCATTATATGAGTCGTGTTCTGAGAAAACTGGGCTAAACGCATGTGCCTAAAGTGTCATCCCAGATTAGCCTGTGCAGTCCGCACACTTTCCGCCTAAACAAGATTTTCGGTTAGAAGAGACTTCATTTAAAAGAAAAATGTCATAAAAGCAGAAAGTGTTGTCCCTGATTAGCCTGTGCGGACTGCACAGGCTAATCTGGCACGACACTTAACGCACATGCATTAAGCCCAGTTTTCTTAGACAAGACACATATTTTCACTAACAAAAATATAACTATATGAGTGGTCTAAAATAATAAGGCAAGAAAAAAAAGTTTAGTGAAAAAGTTTCCAATCACCGGATTCTTACACAGGACTTCTAGGAGAAAAAGCAAACTCTCCATCACTAGAGATCTCAACCTTTCTATTTTAATACTGTGCTATATTGACAATACATGCATTTCCAATTTCTCAGCCAAATACAAGATCAATATAATTTGACCATTTTTGATTGATGATTATAGATTAAACAAGAAAAATGTGTTTGTCAGAAACACGATGTCCCCTTCTGTGCCGCTTTGATTTTTTTTTTACCTTGAAGGATGACCTTGACATTTCGCCACTCAAAATGTGCGGCTCAATGAGATACATATGCATGCCAAATATCAAGTTGGTATCTTCAATATTGCCAAAGTATTCATAAAATGAGCGATTTTGGCCACATATACTTGACCTCTGACCTTGAAGGATGACTTTGACCTTTCACCACTCAAAATGTGCGGCTCCATGAGATACACATGCATGCCAAATATCAAGTTGGTATCTTCAATATTGCCAAAGTATTCATAACATGAGCGATTTTGGCCACATATATTTGACCACTGACCTTGAAGGATGACCTTGACCTTTCACCACTCAAAATGAGCGGCTCTATGAGATACACATGCATGCCAAATATCAAGTTGCTATCTTGAATATTGAAAAAGTTATCGCAAATGTTAAAGTTGGAGCAAACAGACCAACATACAGACCAACAGACAGGGCAAAAACAATATGTCCCCCACTATAGTGGGTGGGGGACATAGAAATTTCCTACATCAGGATTTTTTATTTTGATTTCTTGAATATAATGCAAAAATTCTTTTTGAATTTAGGACAATGTTTTGTCATTTTGAAAATCTGTGAACAAGTTCCTTTAGTGAGGATTCCTACAGTTTCTCCAGTAATTTGTTAAATTGCATCAAGATAAACATGCAATTTTGGCATTCCACAAATGGTAAGGAAATTATCACTTTGCCAATAGGTGAAAATGCCTTTTTTTCAAAAATAAAAAAAAATGTAAATGACATATAATAATTATTTTATTGTGGTTGAACATTTGCCTAAATTGAATCCCCCCAAAAATCTAAAGAAATATTGGTGCTTTATTTTATGAACAAATTATACAAGATTTGAGAAGATGTTAAACCTTTAATTCTTAAAATGTACATGTACCAAGAAACTGTGCTCAGTATAGACTATAGAGTAGCTTAGTGTCAAGGGATAGGGTTGGACCTACTAATTCCTGCTACTGAATATTTTCTTCTGAATTGATCTGAAATAGGAGGAGCATGCAGATGGGTACACCAACTACTAAGAGTGATTCTTGGATTCTAATAGTAATACAGGGCTACTCCTTGCAAGAGACCAGGTGCAGCTTGCAAGGTGTCCCGTGGTTTACAGTAAGAGGGCCTGCACATGCAAGCATTCAGAATCTGAAACCAAAACTGGGATTCAAAAAAAAAATGAAATCATGACTTTTTGAAACTATCAAATACTTCCTGTTTTCTGATTTTGGAAGTTTTGTCCTTATATTCTGAATGTTTGAAGTATAACATGACACAGAGTATTGAGCTTTAAAATGTTATTTTAGGAACATCTTAATTAAAGGATTGTTTAAGGCCATTTTATTCTCATAAGGTGTTTAATTCATTCAGTGAAAGATATATTAATTTACATAAATAACTTAGATATGTCTTCTAACTAGTTAAGCCTTACAGTATGAATTTTCAATGACTGCAATTTTGGAAGTCTTGGAACAAGTCAAGTGACAAAATCTGGGAGTAAATTGGTCCTGTCATTTCCATAAATACAAACCCTACTTTAATTGGCAGATTAATTCCTATGTAAAAAAACAAACAAATTGATTTAAATTCAAATACAACTTATGTTTTGATCAATAAAGGCTGCAAGTGCTTCTTCAGGGGTAATCACAATGTTGAATATTCTATTTTGATTGCTTTCATGATTCCGAATATTTTAATGTTTAGGATTAAAAGCCTATTCAATGAAATACATGTTTAAAACAATTATTCGAACTTCACATGCATTGTTACCTACCATGCAAACAGTTATAGTCAAATAAAGGGAGGGAAATACAGCATTTGGGAGGTAATAAAACAACTAATAGGTTATCTACCCTGTACCAGTATATTAATGTATGCAGTTTGCCATTTAAACAAATGTGCAGGTCTACAATATATGGCAATAAAGACAAACTGCAACAGGCCGACTGTTAATAAAAATTGAACAAGAAAAAACTGGAAAAAGCAAAATATATATATATAATTTTCGGTGTCCAAAAAACCTACTCAATCCAATCACACTTCGTTGCTTTCTGTTCTTTAAACCATCTGAAAAAGTTCCAATTTATTAAAATGTAAATTACAATCAATAAAACTAGAAAGCTACCATTGATATTAAATTGTTAACCATTGGAATTTTTGCTGAAAAATTAACATTTTAACACAAGAAACACATAACTTTATGCAAAACATACTCAAAAAACCTTCAACAGCTAAATAATTTAATTATTCACACTTTTATATTTTGTGTATTGCTTTCATAAAATCACGGTGCTATTAATTTTTTTTTTAATTTATTAAAATATGTTAGAATCAAAATGATTTTGAGAATGTAATTGAATCAGTTCAATTGAGAACACAAATTACCAGAATGTTTTTTTTATACAGATACAACTTTGCAACTCATGAACTGCCCTTACTTTGAATAGGATGCAAAATAAGAGTCAGTAATATGGTTAGCCAACTAGCATAAATTTAAATTATACAGCACTAAACATGAGTGAGTACACAGACAGAACAAACAACACAGATTTCATAAAACTAAACATACAGTGGAAACCCTATGAACCGAACATCTTCAGAACCATGTTCAATTTATCTGTATATTTTATCACTATTAAACACTAATTTATTTTACAAACATCTTAATTAACATACTTGAAGCATGGAAAGACAAAATAACAAGTGCAGTTTTTTGTTTGAAAGCTGGGGTTTTCTGTTCTATTTTTGGTTTGATGTAACTACCTAAACAAACCGTTAAAAAACTAGAAAAATAATTATTTATTAAATAAAAATAGAACTATTACCTAATGTACAGCTAATAAAACAATTGTTTTGGTTACATATGTGAAGCAATTTTTTTTTTAAACAATTGTGAATTATGCAATTGATTCCCGGTCACAAAAGCTTCTATTTTAATTTGCCATTTTTACACTTTTATTATTTTTCAAGTGAACTTGTTTTATTTATGACACTCAAATCTGCAGAACATTTACTTTTGGCACTATGATGAAAGTGCAAAAAAGACCATTCAAGTTTTGATGTTTAAAAAATTTATGTTAATAAGCAAATTATTATTTGAAAGAAGAATGGTTTTTGGAATAATGGATATTCCAGTATAAACAATATTATTGAAACATATAAATGTGTACTGAAATAAAACAAGGACCTAACAATTAAGCAGTTTGGAAAGTATTCTGGCTCAGAGAGCATCCAGTTTAGAGGGTTTCTTTCGCAGCTAAACAAGCATTAATGGAAAAAATAACTACACAAAGACCTAGTTACAAAGCAAATAAAACTTTGAACAAAAAACAACACAAAGTTCTTGATAAGTATAAACACAATACCTACAATAAAAAAGTTAAGAAAGCAATCTTATTTTCCAACCTTGCTTGTCTTGGCGGGCCCGTATTTTTCTCTCCTCCTCATCCATGGCAACAAAGGGAGGGAAGCGAGGCGGAGCAGGGGCCAGCATGATGTTCGTCCACTCACATAGGCCCTTCTCCGTACGCTTGTTGGCTACAGGCGGGGGTAGTGGCCTTGAATCCTTTGTGTCAACTGCTTCTGTGGAGGACCAACACAAACATTTTGCAAATAAAGTGTTCATTAACAGCACTTAACAGTACACATGATTATACAACTGTACATCTTTATTTTTTAAAGACAATTTGTTTGAAAAAGATACCATAATTTGTACACCAGCCACACTTTTTTCATCCAATTCATTCATTTAACAAACCTCATTTTTAAAGCATGTACAGGATATATTAAATAATTGTTATCATACAAAACTTTTAAATCTCATTATAAACTTTATTTTTCTAATAGGATCTTGAGTCAATGGCTAAAAAAATATAAAACAAGAGATATGTTTGTCAGAAACACAATACCCCCTACTGTGCCGCTTTGAAGCAATGTATTTTCCCTTTTACCTTAAAGGATATAAAGCTCTAAAAAGTTACATCATACAAAAAAGGGCAATTTCTCTTATTAAAGAAAGTGTAGGTTTATGGTTTATGGGCATGGCACTTCTCCTCTTGATATCTATACACCCATGAAGTTTCATGTTCATATCTCAAATAGTTTCTGAGATAACGGACCGTCAGATGGACGGACATACAAAGTCAATTCTATATCCAGCATTGGCAGGGGATAAAAACAGCCATGGTTTACATCAATGTCACCTATATCTGACGCCATGGACTAAGTCTGATATGATTGAAAAGCTTACTTTGCAAACAAGTATTCACATTCAACCACGGCAAATCTGTTGCAATTGACATGAATTTCACCAATATATAAACCTAATCACAGTCAACACCCACCTGGTGCCATTGAAATGGTGGTCTCTGCTATAGATATTATGCTGTTCTGCCTTTCCAGGGTCCCCTCTCCTGCTGTGGGAAGTCGGTCCCCAGGTGTGTTGGGCTGCTCCCCACCCTCCCCCTCTGTCTCCCCCTTCCCCTCCCCTCCCTCCTCCAGGGACGGAGTGTCCTTGGGGTCATCTTCAGCTGAATATAATGGCTAATAGTGAGTTTATAATATAACATAGAAGCATTTTATTTTAATATTACATGCATTTTATATCTGAATTTCATTCAGTGGAACTTTTTATGATTTATTGTTTGGTACAAAAATCCCTTCCATAAAGATACTTTGTAAGTACAAATGCAAAATAAAGACTACTAAATGTTAACCTTTCAACAATAAATTTATCAACAGCAATTATAGACAATCATAAAAACACTATACTGTAGTGTGAAAGTGTGACAAAATCAGCATATAGCTTTATTTTATTAGCGTTCAACTACTAACCTTGGAAATACACCTTGCGAGTGTTGTTATTAGCCGGAAATAAAGGCCTCCATGGATTAGTGATCCTAAGGTTTTGCCAAACTGAGACTTATGAACGACTTTTAGAGAATTGTTTTAGAACTCACATCACTTTTTATGAATGTATGGTCAAATTATGACATGTCAGGACAGTCACAGGGACAGGCATCCAAAAAGCATGACTATTCAGCGGAGGGAAGTATGGCACATATGTTAATTTGCTATCATTGGTAGTGCTAAAAGGACAGACAAAGGCATATACTGCAAATGTAGGTGTTAAGGGGGGATAAGGATAGTCATAAGGAATGCCAGTAAGTGCTGGGTATAGTAATTGGTATCACCTTCACATGGTACTAAGGGAACTTCCCATGGAAGAGGTTTGTCTAAGGGAGAGAACACTACTCTTCCTTCTACCACCTGAAACTTGTTACCGCAAACACAAGAACATTTAAACCCCGCTGCCCAAATATTACCAAAAATTGCAAACAATAATTCATATGGACATCTTACTGATTTAAATACAAATATAAGATACTTGTATATTGATCACAGATGCCAATGCACGCCACTTTTGTTTTGAATCTTTCCTCAAGTTGAACAAATTAGACTCAAAATACTGCACATAAAAATATGCAGGTAAATATGTATGTAAAGTTCCAACCTTATTGCAGTCATATTTACTGAGTTATGTGAGAGACATGTGAAAAAGTTGTTGTTTGTTAACTTTAAAAAGGCCATAACTTTTTTGGTTATGTAGAAAAAATCCTAACAAAATTATGAAGGAACACAATCTTATATGCTGTTTGATATGTTTGCAAAGTTTTATCCCTCTTTCAACAAAATGTTTTCGGTATTGGGCAATACATAATTTGGCTAAAGTGTACCATATAAAAGACTGGTGTTTAGTCAAAAACACCTAAACCAATAAATAGAGTAGCACAAGTTTAATATTGATGCCTGTTAATAATTTTTGTAAAGTTTATTCCCTTGGGCAGCAATAATTTTTTGCTATGCCAGACAGAAATGGATACTTAAGTGATTTCTTTATCAATCCTAAAAACTTTCCCATCCCCTGAGAGACTTTCTGAGCCACTTAATGCATAAGGACAATTAAGTATCTATTTGTTTGTTTGCAATGACTGACAGGCAATAACAAATCTATAAATTCCCATCCAAAAGTGAGGGCAGAAAAGCCATAAAATTATAGTAATTTGGAAACTATTTATTAAATAGTTTTTATACAAATTATTGTTAATTGAGCCTATCGCTTTAATTGTGTACCAACATTCATACTTAGTTTTGATACTATGTATTCCTTTTGCAATAAGCGCTTTCAAACAAATAAAAATAAGTGCATTTCTTACAGATAGGATAAACATCACTGTCAGAATACAATAAGAACTGTGTTCTTTTAAACTCCAATCAAATTATGTTGAGGGACAGGGCTTTAAATAACATTCAGATCAAGAACCACTTCAACCATGTTCACAAACCCCAAAAAATGTCTTTAGAGTTGGATATATAAAGTAAGAGAACATAAATAGGCCATGAACAGCAT
Source organism: Dreissena polymorpha (assembly GCF_020536995.1). Taxonomy (NCBI): domain Eukaryota; kingdom Metazoa; phylum Mollusca; class Bivalvia; order Myida; family Dreissenidae; genus Dreissena; species Dreissena polymorpha. Next base: position 14,334,167 of record NC_068363.1, on the reverse strand, counting down.
TCCTAACGCATCATCAATTAAAAAATTAATAAGGCTTAAGAGATACACATAACAGTGTTCTACCAAATGGGAACATTACCTGATCTTGCTGGTTCTTGGTCATCAAATGTATCATCATTCTCTTCTTTCAGATCTTCTTCTGCCTTCTCCTCCTCTGCCAGGAAATCTGTCAGTGGGTACTGAAGGACTGGATAACTAGAAGAAGACAGGCCATGTTTTCATTGTTAACTGATAACGTTACCTTAGAAAGGGGCCATATGGAACAAAACAAGCATGGAGGAGCAAAAGGAATCTGATCTCTAATAGTTGTTTAGGTTGAGATTTCTATTTATTGAGAGTGTTTGATCTTCATAGGCCTTGCCCATTTTTATTTCTAATTTTCTGTTTAGGACACAATAACCATGATATTTAGATTCACAATTGACGTAAAAGCTCAAATATTTCAAAGCTTATTTATTAATTACAAACACTTTCAACCTTGTTTCTTTTAGTTGTCATTTGCTACTCCATATGTTTGGGAAAAAAACTAGACAAATCTGTAGGTACAAACAATTATGCTGACCCCTATAATGTACCAATTGTAGCTTCATTCCAATATTCTTAGTTGAAATTATGCCTCATATTTTAAGGATTTAAAGGGGTAACTTTGTTTGGAGACCGAGATAAAAAAGACTTTACTCCAAATGTAGCTAATATATCAAAGTAAGTTAACCCATTTATGCCTAGCGTCTAGAAAAAAGGCCTTGGCAAACAGCGTAGACCCAGATGAGACTACGTATGATGCGGCGTCTCATCAGGGTCTGCGCTGTTTGCTTCAAGGAATTTCTGTAACTTATATTCCAAATATAGAAAAAATATATTAGACATCCCTAATTTTGGAAATAAATTGATCCAATTTAGAAGGATGTGAGAGTCCGCTAGGCATAAATGGGTTAATGAACAATTCAGCTTACTAGGGAGTGTTCATGGGTTTCTCCTCATACTCTTCTATCAAATCAAATATGGCAGTGCCTTTCTTGGCCTGAAGGTGTTTGAACCCTGCTGAGATACGAATCTCTCGACCAGAGTCAGCTGAAAGTAGAAAGCATTTTCTCCTTAACCCTTTACCAATTACAAACATATTGTGACGCATTTGTAATGCCATAGAAAGTTAAACTTACTTATGTGTTTTGTTTCACCATTTTGGGAATGGGGCCAGGTCCCTTTGGATTGGGAAAATTTGCGGTGTTTTGACTAAAATTGGGAAATTAGTGTTGTTGTTGTTTTGCTTACAAATGCTTCAAAATTGAGGATACAAGTGTGTCCAGTATTATATTTACTAAGGTTGATCTTAAATGGGTGGGAGATGAAAAAAATATTGAGATCTAAAAAAAATAATATATATATTTGCTTTTGTCTTTTGGGAAACCTTCCATTTGGAATTTTTAGCTCCCATTTGGAAAACATATACTTTTTCCCATTGGGAATGGGTCCGGTTACCGAACCCGATTTTGAATGAAAAAAAACCCACTGATTTTTAAGTGACCTTTCTTACTAGATTCAAGTTTTAAAGGCTTCATTTTCAACTCTTAGATACTGATGAGCAGCAAACAGCATAAATCCTGAACAGATTGCAAGTTTCTCTAAGGCTGTTCTGGTTTTATGCTGTTTGCAAATATCCATTTTCACTTTGCTTCTAATAGGTAAAGGGTTAAAACAAATGTTATACCGAGTTTGATCTATTAGAATGAAAAGTATTTTGTATGTACATTCTTGTAGAACACTGGCCAGATGCAATATTGTAGAATTAGTCATGCACAAATTACTGTACATTTTGGTTCATAAATATAATAACTTGTATTCAATATTTTCAGGACTGAACTATCATACATGGTTATTTAATTTTTATGCAATCAAAAACATGTTAATGACATTATCATGGTGTTTGTAACATAAGGAAACACTTAAAAAATTACCTTCAATAATTGTCCCATTTGAATCCACACACTGTATGCTGATATTGAAGGGCTGACCCTGAACAACTTCAATGCAGTCTTTTCCAGTAGAGGTGATGATCACAATGCGTGATGGAAGCACTGTAGGGTTGCCATTAAACCACAATCCTCTGTACATCAGACCTGAGCAATGACGCATCACACCTTCACCGTTGAAACTGTCATCTACGAACTGACCCTGGAATGACAAGCAAGCATGCAATTACTTTTTGTGTTTTTTTTACAAAGCCTTATTAGAGTGCATGAGGTGTCTACATTTCCTAGCTGACAACAACAGCTTTCAGAATCAGTAAATTTATATCTTTATTAATTGAATTGTAAAGACTAAATATTCAAAATAATTGGCTAAATAATGCCCAATATTTTTCTCACTTGTCTCTCTTCAAGTGTTGCCACATTGACAGTTTCATATACAATTATTACCTGATTGACAGTTCCATCCACAAATATAACCTCATGGAAAGTTCCATCAACAAATTTCACCTCAGAGATATTTCTCTAAACAAATGTTACCTCACATGATATATTATATCAACAACTGTTACCTTGTATACAGTTCCATCTTCAATTGTTATCTCATAGATATTTCTGTATACAAATATTACCTCACATGAATTATATCAACAACTGTTACCTCGTATACAGTTCCATCTACAAATTTCATATCCCCATCTCCATTTCTCATGTCATTCAGCCAGTCCCCATCATAGCGGTCCCCTTTACTGAAGAGTGAAAGAAGAAATTGTGATAAGAAACAGGGTGCAACATTTTACTGAACTATTTTACTGAATTACAATACCTTTTATACAGACTTCAATTTGATACATCAAGCATATACTTCCATTGAAAAACAGTGTGTTAACGTCAATAAACCTTGCAAAAGTTACAGTTTAAACCTACACATTTATTTATTTATATAAATCTTGTTGCTTAATTATTTTGAAAGACACTTTAATAATTTATTTTTCAATTTAATAAAAAAGTTAATCTTAAACAATCAGTTATGACAACTGTTAAATAATACCAACAACACTTAAACTAGTTTATTTTCTAGAGATTAATACAGCTTTCAATATTTTCTCAAATTATGAAATTAAAAATAAATATATAAATAAAATCTACACACAGTTATCATAAAAAACATTTTTATATTGTCCCCAGTAAGTGTCTGAGTATTGGTCAAACTTGAATGTATTTGCAGGAAAAAATACAGAAGTTGTGTTTGAAATATTGCATTTATATGTTGTAAATGCTAACAGATCTTAAAGGGGCCTTTTCACAGATTTTGGCATGTATTGAAGTTTGTCTTTGAAGGCTTTATATTGATAAATGTAAACATTGGATATAAAAAGCTCCAGTAAAAAAAAAAGAATAAAAGTAAAAAAGGAGAAAAAAAGTAACCCTCAATAGGGCTCGAAACACTGACTACTCGAGTCCTGGAGTAAAAGTTTTCCACTTAGACCACTCGACCATCCGTGCTAATACAATAAAAGCTGTATTTTATACTTACTATAAGCAATCCTCGAAGTTTTACAGAATATAACGACAACAACAGCTCTCTCCAAATTATTAAATTGTTTCGCGTTGCAACACTTTATAATTTTCAGGTAGATCTGACACAACTTTTTTTAATTTTGTCAATTTACCAAAACGTGAAAAGGCCCCTTTAATTCAATACAGTTGATACATAGCAACGTAATAATATTCACATGATGAGGTACTGCAAATGAGACGTCAATTCATTTAGTTTTTTCCTACATATTTAAATGAAAAAAGATGCAATTTAAATGTCATGTGAACTTAGTACAGTAGACTCTCTGTAAACCGGACGGTCTGGGGACCGGCCTGATTGTCCGGTTTTCAGAGAGTTCAGGTTTATCAAGAGTAGGCATATTGCCGAAATATACATTGTATGCATTGTGTACAAAATCATATAAGAATAAAACAAATCATATACATTTGCATGAACCATGTGATAACTGTAGTCATGTAATGTTTATGTTTAAAGTATTCTTCAAAAAATGTGTTTTTATTCGACTTAAAGCAAAAAAACAACATTCCATACCGATTTTAGATTTAAGATTATCAATACTGAAGATGCATTTGAAATTACGAAAAGGCAATGAATGAATTTGCAGACAGATGGATGGATATTTAACGGTCATATTTCTCACAGTTTTATCTGACAAACCAACAAACAACCATTTAAGCGTTAAAACATGGCTACATGTATAAGATCTTTTAAACTACCCGAGAAGATCACAAGTAAGTGCTCTTCGCAACGGCATGCTTTAATTTTGTTATTAAATTATTTATCATAAGACGATCGCGTCAATCACTTTTTGGTGTTACCGCACGTCTATAATAGACCTTCACAGTTTGTTTTACATTATTTAATCTGACTTCAAAAGCGCGGAAACGACTTGACACCTTAATGGTATGTTTAATCCGATTATCGATAATCGTGCGAGCAGAATGTGTGACACCGCACGCCCCGTGCTGACTAGGTATTGTAATTTACACGCCTCAGGCATCTTGAGAATTTAGACTGTCCGGTGTTCTCAATGTATTTTACATTGAAAATGACGAAATTGAAGGAGATTTCCGTTCGGTTTCCGGTTTTGAGAGAGTTGGATTCATTCAACATTTTTTAACAAACAAATAGAAGGGGAAAATACGGGACTGGCTCAACCGTTCGGAATCGGGAGATTTACGGTATTCGGAGAGTCCAGTATTGGCAGAGTCTACTGTATATAGATTTGATTAACTGGTATTCAGAGTTATTTTTAAAAAATCCAGGAAATATACATACACTGTGACTCTGTAATATCGTGGTTCGCAGGATCCACGGATTGCAATATATCCAGATCACGATATAACTTCACAGGTCATTCATACATAAATTTGTATGCAATAGCATAGTTTGGTTATTTACCTACCTTAATGTGTAATATCCATATGTTATACATTGGTATAACAAAAAGAATTATACAATGTAAGTATTTTAAATGCATATTATTCAATTTGTAATCCAAAAAGCAATCGCAATGCTAGTTTTATTGTTCACGTAAAGTTAACAAACTCTAGTTTGTGGGCTTTAATATTTGACTGCTGAATAAAAACTTTGTAGTGCAGAGGAGACGACTTAATCTAAGACTTTTGGTTAAACAAATCATGGTGCGTTTTTTCCAAAACATGTGGGAACTTTTTCTCTCAATTAAAAACTTATTAATTATGCTGTACATGTTATGGCTACAGCCGTGCAGTATAAAGTCAGTATTGATCTGTTACATTTACAGTTATTGTATACACGTTCACGTGGGAACAGCGTGTATACAGCTGCCTGAGCACTGATTGGCTGATTTCCAAGAATCATGTCAATTAAAAGAATCATGTCAATTAAATTAGAGAACGTTGTCAAAGGTGACTCGCGAAAAGAGGTAAAACTTTTAATCTTAAATTTGATGTAGGGCAAGTGGGGCTATTGTTTGTCGCACTACACAAGCATGCCTTTAAATAATGACTCTAAAAATCTGGATTTATTGTTAGCTATAAATGTCATATTATTTTACATTATATTGAAGTGCGTGAGAAAAAAAGGTGTACATGTCCATTATGCGATATATTTGACATCCCGATATAACTGAGTTGCAGTGTAGTATGTTCCTCTGTGAAGCAATACAACATAAAATTTCAAAACCTGAAATATGCCTTACAACTTAGAATGGGACAATACATAAAACTAAGTTTATGCACACATAAAGTTTTTTATATCATTGTGATAATTTTTCCTGTTTAGTAGAAGTTATCTTCAATACCTTTGTTAACATGCTATATCAGTGCAGTGTAACCTTGCACGCTTAGGCATCAGCCAATCATTGTATACTTCAAAGTCATGTGATATGATAATCCAATCAGAATGCTTCCAAACCCTTTTCAGTAATATTTCGGCGTGTGCAGTTACGCCGCTAAGCTTTCTTACTAATATGTTTTGTTTTTATAATAATGTACATATTTTATACACTGATTTGTTTGTATTACATTGATTGTTCTAGGGCATCCAGTTTTAAATGCCCTCATTTTTATGGCATTTGTAATACATGCCCTTTTTCAATCTTAATACTGTGTTGGTTGTTTACTTCATGCCATACTAGTTTCAATCGGACCTAATGACTCGTTTTTATGAACAATAAAATTTTGTTTCTACCTTGATAATTTTGTTTCTACCTTGATAATTTTGTTTCTACCTTGATAATTTTATTTCTACCTTGATAATTTTGTTTCTACCTTGCCCTTTAAAGTTTATGTGTTTCTGTTGTAATTAAGAATTTACTAAGATGAAATGGTTGCAGAATTCCTTTGATTTTGGTTTAATTTCATTTTCAAATACCATGCACATTAGTTCAAAGTATTAATTTCATATGCCAATGATAACCAAACAATAAATTCAACATGCATTCCTTGATGACTGACATTTTTGCCTGCCAAATGCAACATTTTGAAAATACAAGAATAAGATATCTGATGTATTAGAAAAATAAATGTCCTTAAATATATATTGTAGTGTAACTTGTTAAACTGACGATTGATGGACAGATGCATGGACTTTATAAAAGATTTATGCTTTTAGAATGATTGACAGACGGATGGACTGTGTAAAAGATGTTTGCTTGGTTGGACTAGAAGATGTATGGATGGATAGCATAGCAAATTTATGATTTGATTGACTTTATAAATGGCTGGATTGCCTGGATATCAGATTTATGATCAAATGGACTGAATTATAAATGGACTGACTGCATAAAAGATGTATGATTGGATGAACTGAGTGGTGGATGGGTAAACTGTATCGATGATTTTTGATTGAATGGACTGAATGATTGATATATGGACTGTATAAAAGTTGTATGATTCGATGGATTTGAGTGAATAGATTGATGGACTGCTGGATGGATAGATAAATACATGGATTCTCTGAAATATGGATAACTGAATGGAACAACAGGCTGTGAAAAGGATAAATGAATTCATTTAGTAAAAGACGGAAAGTTCTATATGCCACCTCTATAAATTAAAAATGAAACATAAACTTATTTTGCATTAACAATCTACATGTTAAATTTCACTGAATTTTGAAGATTAAAGATGTGCTCCCAAAAAAGAATAGAACTAAACTGCCCAGGACCATAACAACAGATGTCCAATGACCAAAGTCTCCACTATTCTCACTTTGATAGTGTAATGTAAATTATCTGTCAATCACCTAATATAATTACCACAAAATCAGATTTGATGTTGAATATCTATAGCAGTTATATTCTATATGGAAACTTAAAGCTTAACATTTATAAATAAAAACAAAACAAGGGCTGTTTGTAAAACATGCATGCCCCCCATATGGGCTGTCAGTTGTAGTGGCAGCCATTGTGCGAAAACATTTTGTGTCACTGTGACCTTGACCTTTGACCTAGTGACCTGAAAATCAATAGGGGTCATCTGCCAGTCATGATCAATGTACCTATGAAGTTTTATGATCCTAGGCCTAATTATTCTTGAGTTATCATCAGGAAACCATTTTACTGTTTTGAGTCACTGTAAACTTGACCTTTGACCTAGTGACCTAAAAATTAATAGGGGTCATCTGCCAGTCATGATCAATGTACCTATGAAGTTTCATGATCCTAGGCGTAAGCATTCTTGAGCTATCATCCGGAAACCATTTTACTTTTTCGAGTCACTGTGACCTTGACCTTTGACCTAGTGACCTGACAATCAATAGGGGGCATCTGCCAGTCATGATCAATGTTGCTATGAAGTTTCATGATCCTAGGCGTAAGCATTCTTGAGTTATCATCCGGAAACCATTTTACTATTTCGAGTCACTGTGACTTTGACCTTTGACCTAGTGACCTGAAAATCAATAGGGGTCATCTGCCAGTTATGATCAAAGGTTTGCATGAAACCAACCTGCAAACTAAATTAAAGTATTTTATATTTTCAGTAAAAGTGACCTTGACTCCTCGCCCCAAATGCAATCCCTAAAACATCTTGTAACCTTTCCACACTATCAATTTCAGCAAAATTCTCAATCCTAACTAAAGTTATCAAGCACAAACTATTTATCTATATTTGAACAACTGTGACCTTGACCTCAATTGAAGGTCAGAGTATTCGGTTTTGTAAATAACCACATACAATGACCCCCAAAACATGCATTTAGTTAAAATTAAATACCTGCTGTAGAAACAGTGATGTAGAGGTGTTGCACATTTACCTGTACCCCATTTCAAAGTACAAAAAGGGACATAATTCTGCTAAAATGGTCAGAGTTAAGGAACATGGCAAGTGTCCTAAACAAATGGCCGCAAACACATGTGCGATGGAAAACATGTAGTAAAAGCAGGTCAGAGTAGTGAAACTTGGTAAGTGACCTCACATAATGACCCCAAACAAATGTCTAAAGTTACAAATTAACACCTGTAGCAGAAATTGTGATATGGAAAAGTTGCACATTTACCATAACCAAATGTGTAAGTACAAAAAGGGAGCATAATCGTTCTAAATTAATGGTCAGAGTTATGGAACTTGGTCAATAACCTCACACAATCACCCAGAACAGATGTGCGGAGTTTCAATTGACAACCCATAGTAGAAACAATGATATTAAGTTGCAAGATTATCTTAACAGAGCATTAAATAGACCTAGACACCCACATGTTCGTGAGTAGTATAGCTGAGGCTGTTGGGTGAATAGTCCTGTTAAAAATAGTAACACCTTCAGTGGAAAGTCCAATTTCAATCTTGTTTATCCTGGTATTCCTTATTTACAAATTATTATAAATATATTTACCATCACCATATACTGCATAAAAAGCTACCCAGCTAAAAGCACCAAACAACAGGGTTCCTTTAGGAGGGACAGCTATTTAAATTCTGAATTCTGCTTACACACACATATGTGCATACCTGAGAAAATCCTCTTCCAGTTTATACAAATCAGCATTTTTTTAAATACATGTCAAATATAGTTTTCTAATATGACTCTCCAAATTTCATTTCAAGATTAACAGAAAGAAAAAGAGGTTAAGTATTGAACTATTACGGAATACTGATAGGGCCATCGTGGTTACTCATTAAAATCCAGAGGGCGAGAATGCGAGAACGCGATAGTACAATTGTGACAATGCAACAATACAATGATGACATTGCTACAATACGATGGTGACAATGCGATAGTACGGTGGCGAGAATGCCAGAACGCGATAGTACAATGATGACTATGTAACAGTGCGATGACGACAGTGTGACAATACAATGGGGACAGTGCAATAGAACGATGGCGACAATCCGATAGTGCAATAATATGATGACGACAGTGCGACAATTTGATGACGACAGTGTGACAATACAATGGCGACAGCGTGATAGTACGATGGCGAGAATGCGAGAATGTGATAGTACGATGGCGAGAATGGGACAACATGATGACAACACTGCAACAATATGATGGCGAGAATGCTATAGTACGATGTGGACAATGCGATGGTACGATGGCCACAGTACGATATGACTATCACATTGTCGCCATCGTACTATTAAACTGTCGCCATCGTATTGTCACACTGTGGCATTGTCGTCATCGTACTTTCGTGTTCTGACATTCTCGCCATAGTACTATCGCATTGTCGCCATCGTATTGTCGCACTGTTGCCATCGTATTGTCGCATTGTCGTCATCTTACTATCGCCTTCTCGCATTCTTGCCATCGTACTAGCGCATTCACTGTCGTCACCGTATTGTTGCATTGTAGCCATCATACTATAGCGTTCATGCATTCTCGCCCTCTGGATTTTAATGAGTAACCACGATGGCACTAACAGTATTCCGTAAACTATATTGCTGTTCATTTGATATATATGAAAGTTTACATAAATTAAACCAGTAAAACAATGTATTACAGGTAAATAGATTTTGTTTATATTATTTGTTAAATAGTTTATTTGTATAAAAAAGAAATAGTATTAAAGTATTTTGACCCCTTCTACACAGTATAACTCTAACTCAACCCAATATCACATCATCTACCACTTCCTCAGAAATAAGCTAAAAATAAATAACCCAAAAATCGCAAAAAAACTGTAGTTAACACATAATCATAATGTATGGATAATATATAATGCTCAAGCAGATACATTTGCTGCATATAAGGAGGAAAGTTTTCTCATTTGTCTACTACAAAACTACAAAAATAAATTTTAAGCACATTACAGCATACAACCAAGAGTGGTAATGGTTTCTATACCTTTGCAGTGATTTTAGACAGCTCAAACTAAAATTACAAAAAAACAACACAAAATACACATGCAGTTCTAAAATTGTGCAGTGATATAATTGTTACAAATATATCAATGTAACTTCTTTATACAAAGTTATTGCTAAAGAATATTGACAAACTTAATAGAACCCTACTTACATTATTTATAATGACTGCTATATGATTTAATTTCATAAAAATACTATGGCAAACAACAATTAAGCTGATGCATGCAAAAATGGGTCATATGCCATATGCCGCCAACGTAGCTCACAAATGGCCTGCAGTCTAGCCAGAAGCTGCCCTGTCCCCTAAAAAACCCACACAAAACTTCAGTTACTTTATTAAATTATATCTAAGAGTGTAGCTCCTGACAGGAATGTTTGTCTAGAGCTACACTGGCTGCATATGGCATTTTGCATGATGCGGATTAATTGCTACATTACAGTTCAGCTAAAAAGCATTGAGCTAACAGCCACTGTTTAACTCTAAATTTAGCACACTTCATCTACATTCACAAATAAAGGCAGGTAACTTTTTAAAGTCTTCTTTAAGCCACATTCAGTGAACATTTTCAACAAAATATACTTTGCAAAAATTGTCTCTTAAAGTACATTTTATCAACCAATTTCCAAAAACAGAATTGGAATAATAGCTACTTAGTAATTCGTTATTATTTCAGTTCTGTACATGTTTTTAAACGGGCTGAATAATTTTTGTTTGACAGGGCCTTTACTGATCAGTAGATGAAAGCGTCTTGGAATTAAGATTTTGCACAAAAAAAAGAATTATCTTTCAAGAACAAAAACATAGATTTTTCATTAATAATATATTTTAAATGAAAAAAGAAGAACAAATATGGCCTAAATTGAAATGACAATTTAAAAAATTTAATTATTCATTTTATTAACTTACTAACACTTATTTCAGATTCTGTTTTTTTGTAGTTACTGACCCAAACAAATGATAATAAGACTTTTGCCAAGCAATATATGTCCCCTACCGGCTCCACCATTGTCATAAATATACATATATATATATTTATATTTGTTGCCATAGCAACCAGAATTTTTGATGTAGGAACAAAATGAAATGACGTGCATAATGTCCTTATTGCCATCCATCCATGTTTCAAGTTTCATGAAACAATATTAAGAACTTTTAAAGTTATCGCAGGATCCAGATAAGTGTGACAGACTCACAGACTGATAGACTGACAGACACATGGGCACACAGAGCGCAAACCACAAGTCCCCTCCAGTGAAACCAGTAGGGGACAATAAACACTTAAACATGGTTACCTTATACCTTTATTAAATTGCTTTAGTGGTCAATAAGCAAATTAAAACTACAGCCTAGCTTTAAATGGATATAAATGATCATCCAGAAGTGATAACCCTGCTGACATGGGTTGCTGGCCCTCAGAGTAATTGCCCCTGAGAAACCATTTTGTGTTATCTAGAGCAGAGCCCACATTAACAGCAATGAAATATGCAAAAGCCAGACAGCCCTTAACCCTTTCAGTGCGGGAACCAAATTTTAAAGGCCTTTGCAAACAGTTTGGATCCTGATGAGACGCCACCGAACGTGGCGTCTCATCAGGATCAAAACTGTTTGCTATTCTGATAGTATTCTTTGAAAAAAATCGAAGAAAATGCTAATTTTAGAAATTCAGCAGATGACATTTTTGCAGACGACAAATTTCCCAGCATGCAAAGGGTTAACTGTGACATTTTGAAGCATGCTTGCTCAGATTTTCAGTTTCATATAGGGTGGCTTGAAATATGTTCTAGGTCCAAAGAAATAATGAGCAGTCAAGCCTGCTTAGTCTAACTTCACATTTTGATGACTTTATTCAACCAAACTAAAGGCATGACAATGAAGATTATTCTTTTATCAGTTCTATGAAGGGCTATGATAGAAATCTTACACAATATTTGTACAAACTCATTTGTGAAGGATGAACATGTTACATAATAACATAAGAGACATTGGTCCCTAGCATACTTGGGAATTAACAATTATGTTTGCAGCCTGCAGCCTGAATATATATTGTTTTAATGTAGCTCCAAAACAGACAATTATACACTTACGGGTAGATCATGGTACCCTGTCCTTGGCGCTTATTCATCACATAGGACCCTTTGTACATACAGTTCTCTTTAACAGACTTCATCACACCAAAACCTGCAAATAGATCATCATAATGTGTGGGATATGTCTGTTTGAATTGATAGGATCTATGTTAAACTAAAATGCAAGCATAAGAAATTAAATTAACCTAATTTATTATGACAATCGTTAGACTGTTGGAACAACAGAACAAGATTAACAACATTAAGTGGGTGTTTTAAAAATCTGTCTTGTGTTAACTATTTCTTCACTTTGCACACTTAGTCAGTAAACTGCTGTATTAATGCAAATCAAACCTGGCGCAGTTAGGTCGTCTGTTTAGTGGCACATTCTATTGTTAAATGACAAGGAACATGCAACTTTATGATCCATTTTGATTAACAGGCATTTTTATTTGTACAACATTTTTGCCTGATTGCCAGGCAACAAGTCTTTCCGTATTTGCTGTCAGCATTTTTATTGTACTTAAATGGACTAGTTTGAGAAATTCTATGTTGCTGATTTAGTCAATGATAAATTTTTCACATGCTGTTTTCCTCTTAACAATCCCTTGAAAACAACTAAACATTTCATTTCTTACCCCATTTTTTTACTGCAAAATTCTTGTATTTAATTTTCATATCCTGATAACTGCAATTTAAAGCCTCATTTCCCGTACCTTGTCGTCTATTGTTCTCCCACTGGCCTTCGTAAATGGACCCATCGGGCCACAGCATTCTGCCCTTCCCATGAAACTCTCCCTTCACAAACTGGCCCTGATACTTGCAGCCTGACACAGCAAAGTACCGAGTTCCGAAACCCGTAATTTCACCCCCAACAAATGTCCCCTCGTAATAGCTGCCATCTTGGAACGTCAGCTTACCAGTTCCTGGAAAGAGCAATACAATATGTAAATAGTATCAATATAAATTCCTCATAATGATTTTTTTTTTAAACTTAGTAACCATAGTGGATAGATATTTGATGCACTTTATCAAGATTTCCTTTAAAAACATGTTAAACTACGAAAGGGGATATAAATAAGTGTTGGTTTTCAGTCTTATCTGGCAGATCAAAACACATTACATCATACAGTTTTTATAATGAGATATTAAAGTATAGTTTTTGTCAAGTTTAATAATAATGTCTACAGTTCACACAAAATGTCAGTTACAAAGGTTTGTGTCATCAGTCTATGATCAGTATTGATCACAGATTAAAATTGTTGCAAAACATTTTTTTCAGGAGCAAAATCCAAACAATTATGAAATACAGGTTTTTGTTCTTAAGCAGGCCACTCAATCTTACTTTCTAAGGAAAATTTCTGTGTCAAGATGTCTTCTGAAATGATGCACTTTGAAGACAAAATAGTTACCATGTTTTTTGCCATTTTTCCACTGTCCTTCATATTTGAAGAATTTGTTGTCATATTCATAGGATCCGACTCCTGAAAAGTACATTTTAAATGAACACTCAAGAAAGCCATAAGAAAAAGTTTATTGTTTTGTCATACCGTACTCCAAATACGGTGATGTCCACTTAAAATTGCTTGATCAAAAATAATTGTCAAAACCTGATACCTTTTAAACTTTAAAGTGACCTCATATGGTTATGTTTCAATTAAAGCCCTAGTTGATATAATATAGTTCATTCACTTTATAAGGGTTTTAGCTCTAATTAATTACATTTATTTATCTGAAAAAGATTTCCAAAAAGCGTTACAAATGCTTCATAATTTCAAGATAATCATTATCAATAAATAATACATTCTTCTTATTTATTTACTTTTGTTAGCGTCACGAGTATTTAATTTATCTTGTTTGTTTGAATACATGTATATTATATTCTTTGTTTGGGAAAATATGACAGTTCCTTTCAATATTGTCCGGTACCAATAATTGAATAGTTCCTTATAATGATAGTAGGACATTAGCACTCTTGGACATTAGCCCCTAGGACCTTTAACCCTTAGGACGTTAGCCCATACCTATTTTAAGATGACATATCTTTTAAGAAAATTATTCTATTGGTAAAGATAGATGTGTTTGTCAGAAACACAATTCCTCCTACTGGGCCACTTTGATTTTTTTTATCATTTGGCAGGTACAGATAATTATCTCCCTGTAAAGCTTATTACTTCCCTTGGATTTATTTTTTTGACCTTTGACCTTGAAGGATAACCTTGACCTTTCACCAATCAAAATGTGCAGCTCTATGAGATACACATGCGTGCCAAATATCAAGTTGCTATCTGAAGCGACATAGAAGTTATGAGCATTTTTCGAGACCTAAATGCAAAGTGTGACAAACAGACAGCGGATGAACAGACGGACAGTCAGATCACTATATGCCCTCCTTCAGGCATAAATTATTTTTTTTCACTGAAATGCACGGGATGATGAATCCTTCAATATTAAAAAATAGATTGAGGTACACAAAATGTATTTTTTATAAGATTTTTAGTAACAAACAGAGCACATAGTATATGTATATAACTATGTTTTACTTTAATATTGTGTTTATTTTAAGAGTGATTATAACTTAAGAAAAAGTTATTAATGTTTTTAACAAATGGATAAACAACAAGAGTATTGCATCTTCTGTTCTATATGTTTGGCTTCAACTAATTAAAGTAGATTCTGATAGGTTAATTGGTATTACAGTTTACCATTTAATTAATTAATTATTGGTGTTTGTTGAAAAATGATTATGAATTTGACATCATTATGCATTCACATCTTTATTAATGGCTGTATGTGTAAGCACATGTAATCACTTTTAATCTATTTAAAGAAAAGGCATCAAAGAGTTCTTTTGGGGCAACTATTAAAGATCATAATACTATTTCAAAAAAGTAAAACAATGTTCAAAACATCAAAGGATCCTTTTCTTGCAAACTGTTTATGGGTATTGCCCATTTCTATATATATTGGGAAGAAAAATGACTCCAACACACATTAAAAAAATGAACGTTTTAAAACACAAGTTGTAATCTAAATACATGTATAGTAATTTTCACATATAAACAGTGCTATAATTTATTTTTACATAGAATTTAACATTTTATATTTCAAAATTAAAATATGCAGTAAATATATTTGTATTTGTGTTAGGTTATGACATGGGACAAGTCTTTCAATTTGTCATCTGTTGTTTCTGCATTTTTATAATGTTCAAATGTAAGTTACTGGTCCCGTCATTTGACTTCAACCTAGCCCTATCACTGTCTCTGATGCCATGGGGAGTAGAAGAGCTTGCCTTGACTTTGAAAAGTGAAGCTGAAAATTAGATGGCCAAGAGATGGCCTTAGATTGCTCACCTTAGCAATGATATTTAAGAGAATTGTTTTTTTGTTTATATACAGAAAATATACACCATATGATGCCTGGGTGTGGCCAGATTATACCCAAGAGACATTGTTTTAACATACTATACAATGGCAACATACCAAAAATTACATCTCTGTGCCTTTTATTTTTAGTAAAATGCATGTTATTTTGCTATTATTAGATGTCTATAGAACAATATTTAAGCGGGGTGTGAAATGACAATTTTTGTGTTGGACTACTTTATAATGGCACTTACCAAATATTACACCTCAGCGCATAACAAGACATGTATAAAGTAATTATGTTAAGTCTTTATTAAGTATCAGACTTAGCTTGGATTAACCCCAGTGGCATGATTTTAACAAACTTTGCACCATATCCGAAACAATGTCATATAACATATATTACATTTCAAGAGCGATAAGAAGAATTTGGTCTTAATTTGGAATTAACATGGAAAGTTTTCTGTGTCAAAGCCCATTAATACTCAAAATCAACAAATATTTCGTACAATATTTAAAACAAGAGATGTCACAATGCCCCCTATTGCGCTGCTTTGAAATAAAATTTCAATATATCATTTTGCAGGTTTACAAATTATCTCTCTTTTAAAGCTTATTACTTCCCTTGGATTGTATTTTTTTACTTTTGACCTTAAAGGATGACCTTGACCTTTCACCACTCAAAATATGCAGCTCCATGAGATACACATTTATGCCAAATATTAAGATGCTGTCTTCAATATTGGAAAAGTAATGGCCATTGTTAAAGTTTTCAGAAGGACTGACGGACGGACAGACGGACAGAGAGTTCAAATGCTATATGCCACCCTACCTGGGGCATAAAAATAAAGACTACACATTAAAAAATCAATTTCTTTATAGCAAAAGCTCGAATTTCAATGTAAGATTAGGTTTGGTAACATAGATTTAACGTGAAACAAAATGCTCGTAATATTTGTGTGTTCTACGTGAATTTCCGGCTACAATATCCGAACATTTATGAGTGATCGCGAGATTGCCTTCAGGCAGCTTCAGAAGCACAACGTAGTTCTCATGAAAACCTCGTTCTTCCGACCCTGCTCAAAGCCAGTCTTGAGTTCGCTTCCAAATGTTTAGATAAAAACTAGCATTTTGTATCTCGTTAAATCTATGTTACCATACCACATCTAGCGTTGAAATTTTGGCTTTTGCTATAAGGAACACTGATCTTTTTCGGCGTCAGCTGTATACGCCAGCTTTTCACCTTAGCCTGACCTTTGTTAGCGTCAAATAGAATTCAAATAAAACTTCCCGCGGCCAAGTACAGATGAATACACTTCATTGACTGCATTGGCTGATTTGATAATACCACTAGAAATGGGAAACATGTCCGCGTCTTTGTAACACTGTTTTACTGCGTGTTCAGCATGAAACAGTTTTATCTCTAATAAAAAGGCTTTATAGATAGAACAGTTTTACACTCAATCTCGACATCAATACAGTTTGTGTGTACATCTTTTATTTTCAGAGGATTTTCAGCGCGAGAACGTTGTGTACTTAAAGGCCATGTTCTCATATTTAGTACTGACTTCCATATTCCTGTCAACATGTTATATGTAAAAGTATAAAGAGCAGTGGAAGTGATGCCTCACTTTAATGTGTTGCATTTCAACCCGCGAGGTATAAGGGGTCAGTTCGCGGTTAGTGTGTTTGAATGTCAGAGTTTATATACAGGTCAGACCTTCTGTGCTGTTCGGAGTTCGCGGTCAGTTATATAATAGTTATATAATAAAGACGCTATAGCGTGAACTAGGTGAACCGGAATTTTCTTTACCACCAGAAAGATGTGAAATGAAGATATCCAGCGATATTATTTTATGGCATGTCAATAATAGATTCTTAATGTGTTTTCAACAATACCATGATAAATATTATTTTTAATTAATTAACAAGAATTATTCCATCATATTTACTAATGTATTATTGCAGCATATTGACTAATGTATTAAGTATGAGCGCGATGATTCTCGATACTGTTAATAATCGAATCAAATACACGTAGCAATTCCCGATAAACCACTCAAACAGGTTTGTTCGAAGAACGCGCGTATACATATTTAAAATATGTACGGAGACTTCGCGTGTGGCCGGTTGACTTTGGTTTTCTTTTTTGTATCTATAGGTTTATGACCAGCAATATGTAATAATGTAAAATAAGCCGCGAAAACTCCGCGTAACATCCCGTACTGCGTTTGATGCAGCTAAAAACTGCACAGAAAAAGATATTAGCTATCCTTGATCTCATTCATTTAAATCTTTACCTTCCATAAACTCCAACCACAATCAACGCCGTATATCTTTTTTAAAGATATTTCTTGTTTGGTAATGGGTTAACATTTTGAACAGACTTTTTTCAAAACAATTATTCTGTAAATTCCAGTAAAGCAAAAAGCATAATCCCTGCACAGGCTTATCTTGGAAGACACATTTAGCACATGCATAAAGCCCTTTTTCTCAGAACATATTTAGCACATGCATAAAGCCCTTTTTCTCAGAACATATTTAGCACATGCATAAAGCCCTTTTTCTCAGAACATATTTAGCACATGCATAAAGCCCTTTTTCTCAGAACATATTTAGCACATGCATAAAGCCCTTTTTCTCAGAACATATTTAGCACATGCATAAAGCCCTTTTTCTCAGAACACATTTAGCACATGCATAAAGCCCTTTTTCTCAGAACATATTTAGCACATGCATAAAGCCCTTTTTCTCAGAACATATCTAGCACATGCATAAAGCCCTTTTTCTCAGAACACATTTAGCACATGCATAAAGCCCTTTTTCTCAGAACACATTTAGCACATGCATAAAGCCCTTTTTCTCAGAACGTTGCTCACATATAAAATTATCAAGTAGTTTATAAAACACACAATGCAGAATGACCTACAACCGTATGCAATGAATTAACACAAAATGGTATAACAACAATAAAATATAATACTGACTGTCAAACTCAGTGTTTTTTGATGCTGGAAATATGGGTGGTAAATGCAATTTTCCATCTGTTTTGTTATTAGATCTTGCAGTACCGGTAATTTCCCCCGTCTTAAGACTTGAAGAAATAGAACTGACTTCTACATCTTCTGATATCACAAAGTTTTTTGCAAAAGTTCCGATTCCTTCAGAAGCTGCTTGTGTGGTGCTGCGTAACAACATTGCTTTCTTGGATGGAAAATTAGCTTCCCCTGCAGACTTAGCACTCGTCATTAACTCTGGCATTTGAACTAACGAATTTCGCTTAGGTGGGTAATAGTCTGACTTGATCACTGGTTTGTCCAGATTTAAATGAAGGAACTGCCCTGAGGATTGAGACCTCTTCAATTTTTTCTCCATCATTTTTTTGTTGATATCTTGCAAAGTACCAAAAAAGTTAAGTCCAATAATTAATCGTTGTTTTAATAGTTCCTTACACACAGCTTTAGCAGTTATCCACAGAGCATGACCTACAACAGCTTAAGTAATGAAATACAATGTACTTATTGCTTAACAAAAAAATTCAATTTCGTAACCAATTAATCCTTTTCTTCAAGAGGATTTATAACCAATAGTTTAGATTAACAGACCTTGCTTTAAATGTAATAATCAAGAAGTTCTTTTAACATAAAAAAATACATGCATGCAATAACCAGGCACAACTAAGCACCGTTTCTGCACATAAAGAGCCTTGTTGTAGTATTTAGTTTTTTTTTAATTATGTTTGAATAAGAATGCATAAAAAATTGAGAGAAGTCACTGTGTCTAGGTAAAGTGGTAAAAAAAAAAATCTTGTTACAGATTAAAGCACCACCATGACCTTGTAAATGTGCTTATACATGTATGAACAGATTTTGTTAAAGTAGGGCATTAATACTTGATATTTTTTAGCTTTGCACCTGATTGATTGAATAATAACAGGTGGAGAATATCAACAAAAGCAAAAAACATTTTGAACCACAAATCTAACGGTCAAAAATATATTACCATGATCATGTGGTTATGCGGATTTCTATTTTTATACAATAATAACACATTATAATCTTCAGATAGAGCAAAGGTGGGTAATTTCGACACTTTAACATGAAAAACTGATGTATGGTAGTCATACATTGTTGAAATAACCCGCCAAGTGGCTAGACTTAATGTGCATAAACTCTTTTACTTGTACAAATGTGTTGTGTTCTGAGAAAACTGGGCATAAGGCCTGTGCGTAAAGTATCATCCCTTATTTGCCTGTGCAGTCCGTACAGGCTAATCAGGGACTACACTTTTCGTTTTCATGGTATTTCAAGGAAGACCCTTTCAACCGAAAATCTAGTTTAAGCTGAAAGTGTCGTCCCTGATTAGCCTGTCTGGACTGCACAGGCTAATCTAGGATGACACTTTACGCACATGCATTAATCCCAGTTTTCTCAAAACAAGGCTCAAATGATCATCATAATTCTAAAAAAAGAATTACAGTCTGCACAGGCTAATCTGGGATGACACTTTATGCACATGCATTAATCCCAGTTTTCTCAGAACAAGGCTCAAAATGATCATAATAATTCTTAAAAAAAGAATTACAGATTTGTTATCCCTTAGAAAGTTAAATTTAATTAAAGAACTTTCTTACTAAATTAAAGTTTTACAAGCTTCATTTTAAACCCTAAGATACTGATGAGAAGCAAACAGCTTAAAACCTAAACAGACTGCAAGTAGCTCGCAGGCTGTTTTGGTTTATGCTGTTTGTACATCGCCATTTCACTTCGCTTCTGAGTGGGAACTGTTGAACTGATCATACAGTTATCAATTTTGCTGATCGTTAACCGCGGAGTCCCAAATCATGCAAACACTGCGTATCGCGGGATTTTCTTAAGAGAAGAGAAGCGAGAGAAATTGGGGAAAACGCGTGGACTGTACTGTATATCAGCAGGTATTTTGACAGTGGTCGGCTAATTTAAACACTTCATGATATGACACATAATGGATTCAGTATTCTTATAATCATTTTTATTTAAAAAAAACCACTACTTTCTATTATGTTAAGTGTATAAATGAGCCATGCTCTGTGAAAAGGGGGTTAAATGCATCTGCGTAAAGTGCCGTCCAAGATAAGCCAGTGCAGTCTGCAAAAGGCTTATCAAGGAAGACACTTTTGGCCAAAACTAGATTTTCCCAAAGAATAGACTGTCTGTGAACAAAAAATACCATAAAAGCGGAAAGTGTCGCTACTGATTAGCCTGTGCTGATTGCGCAGGCTAATCTGGGACGACACTTTATGCATATGCATTAAACCCCTTTTTCACCAAGCAAGGCTAATATGTTTTAATTATACTATCTGCGCTTATTCTTGTGTCCTAATAGGGGATAAGACTGTAAAGAAATATATAAAATGATTTTAAGTATGTTAATGTAATAGTATGCTTGTGGAATAAGTAGATCTAGTGATTGACTCAAGATTACCTTGGCAAACAAAACAACACTGCTAAATAAGAAATTAAAAGGATGTTATTTTTCACTTTTTGAATCAGTTATTGTAAATCCTACTTAACCTCACATTGATATCTAGCAAAATGTACCACATGGTGTTTGATGCATGCTCCACACATGAATGGCTTTGGTGCAATGTGATTTGCTATGTATTTGCACCTTTAGTGCACGACATGCCATTTTCTTGGGATTAACTTGCATGAAACCCATGCATTCAGAATTACCACCATCAGTAATTCATACTGGGATATGTGTTTGTTGACTGAGAGAGGTCTGGCTTTTAACTCAACTTTTGTTTCTTTCCAAAAGTCAATAAAGACTACAAGTCAGTTCACCTTTCCTTGTTGCTTGTCTGAGCTCTACAAGCTCGATCTTTGGCTTCAAGTTTGTGTTTCATCAATTATTTGCAGATTTTGAGTTTCCTCCCTTTTGTTTTCAAGTTTAACCCTTTGCTTGCTGGGAAATTTGTCATCTGCTAAATGTCGTCTGCTGAATTTCTAAAATTAGCATTTTCTTTCATTTTTTTTCAAAGAATACTATCAAAATAGCAAACAGTTTGGATCCTGATGAGACGCCACGTTCTGTGGCATCTCATCTGGATCCAAACTGTTTGCAAAGGCCTTCAAAATTCGGTTCCAGCACTGAAAGAGTTATAATAGAGATCAATATTGTTTTTTCCTTTTCCGTTCTCTCAGATTATTTCTGAGCAATCTTTACCATATTTTAGTATGTTACAAACCAGCTGCATCGGAGCAGAATTCTGTGACTCCCTTTAATGCCCATAATGCCAAAAACAGCAATAAATTAATGAAGTCATCACAATTTGTTTGAATTGTTGATGCAAACAAGGAGATGCTGGATTGATCAATGCTAACTTGTGACTTTTTATAGATTTTGTCATAATTTTGGACATACATTTACCAGGAATGGACATTTTAAAGGCCATGCTGAAAGAAGTAAATAAAAATTGTAGAAATGAGGCGACTGACTGATTTACCAAGCAGTCCACAAATAAAGTATTAGATTACATAAATGTTAAAATAAACAAGCTAATAACAAATTAAGAGCTGGGTGGAGCACAGTGAAACAGACTGCAGAATCATCATTGAGAAACACCTGCAATATCGACATGAGCTTTTCCACAACGTCATTGACTTTGAGAAAGCTTTCAACCGCCTGTGGTATGATGGCCTATGACATGTTATGAGAGGATTCAACATTGACGAAGGGCTTGTGCAATTAATTCATTACTCTACAAAAACACCAGGGATGTCTGCTCTCTCCTGTCATGTTCAACCTTTTCCTTGAGAAGATAATGCAGGAGACTCTCCATGACCACCACACCTCTCTCTCCGTCAGTGTAAGACCCATTTACAACTTAAGTTTCACTGATGAAATTGACGTCATGGGTGGCACCAGCAGTTAACTTCAAGATCTCAACAACAGACTCTATGAAAGAGCAATAGCATAAGGGATGGAGGTCAGCATAGAAAAGTGATACTAATAGTACATTTCAATAGTATTTTTCATTATTTAAATACACCATTCCTTTTCCTTATTGTGGGTCAAAAAGTTTGAAACTGTGAATCTTTTTATCTGCATACTTAAGGTCATTTTAGTTTCTTCTTTTTTGAATGATATATGTCCAAGTGTGTGAGTTATACCACCTTAAGTAATTACCTCTATTTTTAATTCATCCATCCATAATGATGTTTTACAATTTATCCTGATATTTTATAATTTACTAAAATATATTCAGAGTAAAGTCAATAAATTATTATCCTATAAGAGACTAAAGTGTGAATGATCTGATGCAATACCAAATATGTTAAATACTCAGGACTTAGGTTCTTGACATTGTTACATGAATACTGGGTACCTTATCCTATGTATGTGCCTTAATTGTGTGAATGAACAGATGCAACATCAAACAAAAATATACTCAGGTCTTCCTTTCTTGACATGTTTACACTAATACTGGGTTATTGCAAGTTGTTGACCCCATCATAATAAACGTTAACAGCCAGGGCCCTTGCTACACATTGGGGGATTGGGGCCGGGGCCCATAGAGATGGGAATTTCATGTCATTTTGGGCGAAAAGGGGAATTTTAGAAGGTTAATAGCAAGATACCAGCTGGCAACATAGGTATAAACGTAAATAAAGGGGGGAGGAATTTACGCTCAAACAGGGGAAAAAAGTATACAATTTAAAGGGGGCAATGAGGCCAAATTTCGGCCACAAAAACGGTCAAACAAGGGCCCTGAGTCAGCAAATAAATATCATTTTTTTAATATGTGTCAAAAACAGCCTGATCCCAATACAAATGTAGTACAGTGAACTTTTGACTGCACTAATAGGCATTTGTACAAGATAAGTGGATTAAAGGATAAAAATAAAAAAATAATTCACAATAGAAAATACATACATGCCAGAATTTTTTAGGTCCAAAGCAGGACATTCTATAAAAAAATTGTAGGGACATTTGACCAAAAAGCAGGACACCTAAAACAATCATTCCACCTTTACTGTAGTCAGTATAGTAATAACAAAAACTCTTGATACTTTTATTCAAGACATAAAACATCTGATAAGTAGTATGAAATCTAAAACATAACAATAAGAGTTTTATTAAATAAGACAATAGCAAACAACGAAGATAATATTCATCTTTTTAGAGTACAAAATCTGGAACATTACGACAACAATACTCATTATATTACTTTCAATGGCAAACATTAACGCAGGGGAGGCTTTCCAGTACACTGAAAGTACGGGTTACAGTAAACTATCTAAGACAAGATGGGTACCACTTCTACTGTTTGTTGCGATGTTCTTTTAAGCATGTATCCATGCGCAGTTTGTTACTTGTCAATTGTCGCGGCTTAATTGGAGTAGGGTCAAACTGTCATGCATAGCACCTCGTTGTTTTTAGCTTAATTGGAGTAGGGTCAAACTGTCATGCATAGCACATCGTTGTTTTTATTACAATTACACTAGACAGGATGGGTATCACTTATTGGACTGTTTGTTGCGATTTTGGTATATTGCACATTCGGATTATCCCGCTATTTTGGAACTAAACATTACATGTGAAAGACTCATAAATGATGTAGAGTTAATTTTACAAAACCGTTTTGTAAACCGTTTCAAACAAAGACAAAAACAAACACATTTTCAACATTAATTTCATTCTATCTTGAAGACCACCATGAAGACCACCATGGTGTGAATGCCTGATTAAATCAATAATTAGCAGATAAATCGCTGATAAGGTGTCATAAACAACACTGGTACACACGAGAAGTAGAATCGGATTGTTAATTGGGGGCAATAAAGGGATTAGCGGTGGTAAGTGTTAGCGAAACAGAGCTTGAATAGCGAATTTAATTGGGAACCTATAGACCTTACATCGTTTTTTACGAATGTCAGGACAAATCGTCTCATATCGGGACGCTGGGACAAAGGGCCCAAGAGCAGGACTGTCCCGCCGAGATCGGGACGTCTGGCATGTATGGAAAATATGAATTAAAAGTTGTCATAACTATAAGGAAATATTGCACCAAAAAGATTGCATTTTAGAAAACATGAGAATCCACAATAAGTGTGGACATGTCTAATATCAGAATTCAATTACAAGCAAGTACACAATCTGCACATCATAGAGAGAAGCTAATTAGCATAAATGTTGGTTTTCAACAATGCTGTTGGTATATGCTCAAATATAAAGGTATAAATTGTTACCACTTGATAAAATATGTGTGATGTAACATCAATAAGCCCTGTACTTTTAGTTTGTTTGTTGTTTTTTTCAAAATATTTTTTTAAGCAGATTACAATGGCCAAAGCCCAAATCTATTGAAACACATATCCCAAATGCTCTTTAAAAATGTCACATGATAAATAGTTAATAAGTCTTTTTAGTCAATATATTGCAAGTAGATGTGTTAGAAAATTACGTGCCTTTCATGGGCAATATTCACAGTTCAGTTCAACATAAATTCACCTTTAATAACTCATTATCAGACCTAATGTGTTGGCAGAGATTGGCGATTAAATTAATCTAAAGGACTATAATGATTTAATGTATGTTTTATTTTCTTGTTGAACTTTCAAACTATTGATTTTGTATTTAAAACCTTTTTAACTTTGTTTGGTTTTGCTGTAAGGCAGATTAATAGAAGGCTTCAGTTGTTCACGAATATGAACACACCGTATAAACCTTCAAATGAATACAATTCATTTAATAATTTTTAAAACGATTGCTTTTGTGTGTGTAATACCTTCTCTTATACATTTATGTTTGTCTCCAGAATACTTGTCTCTTCTTTCTACTTTAGTAGCCATGTTGTTTATGCTAACAACCGCTGAATGTATGTAGCATATATTTCGGGGAGGTATAAAACCCGGAACTATCCGGAAATCTTTATGGTAAAACCCGGATCCGATATAAATGGTTATAACTTCATTATTATTCGTCCGATATTAATTATAATGGTACCGTTGTAAAGAAGATCCTCTACAGATTCTAACCATATCAAAATATTTTATGGCAGGGTCGTAGTCGGCCTGTAAATCGCGGACAAAGTCGGCCTGTTTTAACGTTTTTTTTTACACACGCAAATGCCGAAAAGAAAACCCGGATCCGATATAAATGGTTATAACTTCATTATTATTCGTCCGATATTAATTATAATGGTACCGTTGTAAAGAAGATCCTCTACAGATTCTAACCATATCAAAATATTTTATGGCAGGGTCGTAGTCGGCCTGTAAATCGCGGACAAAGTCGGCCTGTTTTAACGTTTTTTTTTACACACGCAAATGCCGAAAAGAAAACCCGGATCCGATATAAATGGTTATAACTTCATTATTATTCGTCCGATATTAATTATAATGGTACCGTTGTAAAGAAGATCCTCTACAGATTCTAACCATATCAAAATATTTTATGGCAGGGTCGTAGTCGGCCTGTAAATCGCGGACAAAGTCGGCCTGTTTTAACGTTTTTTTTTACACACGCAAATGCCGAGAAGAAAACCCGGAACCGATATAAATGGTTATGACTTCATTATTATTCGTCCGATATTAATTATAATGGTACCGTTGTAAAGAAGATCCTCTACAGATTCTAACCATATCAAAATATTGTATGGCAGGGTCGTAGTCGGCCTGTAAATCGCGGACAAAGTCGGCCTGTTTTAACGGTTTTTTTTACACACGCAAATGCCGAGAAGAAAACCCGGAACCGATATAAATGGTTATAAATGCATTATTATTCGTCCGATATTAATTATAATGGTACCGTTGTAAAGAAGATCCTCTACAGATTCTAACTATATCAAAATATTGTATGGCAGGGTCGTAGTCGGCCTGTAAATCGCGGACAAAGTCGGCCTGTTTTAACGTTTTTTTTTACACACGCAAATGCCGAGAAGAAAACCCGGAACCGATATAAATGGTTATAACTTCATTATTATTCGTCCGATATTAATTATAATGGTACCGTTGTAAAGAAGATCCTCTACAGATTCTAACCATATCAAAATATTTTATGGCAGGGTCGTAGTCGGCCTGTAAATCGCGGACAAAGTCGGCCTGTTTTAACGTTTTTTTTTTACACACGCAAATGCCGAAAAGAAAACCCGGATCCGATATAAATGGTTATAACTTCATTATTATTCGTCCGATATTAATTATAATGGTACCGTTGTAAAGAAGATCCTCTACAGATTCTAACCATATCAAAATATTTTATGGCAGGGTCGTAGTCGGCCTGTAAATCGCGGACAAAGTCGGCCTGTTTTAACGTTTTTTTTTACACACGCAAATGCCGAAAAGAAAACCCGGATCCGATATAAATGGTTATAACTTCATTATTATTCGTCCGATATTAATTATAATGGTACCGTTGTAAAGAAGATCCTCTACAGATTCTAACCATATCAAAATATTGTATGGCAGGGTCGTAGTCGGCCTGTAAATCGCGGACAAAGTCGGCCTGTTTTAACGGTTTTTTTTACACACGCAAATGCCGAGAAGAAAACCCGGAACCGATATAAATGGTTATAAATGCATTATTATTCGTCCGATATTAATTATAATGGTACCGTTGTAAAGAAGATCCTCTACAGATTCTAACCATATCAAAATATTGTATGGCAGGGTCGTAGTCGGCCTGTAAATCGCGGACAAAGTCGGCCTGTTTTAACGTTTTTTTTTACACACGCAAATGCCGAGAAGAAAACCCGGAACCGATATAAATGGTTATAACTTCATTATTATTCGTCCGATATTAATTATAATGGTACCGTTGTAAAGAAGATCCTCTACAGATTCTAACCATATCAAAATATTTTATGGCAGGGTCGTAGTCGGCCTGTAAATCGCGGACAAAGTCGGCCTGTTTTAACGGTTTTTTTTACACACGCAAATGCCGAAAAGAAAACCCGGATCCGATATAAATGGTTATAACTTCATTATTATTCGTCCGATATTAATTATAATGGTACCGTTGTAAAGAAGATCCTCTACAGATTCTAACCATATCAAAATATTTTATGGCAGGGTCGTAGTCGGCCTGTAAATCGCGGACAAAGTCGGCCTGTTTTAACGTTTTTTTTTACACACGCAAATGCCGAAAAGAAAACCCGGATCCGATATAAATGGTTATAACTTCATTATTATTCGTCCGATATTAATTATAATGGTACCGTTGTAAAGAAGATCCTCTACAGATTCTAACCATATCAAAATATTTTATGGCAGGGTCGTAGTCGGCCTGTAAATCGCGGACAAAGTCGGCCTGTTTTAACGTTTTTTTTTACACACGCAAATGCCGAGAAGAAAACCCGGCCTGGGTTGCTCTACCAATTAAGCTATCTGACCTTTTGAAAAATATGTAGGTAAACTGCAATTCTGTATAATTGCATGAATGACTTGCTCAGCAAAAGTTTACAGTTATTCGCACATCCCTGCTCATAGCAAAACACAATTGACTAACATAAAATCTTTTTCCGTAAATTTATAAATCTTTAATCGAAACATCTTCATTCATTTTCATAAGATAATGTTTTATTAATTTTGCATTGCCTTGTAGCTTTACATTTAAATTAGGAGATTTGTGACGTATATCGTGTGTGGTCATTTCAGTGACGAAAAAAACTAGTTTAACCTCAAAATATTTAACATACAGTCCACACAGGCTAAACAGGGTCGACACTCTTCGCTGTTATGACATTTTTCGTTTAAATGAAGTCTCTTCTTAGCAAAGATACCACCCCTACCACCACCACCACCAGCCCTACCACCATCACCGCCACCACCACCACCACCCCAACCACCCTTACTACCACCACCCCCAACACTACCACAACCACCCCTACTACCACCACCACCACCACCACCCCTACCATCACCCCCAACACTACCACAACCACCCCCTTCTACCACCACCCCTTCTACCACCACCCGTACTACCACCACCACCACCAACAACAACACCACCGCCACCCCTACCACCCCTACCACCACCGCCACAACTACCACTACCACCACCCGTACTACCACCACCACCAACACTACCACCACCGCCACCACCACCCCTACCACCACCAACACCACCACCAATACCACCCCTGCTACCACCAGCCCTATTACCAACACCACCACCATCACCACACCAATACTGCGCTCTTAATTAGAATCGCATAAACGGTTTTGGTGGCATTGTTGATGACGTAAATTACTTAGATTATAAGACTTATACTACTAAATGCTGATTGAGCAAATACGACGTAAACAGATCATAATTTCAACAAAGTCATAATCTTGATGCAATTTATGTTTTTATGAACGTGTTTACACGAGCATTAATTTGTACCCGCGCTTTCGGTAAATCTAGTAACCGTTTATAGATATATAAATATATTTACGTAAAACAATGACACTGCGATAAGATGCACTAACGCGCATAATATAAAATGGTTTAAGAAATCAAGTATATTATGACCAGGTCGGAAATTAACTCATTAGCAATGGTTACCCACGCTTGATTTATAACTAACAGACCCTAAAAACAACGACAATATTTACATAGCTTACAATTAAAGACTATATCAGTTATAAATTATGTCAACCCTCCTGAACATCAACATACAACGGACAGTGAACGAGTACATGTATTTCATCCTCGATCTTATCTGTACAATGAAAACAAGTTCTGTTACATAGCTCATTATTTTCATTCCGGTCGGTCTCTAGCCTGACTACTGAACATACTAATATTCGCGAATAAACCTGAGTTCACAGAAATGAATGCTATTTACATTATTATTTCATGTTTCAAAATCAGTGTGCACTTAATCAACTAGATCTAATAATTAGCACTTACTCATTCGTACAATAACAAAAAATCTGTATAAATTAAGACTCGTTTCATGAAGACTGAAATCAAAATCATGATGAGAGCTCGAATATACGAATTTGAGTTTGTTAGTGAATTTTACTTTAAACGAGAACATTGCACAATGAATGCATACTAATTCGTTGATTTTGGACCAATTCGTACAAGTTTTTACCCGCAGCCTTGGAGCGTTCAAGTCTCTCTCTCTCTCTCTCTGGTGTTAAATGCAATATACGTTTACAATCTCATATTTTTGTGCAGTTATTTCAGCTTGTGGTCTTGTTTACATAAGACGTTTAAAACGATTTTACTACTAGCGAAAGGCAAGTCAGTCTTTCGTTGATTTTTTTGTTCTAAAAAGTGCTTTCTGCAATGCGTGCTTATACTTTTGTAAGATACGCTAAAGAGAAGTACAATTCCTTTTACCAAAATATGAATCATTTTCTGCACACGTGAAATGCAAATTATTTCATTGCGAATGAGATGCTAATAGACTGATGTAATGACAGCGATGAATTTAAAGAATCTGTTTGTCTTACATGTACACTATACATGAAAGGAAGGTATCATTACTCTCGTTTATTTTATATATATTATTATGAAAAATTATTTCGTTAAAGGCATAGTCAAACGGAAAAACTTTTCATGGTTATTATAATATATCATTCCTTCACTAAAATGAATGATATATCTTTGGATAATTGTCAATTTTGTGGTTTAAATTTGAAATGTCATAATATGTAACGTCTCTTACAGAGTATATTATATATACGATTTTGTAGTGACTGTCATGTTTTATACATAGCACACACAATGCACCCATATCCGATTTTTCGTCATTTAAAGTCAAAAGTTTCAATTGGTTGCATCAAAATATCACTCACTACAAGTTGGTTTTTAACTACTTCAAAAAATGAAAATGCCCCTTTAATTGACTATAGAGGATTTGACACCATTGAGTTAATGCTGTTAGTACAGATGACATAATAGTTTCAGATTTTAATTCGCACCGTTCGCTTAACTCAACGTTCAATGGCACGCGAACTTATTATTGTAACTAATGCAAGCTAAAAATAATATGTGAATATTTTCTAAAAAAACCACTATCCTGCGAAAATGGATCTTATTTAATTGTGGTTCCCTCTTATGTTGTCCGTCGACTTTAAGAATAATGTGTCAGTAATAAAAGTATTGTACATATTCACATGCTTTGTAATAAATGAAAGATGCAAATGTGTCCAATTCATCTTTTTCAGTGCGCTTAATGTAGCTTCTTTAATATCCAACTTAATTAGCGCCGTCTTTATTAAGGCTATGTCTATTTTAAGAACAGATTACGGGGCGCCTATATTACAGTGAAGTTTATACTAATGTGCAACAATGATGTGGGTCCACTCTCGTTGTTTATTTTATATGTACATAACAATTTGGCAATAAATGACATCAGTTATTTTCAGTAAATCCAATTTGTTCATAACAGTAGCCAGGTGCCTGAGATAGAGCTGATAAATAGGGATAACCACAGCAGGTGGCTAATACACAGTGTAGACTTCCCCTGTTGTATTATTGGAATTGTTTTTTATCTGATTGGCATTTATGAAGTGTATTAATTCGGGTCTGTTGGCGATCATTTTATGTGCAAAACTGTGTTTCTTACTGACTTTCAATCGTTATGCTTTTAAACACAATTTCATGAAACCATTTAATTAAATACATTGGCGCGTTGGAACATGAATTGTAAATCAAGCTGAGTGGTATCAGTTTTTAAATCGCATAACTCGCTTAAATCAACGTTCAATATCACGCACGCTTAACAAAATTATAAAAACATCACGTGATTCATTATATTGGTTTAAAAAAGTATGTACACATATGATATGTATTGTTATATTTTGTTTTTGTTTTTAATCAACAAGAAAAAATAAAACATTGTCATATATATAGCGCTTTACCTTTGCAAAATTCTACATTACATAAAGAAGTATCGTATTTGTTAAAGTGAACATGCTTGACATATTTATAATGCATTATTACAAGTAATATAGTGCACACGGAATGTGACCTTTAACTTTATGCAATCCACATTTTTAAGCGTCGTATTGTAACAGTAGCAGACAACAGGCATCAGGTTAATAAGAATAACTGATGTATTTATAGAACGTGAATAAAATCACCAAGTAACATGTTTTGAAATTACAAATAATAGTATAACATTATTCATCTATCAATAGTCATTAAAAGCTATGTTTAAAAGCAAATAATATCAAAATGTTTGCCGAAATAAACAATTGTGCTGTGTTTGTGTCACGCTCTATTGGTATTTAAGTCGGTCCATACAATCACCGAAAAGCACCGAAAGGCACTCAATTTCTCTCTCTATATATGCAATATATCGTTTCTAGCGTGTGTTAACGGGTTTAATTAGTTATTAATGGTTATATGAATGTATGTCTATACTACATTTTGCCCAAAATTGGATTAATATCGGCAATATACCGACCGAATAGCAATTCATGTCAAGACCGAAAAGCAATCAATTTCTTGTATATAAATGAAAAATTGCGTTTCTATTGTGTGAGTAACGGATTAAATGAGTTATAAATGGTTATATTTTATGCATACTTATACTACCTTTTGTTTATTATGATGTATTAATGCCCAAAATTGGATAAATATCGGCAATATACCGCCCGAAAAGCACTTCATGTGACGACCGAAAAGCACTCAATTTCTCGCTATATATATGAAAACTTGCGTTTCTATTGTGTGTAAACGGACTAAATTAGTTATAAATGGTTATATTTCATGCATATTTATACTACCTTGTGTTTATTATGATGTATTAATGCCCAAAATTGGATAAATATCGGCAATATACCGACCGAAAAGCACTTCATGTGAAGACCGAAAAGCACTCGATTTCTCGCAATATATATGCAAAAATGCGTTTCTATTGTGTGTTAATGGACTAAATTAGATAAAAATGGTTATATTTCATGCATATTTATACTACCTTGTGTTTATTATGATGTATTAATGCCCCATATTGGATAAATATCGGCAATATACCGACCGAAAAGCACTTCATGTGACGACCGAAAAGCACTCCCGCGACAGCACAGAATCACCGAAAAGCACTCAATTTCTTCATATTTTCATGAAAGTAAGCCATAAGTGCCGTTTATAATGGATTGAAAACATGTACGTATTAATTAAGTAATTAATCACTTCGTTAAATATTGATTTAAGTGTAAAGATCACGCACAAAAGTATTTTTATTTGCAACCGAAAAGCACTATCGCGCCAGCATAGAATCACCGAAAAGCACTCAATTATTCTATATATACATGAAAGTAAACTATAAGGGCCGATTTTAATGGAGTGAAAAAATGTACATATTTATTTAGTCAATAATGACTTCGTTAAATGTTGATTTAAGTATAAAAATAAAAAAGGCAGTTCTTCTGTTCATTTGCAGCAAATTAAAGGTTAAAGACCGAATGTTTAAAAAAAAAACTGCTATTTTATGAATATATATCAAGCACGTACACTTAACCAAAAAATACGATATTTCTTTATTTAATGTAGAATTTTGAAAAAGTAAAGCGCTTTATACATAACAATGCTTCTTTCTGGTACTTCTTGAGTAAATAAACAACAATGTACAGCATATTATATTTGTACATAATTTATAAAAAGAACTATGCGCGTCCCATTGAACGTTGAGTTAAGCGAGAGTTGAGAATTAAATTACACATTCATTGTTTCATTATTTCTTTTTTACATTGAAATGATTAAAAAATTAAGTCAGAAAACCAGCTTTGCTGCATTAAATGACCTTTAACAAAACGCCATCAGACCCGAATGAATACACGTCATTTATTCCAAGCAGGTAAATAACAAATACTATAATAAAACAGGGGAAGTCTACACTGTGTATAAGCAACCTGCTGTGGGTATCGTATCAGCTCAATACACAGGAACATGGTCATAATGGCTACTGTACTGGAAAATTGGATTTACAGTCAAAATAACCAATTTCGTTTATGTCTACACTGTGTATTAGCAACTTGCTGTGGTGATCTTATCAGCTCAATACACAGGAACATGGCTACTGTACGGAAAAAAATGGATTTACAGCCAAAATAACTGATTTCATTTATTGCTGAAGTGGTGTGTATTTAAATTAACAACGAGCATTGATCCACCTCACCGTTGCACATTATATTAAATTAATTAATTTAATGAACTAATTAAAGGCGGCGCTAATAAAGTGTGAAGGTGGAAATTAAGAAATAAGATATATTTTCGCATGACACTGAATACACACGATACATGGATAAAATATAAATAAGACACATTTGAATCTTTCATTTCTCCAACAAAATAGCACGTAGTCACATATATCAGATAGCTTAAAGACCAGAAAACAATATAAGTTAGACACATTTGCATCTTACATGTCTTAAAAAAAACAAACATGTGAATCTAAAGCAATACATTTATTACTGACACTACCTATTCTATATGTTGGCGGACAGCATAAGTTCAAAGAAGGAACCACAATTAAATAAGATCCATTTTCGAATGATAATGATTGTATAGCAAGAAGTCATATATTAATTCTAGCTAAACTTGCATTAGTTAAAATAATTGTGTTCATTAAGTTCACATCAATCTGTTCTGTAAAAAGAGATAGAACAGATTAAAGACGGCGCTAATAAAGTGTGAAAGTGCGCGTGCCTTTGAACGTTGAGTTAAGCGAGAGGTGCGAATGAAATTACACATAATTAAAAACTGATACTATTGTGTCACCTTGCATTGTGCTAACATCAATAACTCAAAAGTGTCTCGATGCTCGCGCAATAAATGGTTTTAATGGAACCATTAAAATCGCTATTATTAATACAAAGCACATGAACTAAAATTCATGCTGCAATTTCTATTTAAGAGTTTCACGTCAATTAGAAAAACTTAAAACATTTACATCAATTTACGTATAAGATGATAAACAGCATGAAGTGCTTTTCGGTTGGTACATTGCCGATATATTTATAACTTGCTACCAGTTGATTATAACTATATATTTTATTTGATATTTTACATGACTGTCTTAGTCCTCTAAGCCGAAATGATCCGTAAACTAAAAAAGTTTCTTTGTGTCGTATAAATTAAACTAAATTTTGATTCACATCGTGCATCGAATCATTTCTGTCGGTCATGTCGGTTGATATTCATTATTTTTCTGGGATTGTTTTAGTATGATGCTGCTGCCTTTGCAAATATAACAGAATAGTTTATTTTTGACTTAAGCATGTGAAGCTCATCGTTATTAACATACATATAAATAACAGCATGCGTTGAAGTACACCCAAAAACACACATAATTTTAAAGAATAAATAATCTAAATAAACACGAAATATATTTCGTGAACATATTTCGTGAGAATGGTACATGGATGGGTTTAATACACAGTGGTCACACAATGTTATGCATATAGGTTTACAAAAATATAGATACAGTTACATATTTCTGACCTTATTTTTTTTTGTGAAAAATGTACTTCTATTTAACACTACATATATATGACATTTTCTCTTATTTTAAAGCATGTTAAACAATACATGGCTAGCTTTCTTAATACAGTTTTGTTTGTGCTATTAAGTAGTTTAATAAACATGAACATATTCGGTCGGATTCTATAATATTTCGGAATTAATGCATTCCTAACATCATTATAATAAGGACATTTAAGAACAAAGTGAAATTCATCCTCGATGTCATTTAGGTTACATAATATACATTTGCGTTGATCTCTGTCAATAAGTGTATATTCAGTTATTATCCTTTATAAAAGTGCGGCTCGTGTGAATTTGTGAATAGCAGAAGCATTTGTCTGCTTAATTAAGATCCGTGTTAGTGTTCGTGTGTCGTATGAATAGATATCGTTGCAGGAAATTACAATGATCCGTAAATTTAAGATCTGTACAGTATTGACGAAATCAGAATGAAGTATCTGGCTTATTTGGTATTTTTGCCACACATGTTTTTCTTAACTTTTATTTAATTTAAATCCGTTTATAGGAACTCTATATATATATATATAGCGAGAAATTGAGTGCTTTTCGGTCTTCACAGGAAAAGCATTTCGGTCGGTATATTGCCGATATTTATCCAATTTTGTAGTATAGACATACAATCATATAACCATTAATTAACTAATTAAACCCGTTAACACACACTAGAAACGATATATTGCATATATATAGCGAGAAATTGAGTGTATTTTCGGTGCTTTTCGGTGCTATTCGATGCTTTTCGGTACTTTGCGGTGATTGTATGCACCCGTAAATAACTATGTATAGACATCGTGAACAATACATAGTGAGCAATCTACCCATATATACAATATATAATCATATCATAATATATATATATATATATATATATATATATATATATATATGTACTGTGCACGGTACTTACCGAAAAGAAAGGCGCAACTTCAAAAACGTCCCTCTCGTACATAAACTGGAGCGTTTTATATCCAGAATACGAGAACACTGTGTACGATCCCTTACACAAATAATCAGACAAGTACTTTGTCTGGCTATGTCCCACTACTAAAGGCATTGTTAGTAAATAAAATCAAACACAACAATTCGAGCACAAGGTCAATTAACACACTTTATATCAACACCGATTCATAAAATGTTTATATGATTTATATCGTGATCAAAGCTAGACTTGTATTGCAGTTATGATTTTTTTCTTAACAAAAAACTTCTTATTTAAGTATTCGGATCGGAACGGTTTGACAACAAGCTGTATATCTACCCAAGACCCAAATCTTCGATTGACAGTAAGTAAGAACAACATGCCAAGAGCAGATATACAAGGGTGGCACTAACCTGTGATCGCGACCATTGTATCCTTAATTGGCAGTTGTTGTTACTGTGTCCCCGGAAAATTTCAGGGTATTGCATGAACCATGTCACGAAATTGACATTTAACTGGTAATATCAATGTCAAAAGTAGCAGTAACAGACATAGTTACCGTGACTTAGTGGTCTAAGGTGCCCATCTACCTACCCAGGGGTTGTGGATTGATATGGCATCTTTTCATATTGGTATTAACACGGCCGTAGGAATAGGTCCATTGTTTACATTACAATGGTATCAAATAATGTATGGTCGGTTGGGAAAGTGATGATTTTATCACCTTTTCCGGGTAGTCCTATAGGCATTTGCGCGTGTACAAAACGTTAAAATAGGCCGTTTTTGACCGCGATTTACAGGCTGAATCTGAACCTGCCTTAAAATATTTTTAGATGGTTAGAAACTGTGGAGGTTCTCCTGTACTACAATACCATTATAATTAATATCGAGTCAATAATACTGTTTTATAACCCCGTTTACCTTCTCCGGGTTTTCCTTAAGGCATTTCCGTGTGTAAAAAAAACCGTTAAAACAGGCTGACTTTGACCGGGATTTACAGGCGGACTCTGACCCTGCCATAAATTATTTTGACATGGTTAATAACTGTGGAGTATCTTCTTTACAACGGTACCATTATAATTAATATCGGACGAATAATAATGCATTTATAACCATTTTCGCTTTGATGCTTCGCCTTATTTCATATTATGCTTTCTCACAATATTTTTTACATATTTAGAAACAGTGGAACAATACCGTAACAACGGTACCAAAAATGTATGGTCGGTTGGGAAAAGGATGCTTTTATAACCCCTTTTAGCTTTTCCGTGTTTTCCTCAAGACATTGTTCTGTGTTAAAAAAAACACGGTATTTTTCGGTCAACTTTTACCGCACAGCGATTTACAGGTTAACACTGTCCCTGCCATAAAATATTTTAACATTATTAGAAACTGTAGAGGATCTTCTTTACAACGGTACCATTACAATTAATATCGGACGAATAATAATGCATTTATAACCATTTATATCGGTTCCTGGTTTTCTTTACGGCATTAGCGTGTGTAAAAAAAAACCGTTTAAAACAGGCCGACTTTGTCCGCGATTTACAGGCCGACTACGATCCTGCCATAAAATATTTTCATATGGTTAGAAAATGTAGAGGATCTTCTTTACAACGGTACCATTATAATTAATATCGGACGAATAATAATGCATTTATAACCATTTATATCGGTTCCGGGTTTTCTTTACGGCATTTGCGTGTGTAAAAAAACCGTTAAAACAGGCCGACCTTGTCCGCGATTTACAGGCCGACTACGACCCTGCCATAAAATATTTTGATATGGTTAGAATCTGTAGAGGATCTTCTTTACAACGGTACCATTATAATTAATATCGGACGAATAATAATGAAGTTATAACCATTTATATCGGTTCCGGGTTTTCTTCTCGGCATTTGCGTGTGTAAAAAAAACCGTTAAAACAGGCCGACTTTGTCCGCGATTTACAGGCCGACTACGACCCTGCCATACAATATTTTGATATGGTTAGAATCTGTAGAGGATCTTCTTTACAACGGTACCATTATAATTAATATCGGACGAATAATAATGAAGTCATAACCATTTATATCGGTTCCGGGTTTTCTTCTCGGCATTTGCGTGTGTAAAAAAAAACGTTAAACAGGCCGACTTTGTCCGCGATTTACAGGCCGACTACGACCCTGCCATAAAATATTTTGATATGGTTAGAATCTGTAGAGGATCTTCTTTACAACGGTACCATTATAACTAATATCGGACGAATAATAATGAAGTTATAACCATTTATATCGGATCCGGGTTTTCTTTTCGGCATTTGCGTGTGTAAAAAAAAACGTTAAAACAGGCCGACTTTGTCCGCGATTTACAGGCCGACTACGACCCTGCCATAAAATATTTTGATATGGTTAGAATCTGTAGAGGATCTTCTTTACAACGGTACCATTATAATTAATATCGGACGAATAATAATGAAGTTATAACCATTTATATCGGATCCGGGTTTTCTTCTCGGCATTTGCGTGTGTAAAAAAAAACGTTAAAACAGGCCGACTTTGTCCGCGATTTACAGGCCGACTACGACCCTGCCATAAAATATTTTGATATGGTTAGAATCTGTAGAGGATCTTCTTTACAACGGTACCATTATAATTAATATCGGACGAATAATAATGAAGTTATAACCATTTATATCGGATCCGGGTTTTCTTCTCGGCATTTGCGTGTGTAAAAAAAAACGTTAAAACAGGCCGACTTTGTCCGCGATTTACAGGCCGACTACGACCCTGCCATAAAATATTTTGATATGGTTAGAATCTGTAGAGGATCTTCTTTACAACGGTACCATTATAATTAATATCGGACGAATAATAATGAAGTTATAACCATTTATATCGGATCCGGGTTTTCTTCTCGGCATTTGCGTGTGTAAAAAAAAACGTGAAAACAGGCCGACTTTGTCCGCGATTTACAGGCCGACTACGACCCTGCCATAAAATATTTTGATATGGTTAGAATCTGTAGAGGATCTTCTTTACAACGGTACCATTATAATTAATATCGGACGAATAATAATGAAGTTATAACCATTTATATCGGATCCGGGTTTTACCATAAAGATTTCCGGATAGTTCCGGGTTTTATACCTCGCCTATATTTCTTCCGCTCGGTTTATTCGTAACAATATTATAAACCCGTCTACAAAAATGGCTGAAACAACAGTGGTAGAAAAGGGAATGACAATTTTCCTCGACGTGAGTATAATATTGGAGTGTATCACAATTAAATAACACACGACATATCTGCACATTATTAGGTGTTCGGATATTTATTTGTTTGCATCAGTAATGTTATATTTGTTCCGAAGTAATATTATGTATTTCGGATACAATATTATTTCGGATATTGGGCTTTTAGTACCGCAGCTGAATATTTTCATTGATTTATTGATACTGTTTCAGTTATTGCGCCAAGGCGATTAAGAATTTCAGATGTAAGATATTTCAAAAGCTATCAGAAATGGTTTCAAAAACTGCACTTAAAAAGAGAGAAAAACTTGTCAAAATGTAAACTTCACAAAAGTTTATAGGCAGTGGCTAGTCCATATATACGGACTCCCAGAGCCTTTGAAAATTTTTGCTATGGCTGCTCTGGCAGTCCATATGCACCCATTCATAAACATGGGTGCAGTTCAGCGCAGCGAATCCGTGCGCTTCACTAAACAGACGTCGTTCGAGACAAATTGAGGAAAATAATGAATAAACTTCATAAACATGTTAAATTTACCTGAATGTCAACCTACGGATGTTATCTCAGGCTTTTTCCGCTCCATTTTGGGAATACGCCACACTGGAATTTTGGGAATTTCGCGTCGTGAAAACCCCCACAGTGTCCGACAAATTTCTTATTTTTCAGGTAGCCCACTGGGCTACCAATAAAAATATTTGGTAGCCCATAAAATTTTCCTACAAAATGATAAGAGGCAGGTTTTCATCTTTATTTTATTTCTACATTTACATATACATAATATGTATGCATACATATACATAATACAGCAAGTAGTCTGATGCACACAGTCAATATCGTTAATTAATGTTACAGTACAGGCACCTTGTACTTAAATGTAAATGTACCAAAGAAAATCATATACTACATGTAGATATTACATATATGTGCACATGCATGTGTACTTAAATTCGGACAGCACGTTAAGGTGGAAACGTAAATAAAGCGTTTAGATGATCAATACGATTGATTCGTACGGTGTTAATCAATGCAATTGCATTTTTAAACAACAAATACCGAGTTTCAAGAAATTAAGAGTATTAAATCATTTATTTACTTGTGTCCGACTTTAAGTACTGTCCGAATTTACGTATTGCTTCCGTATGTTACGACACTTGTGTGCAGTCAGTATACAATACAATAATTGTTTCAAAAATGAAGGAACTGATACAGTGTAACGGTAACGATACAGCGTGTTTACATTATATTTTATTAAGAGGAAACGTCAATGCCAAATAATTCGCGAGATACCCTGGTACTTTAGTTGAAATTCACAACGAAACTTTTAATGGAAATTAAATAATCTCAATGTTGTACCCGCTACGAAATTTTTATTTACAAATAAGAACACCCATGCCAATTTTTGCGCGCTTTTTATCTGGACAAAGAAATTCATTTATTAAATGTAGAATTTTGTAACCTAAAATAGCTGTACACATACACAACGCGCGCAAACCGTGGCAGGTGATTAACGCATGTTGCAATTGAACGGTCCTGATTGGGAGCTTGTTTCATCATATCTTTAAATAGAACCATATGCCGAAATTCATTTGACACTTTAAAATTGCAAACGTTTGTGTTTATGACTATCATCATCTATACTACCCTCCCATAATTTGGTTTAAAAAATATTAATTGGGCATATATGGGATTATTGATTAACAGTCGATTAATCCAATTATTAAATTTACAATGCAAACTAATAAGCAGGTGTTAACCGCGTTCACACCGTTGTTATTAATATTAATTTTCAGTTTCGTTACCGTTTTGAAGAATCCGCTATTGTTTTGATTTATTTAATGTCCGGCGTCCTTGGATATTTAACGACATCAAAAACGTCATTGTTGCGGTTAACAAAGAATTCCAAACTGCGAAATGATGTTGCATCATGTGCGCCAACTATCCAACCGGCTCTCATTATATTATTAGCAGACGACAAATGTTGATTCTGATTGAATGATTAAAATACACTGTTACTGTTTACGACATTACCGCAAGTGATCGGTGACTGATTAGATAATTAAATGCACTTTGTTATCGGATTATAAGCAATACACGGTGTTGAAACACATGGTCAGCGTGTTTATTCTACGTATGTCTGTCAATCAAACGGGCTACCGCTCTTA
This sequence comes from Dreissena polymorpha, assembly GCF_020536995.1. Classification (NCBI taxonomy): domain Eukaryota; kingdom Metazoa; phylum Mollusca; class Bivalvia; order Myida; family Dreissenidae; genus Dreissena; species Dreissena polymorpha. The sequence continues at coordinate 14,292,631 of NC_068363.1, read as the reverse complement.
TAGATTTACAGTAGCCCGGCGGGCGTCAGCTGGAAAATTTCAGTAGCCCGATGAAAAATTTCAGTAGCCCCCGGGCTCCGGGCAATGGATTTGTCGGACACTGCCCCATTTTGGGAAAAAAATTATTCGCAAAATTGGCTCATTTGGGAAAAATTATTGCATGTAAATAGTGTTTCTTATATTTTCAAGAAGCCGTTAACTGGTAAATAACGACAATTTGATAACTTATTATAAAAATTTTACAAAGTATTATGAACATGTGAGATAAGTGCAGGTTTTTTAATCTGAATTCGGGGAAAAGGCCTGGCCTTTTTGAGGTGAAAAAAATCGTGCGAAGCGCCGGATTTTGACGAAAATAAGGAAAGTCTTAAATAATCATTAACATATTTTACAGTTTTTTAAACAAATTCAAGGCAACAGATAATTTAATTATGCAACACTTTCTATTTTCTACACTGGATCAGGTTAACTTATATATTTTAAGGTAAAAAAAAAAAAAAAAATTTTTTTTTTTTTTTTTTTTTTGGGAATTGGGAAAAAAAAAATTCAATTGGGAAAAAAACAACCAGATTTGCATTGGGAATGGGGCCGAATTTCGGACCCGTGGCATAGGGCGGAAAAGGCCTGTATCTTTTGCATGCACCCTATAAAAACACGACGATGTTTCAACACACTTTTCTCGCTGACATGTTTATGTTAAAATTTGAAACAGTGTATTCTGTATCGAATACCACATCGTTATCGACTTTATAGGCTGGAGCACATAACCCAACGTCAGGGTTCGCCAAAACTTGAAAAATCTGTCAGTCATTCGGACTGACAGACTTGAAATTTTTGTCAGTCCGAAACAGTTTCTGTCAGTCCCACTGTCCAACTAAACTATAACAGCAAATCACAACAAAAGAAGTACCTTTTAGATGTTTATTGGTTTTGATCACATTAACATACAATTAAAACATGTCCAATGTCGATATAATTAAACAATTATTATATTGATAATAAACCACATATAAACCAAAGGCATACTTTTTAGACTTCTTTTTGTCAAACTGTTTTTTAGCCTCCACAGCTCTACAAATCCGTGTTCTTGAAAAGTTAGGGTGACATCCAATCAATCAAGTTTGACTTAAATGCACACACCCATTCACTATACTTTGGATGACTTAAATTTCTGTTTATTAGCCAATTCACAAGATCTAAAACAACACCTATTGTTAAAATATTTTCTCTTAGCTGAGGTGGTTGATTTCCAGGTTCAATTAAATGAATGTATTTCACACCTATTTCTTGATAGAAAGGCCCATGATAATTACCACCTTTCATTCTTGTTGTCTGAAATAACACAAAACATATTGCTACAAACTATCAACAACAAATCAACACATAAATATCCCTATGTCCGAATTTTAAAATATCCGAAATATAGTACATCGGGTGAAAAATCTAATTTTGATTTCAGAAATTGTTGGTATGTAAATTGAAATATATCCTTCCCAGAACAAAATAATAATGAAACTATTTAACAGAAATGCTCACAAATGCCTGTTGAAACAAGTTTTCATGCGGTTTGTGTTGTGGAGAAAATAAATGGAACAAACAAAATGGCGGACGCACTCGGTTGATTTTTTTTAACAAAGACCATTGATTTTGAACTCGGATGTCAATTCTAATTCAACTTTAAACATCAAAATGAAGGTAAGAAAAAAAGGATTTTGACAGTAGTTGAACAAAAAGCATTTACCTTCTATTAATTTAATAGCACATTATTATTATTATACAATTTGAGTGATCTTTTTGAAACCATTTTTCATGCGATTGTGTCGGTCAGTCGGACCGATTATCTTAAATCACTTGTCGGTCCTGAGAAAAATTTGCCGGTCAGGACCGGCGGACCGACGGTTTTGGCGAACCCTGCAACGTGCAAAATATTGGTGTACTGCGACCTAACCAATATTGGGTCAATTTTCTAATATGGTGGATACAGCGTACAAAACAAAACCTAAGTCAATAAAATCAATTATTTCTTGCTTTAATGGTACCATTTGGATGAGTTAGTGGTTTAGATAGGTAAACTTTAATAAGTTCTTGCAGTTTCAGTGTTCCTTAACCCTTGCATTGTTGATAACATTTTGCACCCATGGACAAGAGAGAGCACATTGCAACTCTAAGCAGCCCATTGGGCTATAAAGCTTAGAGTTGAATTATTGCAACTAACAGAGCTCCAGATAAGGTTTTGTGAAATTCTTAACGTTACTTCCAGATTTTCAAAAATAATTCTTAACTCTGAAATTTTATTCTTAACGTTACTACTAAGTTTTGGAAAAATATTCTTAACTTTTCTGAATGACCTAAAAATTAATAATAATGGTTATTTTCATGCAAAAAATCAAAATAACCATACAAGCAACTTAATTTAGTGTCTATTCAGTATTATACAATTTTATTTTTCATATACCTTCATTTGCCCAAACTGTGCTTAGATTGCATGCCTTCGATGAATTTTTACATATTTCACAATTAAAACGGGTCTCCCCTTCAATCTTTTCAACGATTGGCCACGAGCATTGTCCCTTCCACTCATTCGATGTTTTTTTGTTTAAGCTTGGACCCGTCGTGTCACGTTTTTTTTAGCTTTTCTGACTGTTTGGTAACTGAACATACAACATCGTATAAGATCTTTTCTATAATGTCTTTCTTAACATTCAACTTCGACTCGCTTTGCGTACAATATGTTAAAAGTGTGTTTTTGCACGCTTTGCAGTTTTTTAGGACGCTCTCTGGGCGCCGCCATTGTTTTTTGACAGATAGACTGTACACACCGCTTTTATTGGAAAAAATGCGTTTTGTTAAACAAACCCCGGTTACCCGATAACCATTTAATATAAGCATCGAAAAGATCTTTAATACGCGAAAAGAACTCAATAAAAATCGATACGAACCGATGTAAAAATAATATTCGTAACTTGATTTTGTAATTCTTAATGGTACGACAATATTTTAAAATAAATACGTAACAGACTTGAAAATAATTCGTAATTACAAAAATACGACCCTTATCTGGAGCTCTGGGCTAGTCATATGGCCCCGTACAGCTAAACAAGAGGCTAGCTGTATGGCTAAACAAGAGGCTTGCCGTACGGCTCTGCATGTATAGCCTTTCCTATGGAGATTGTCTAGCCGTACGGCTGTTATGACACATAAATATATTGATTAATTATTGATTTACGTGCAGATTCCGAAATTTCTAGCCTTTAGACTTGCTCTTGTAGTCCTCGTCACGGTATTTGCAGTCTGGTTTATGTTTTGTCGTGGTTGGAAATCCGATTCGTGCATAGTATATAAAGGGTGTAAACAAGGGAGATATATTAATGTAAATTAAATTCGCCAAACAACAATTACAGCAATCAATAGAAATCATAGTTATTGAGTATATAAATACGCATTGTACATGCAAATATCAAATGTATACAATAAATATATAGTAAATAATATTAACTAAGTCAATGAAAATTGCGACATCACAATGAGAAATGTTTATAACAAAAAAATAAAAGGAAACTTAATGTGAAAAGGATAAAAACGATAAAAGAGAATAGGAAACGTAAATTGACAGAAATTTAATATATGATTATAGGTGCTACCCAATTTACGGGCAAAAGCTTTTTTGATCACCATGTATTTTTAATAAAAAATATTTTACATTATTGTGTTCAAAATAGTATTATTGTTTCAAAAATAAAGTAATGCATCCAAAAAATTCAATCTTCAAACGAGTAACATGTTCCTAGCTTTAAGATCTAGCATCTTATAATTTTGTGTGTTTTCTAGCCGCAGGAATTTAAAGCTGGTTCGGTGGCTGCGGTATAGTGGATATGGTGTCTGCTTAGTAACTGGGAGGTTTCTGTATTGATCCCTTAAGTGGGAGCGTTCTTAAGATCACCCATAAGACACTAAGTACTGCTCATTGTTGGCTCGGGTACTAATTAAATGTACCCGGGGTACTCTTAAGTATTCTTAGATGTACACCTGGTACGGAAAATTTACTGAAATGTACCCGGGAATTCTTACGCTAAAGAAGTCATTGTCTTTCTTGGGTAAGCCGCTAGCAGAAGCATGTAAATGACATTAGTATATATATTTAGTATATATATAAAAAGGTGTGTGGTATTGTGCGGAGATACAAAACGCTTCACATCATTTATTTGCACATAAAATAATAGTTACACAATCAGTAATACTAAAACACTGTCATCAATTTACAAGAATATTTACGTATATGAAATTCCAAAGTGATGGTATCTTTTGCAAAACTGTGGAATCAATGAAGTAATATTTTATAACCTTTTACAAAATTAACTAGAAATGGCGCTGCAGAGGCCGACGCGTATCCCCATGCCGCATGTTTGACCCAGGGGCGCCCCAGGGTTGGTAATGGGGCCATGCATAGTTGAGATTGACCATATTGTCATAAGAGAAGTTCAGTATCAATTTGAAGTGAATCAATGTAGAAATAAAGAAATTAAAGTAAAAAAGGCAATTTTGGGTGGGTGTGGTCTATGTGGGCGGGGCGCCCCAGGGTTGGTATTTGGGCCATGCATAGTTGAGATTGACAGTATTGTCATAAGAGAAGTTCAGTATAAATTCGAAGTGAATCGGCGTAGAAATGAAGAAATTATAGTATAAAAAGGCAATTTTGTGTGGGCTTGGTCTATGTGGGCAGGGCGCCCCAGGGTTGGTAATGGGGCCATGCATAGTTGAGATTGACTGTATTGTCATAAGAGATGTTCAATATCAATTTGAAGTAAATCGGTGTAGAAATAAAGAAGTTAATGTAAAATAACATAAAAAATGAGTGAAAATCTCTTACACGGCTCGACCCCAACCCCCATAACTTTGACCCAGGGGTCAGATCAGAATTCCAAATAGTGCAGGGTCGCACATATGCCCATAGCTACCATGTGTGTAAGTTTCAAGGTTCTAGTGCTTATAGTGTAGGAGGAGATAGTGACCAGGACGGACGGACGGAAGATGGAGATAACCACAATATCTCCACTTTTTCTCTGAAAAGCGTGGGGTTAACCATGCTGATTTTGTACTAGCGCATAAAACATTTTTCATGGAACAACAAGTAACAACAAATTTATTAATTACACAATAAAAGGAAATCATATTTATGGCATTATGCTCTAACTAAACAAGCTATTTGCTACTGTTTAGAATTACACTATCTCACTAAAAATGATCACAACAGGTACTTAGTTCTTTTACATACTTGTGGTAAGTTTTGTATTACTAGTTTGACATTAACATGTACTGGCAGACACTTGTCGATATACAGACTAAATTTGCAAGGGAACCTTCATATTTCATCAGCATCATTGCCTTCAAATTGTTAATTTAACAACCCTTTGCCAATATTTGCACATCTGATCTTATAATGCCATTGCTGATTTTTGTTTATAGGTATACAGAAAATGATATTGACTTTTCAAGTTCTATAAAACTTTGAAAGTTTACACATGTTCCATCCAAGTAAACTAACAGAACCAATAAATAATAAGATCACCACAGCAAATAACTGTGTTTATAGCTTGGAAACATCGATAGTTCAGGAATCCCTGCTTTGTTTATTTCTGGAAACCAAAACTGTCAGTTTTGCTCAATAGAATGGATGGAGTTGTGTGATGCGGCAGCCCAGCACTTGCCTTGGCAAACAGCTTCTAAAAACGGAAAACCAACTTACATCTTAAAATATGATAAATGATGCAGACAATTTCTAAATGTCCTGTTGTTGGATTTTTCATTTCGAATCTGGAAGATTGGTTAAGAAAAATTTCGGTACGAAATCCAACGGTTTTAGATTTTGTGGTTTTAGGCCTAAACTTTATATAGTGATATGTAACCTTTCGGGATATCGGCCAAGTGCGAGCAGACGAGGTGTAAATACGTTGAAAATAAGCTAAAAGACTACAAAGTTAAATCGGAATATCATTACATTTTGTGAATAAATGTATTTCTAATGGATAACAACCACAACTTACCAGAATATTGCTCATGATCCCACGTAAAACTGCTGTCTGAGAGCAAATGGAAAATGCGTCACGAATTCTGACAAGTTAACAGTATGGTGTTGTTATAAAAATACCACAAGAAAACTGCGAGAATATGGATGCCAATTATAATCATGATAATTTGTAAAACAAATAATTTTTTTAACAAGCGTTTGTGATTTGTCAGGATAATAAGAACAATAAGATATCGAAAAGATCAAAGCAAATAAATTTGAAAGAAATTAAAGATTCAGGCAAAACGTTTTAGACAGGTTATATTTACCGAAATTGTGTTTGGTAAAGACTGTCACTATACATGTATGTAGTGAACCAGTCTATGAGACAGAAAATGAAGAAGATGAGTATTCAGGGGAGATAATTGTGTAATCTTAATTCTGAAACGGTCTAATGTAGCGGAGAAAAACATATAAGCAGTGCTCCAGCTAGGCCTAAATTGAAGGGCGCCCTGCCCTGCCCTCCCGAGCCTCCGCCCTGCCCTTCCTAGGCCCCCCCCGCCCCCCCCCCCCCCCCCTGCCCTTAAATTTTTTTTTTAATTTTTTTTTTTTTTTACATATGATGATGAATAAATCTCTTATTACATTATTACAATACATTGTAATTAATTTATTCCTTATTGTAGACATGATATTTAAATTGTTTAATAATAATGGAAATAATATGCTCTAACAATTAATAATAACATATATATTAACATGCAAGAGGAAGCATTCCAGACACGCCCGCGCGATCAAAAGTGCCCTTTTGACAAAATACTGCGCGTCCAAAGTGCCCTTTTGACAAAAAAGCCCCCCTTGCCCTTTTCAAATCCTAGCTGGAGCACTGTATAATGCGAGAATATTAAGTGTGAATCATGATGTCATTTATATACTTTTTCCTGAGGTATGTTTTTACATGTGATTCAGCATATGTCAACGTGTTATTGATTTGTTCTAGGTCATAAATAGCATCGTGAAAATATATGTCGCATGGCAAATTTTTTTGAGATGCATGGCTAGATGTAGTTTTATGTCTAAATTTCCATATGTATGAACGGTCTACGCCAGCTTCGTGGGCTTTTGCCCGTATTATAGAACGAAAACAATTAAATATGATTTTATTGCTTTCAGATAATAGCACTTGACAAAAGCATATACAACATGAAGTTATATACCCTTTTTTCACAATATGAGGCACTATTTCACAACATGTTATGTCGACTATGCAAACAAATAAATCAACAGAACGACACTGATTGCTTTTTGATGTGTTATTTCTAGTAATGATGCAGCGGCAACAAAGATAAGACAGTGTGAATACACAGGCTTATCCGTGTCTTTGTTGTTCGCATGTATGACAAATGAAGTAGCTCATATCTTAAATGACATGTCACTTTAAAGAAAGAATACATTATTTACAGAATCATACATTTGTCAGAGACAGATCGTGATGCAAACGCATCTAGTTTTAAGATCTTTGGTAAAGTAGAACTTTTTTACATCGAGAATATGCATTGTGTGAAGTTAAAGTCATAAAAACGTATTTAAGCGTGTATCAGACAATCTATACCCTTTATCTAGAATATTCACTGCAGAACCATAACTTCGTTTTAGGAGTATCCGATATTGCTGCACAATGGTAATGGAACCAGCCGAGACACAAGTTGCAGCACACACATCTAGTTTCTAACTCCTCATTGCAAACTTTACATGTAATCGTCATTAATTTAACACTGTCAAGAACATGTAACAAAGCAACCCATGCATCCGGTTCAAAATATTTCTCGATACAGTCAATGCATGTTTCATCGGCAGCCATATCAATACGCTCAGGACAACATTCGACCTCCTCTTCAGTTATTAGTTTTTCTTCCTAAGTAATGCACCGCTCGGCAACAGCATCATCAACAAACCATTTCAACATCATTTTGTCTTTTGCACTTGTTTCTAACTGACAAAAAGGTACCGGTCGACGTTTAAGTTTCAGTCTCTTTTTCGGTAAACCAACAATTGTTAATTCAGATCCTTTAGGGCGGCCTCGTTTCCGGATATGTGGCGGGAGAGTGATGCTACCTAAGTCTGATGATGCTGAAATCACAACACTGCTGCTTGTTGCACATTCACCTTCCCCTGTGTCATTTAATAGCATAGGCTCTGCATCATAGTCTTTTGGAATGTTGACAGTGTCATTATCACGCCTCCCGGATTTGCTATTAGTGTTCTCCTCAGTAAGAGCCGATGAAGCCCCCGTGTCACTTTCGGCTGGTAAAGACCGCGCTGATACAATGGCACTTGTATCATTTACTGTTGTGATACCCACTGAATTGTGGCCTTCAGCCATTGCCACAGCTACATTGGGAACACCGTCGTCATCGTCGCTGGATGAGGGTGGTGGTATTTCTGTTATTGTCTCTAAGTCTGGTAATCTGTTGTCAATTGCAGGTTCATGAGGTTGAGATGCTGTTTCAATCACAACTTCTTCTCCCTGTTCCCATGCTCGTAGTAATGTTGTCAATTGCTGAAGTCGTACGTCAAACATATGTCCTGTTACCTCCGCTGCGCAAGAGGCTAGTTTTTGTGTAACATGATAAGCTGCTCTTTATCGCTGTTGCTGCGATTCTACTCTTGCACGTGGAGAAAGAACAGAATGTGTCACATGATTTTCATGCTGATAGCTCATGAAAGTACCCAAATAATGGCGTTTCGACCAATGTTTGTTTATCAGTGCTCATACGTAAAAATGAAGTTAACATATAATTTCCAATGTTTTGATAAAAGCATTATGCCAAAACGTCAATTAAAGGAGTATAATCAGAGAGTTATAATTATTTAATATCCCTCAGGATAATTCAACTGACCTTAATGCGCTTAAGTTAACAGAATAAAGGAAAATCAATAATGCGAACGCTATCCTTTTTACCACTGATTTTGCTTGTCTTTGCCTTTTGATTTGAAGTTTTTCCCTCCATGAATACAACTGTAAGTAATTTCCGACACTTTAAGATTTTCATTTAAAGTTTTCTTAGGGCATCTGTTTTTAGCAGCCTCAATGTTCCTTCAACTACGTTTGTAAAACTGTGCACAATTTGAACGTTGGTACTGTTCAATTTTGCCTATTAATGCACCATTATTGGAGAATTTTTCCCCAACAGTTAAAGACACGGCCATTTTCAGTGAACTGATATATTGCTTGTATGAAACCATCTATTTATCAATTGTCTAAAAGATGATTAAATTATTTGTGTAACTCAATTTCTGAGAACTACCTTTGACGGCTGCCGTCATTGAATTTCATAATATTGATGCCACAACTAATTAAAACAGTTTTCACGCCTTACATAGGAACGTCGACTAATTAAAGAATCAAATAAGCAACCGTATTACATGAAAGAAAGCCGTAACAGATGAAGAATTTTTTAACTTTTATGAGCTTAAACAAATTTATTACTGATTAACAGCACTGAATGATAATTCTATACTTTATAAGCCGTACTGCTAGACAATCTCCATAGGAAAGGCTATACGTGCAGAGCCGTACTGCTAGCCTCTTGTCTAGCCATACTGTACAGGGCCGTACGACTAGCCACTGCCAAGTTAATAATACTAATAGCCAACACAAAATGTTCTATTTAAAAGGAGTGCTGTATCGGAAAAAGAAAAAAATTTGTTGAAATGAATGTTTGTGACTGTAAGTATGCAAAGATTAAGATTTTAAAACTGTATTGGAAAAGAACGTTTAAAATCAATGCCATTTCAAGTGCAAATAAATTTAAGTAGTTAATTAATATGCTGGCTTATTTTGTCTTGGTAAACGAAAACTGGTGGTCTCACACAGAAAATAAGCTTCATACATTTTTATGAAACCATACCGTAAATCCACAAATATAATACGCCCTCGTGCATAATACGCATCCCCGAGTATGTTCAAAATTTATCGGTAAAAATTGAATTCCAAGTAAAATACGCACTAAAAAATCAGTGTCCGAAATCGGTCATTTTTGAAAAAATGTGTCAATATATTTTTGTGTTGTGAAAATAGCAAATCAATTGTCAACTATCTGTTACCCTGGTATATTGATCGGGATGTGTTATAGTGCTGTTGTTATGACAGTTGCATATTAAATATCTCTGTCTATTATTTATATTACCATTGATTGTTACCGATAACACACGGGCCCCATGCTGACATCCGGGTCAAGCAGTCATAATTACAAAATAAAGAAGCAGAGACGCTGTTTTTTTGTTTTCACATTTAATTCAATTTGAAAATATTCGGGACAATAATAATTATAATAATAATAAAATGATAAGAAGACAAATGGTTACTTCCGTTTTTATAGTTGTCTAGATAAATAACTTTTTCTTTTTTCGAGTTACAAACTCGATACTTTAATATAACTTAAAATACAATTAAACCGCTTGTGTTTTTCATGATCTCTTTAATTAAAATAAGCTGCTGTCATTAAGGCTAGTTTGGGAGTAAAAACAAATTAATTAATTATCACCTTTCAATTTAATTCGGCAATCGGCAGACAGGTGTAATAGACTCTATAAGCATCATAAAACTAATTATTTAATTACCACTCTTTACTTCAGATATGGTAAATATGCGGTAGAAAGATAAATAGTGGTCTGCTAAGAAATATTTATTTACGGGTATTGTCATTTTTTTTATTATTTGCTAATTTCTTTATACGACTTAGCGTCCAGTCGCTATTTTGTAGGCAGACGCTGATATTAACTGTGTATTCCAAGTATACAGTGTCTGCGCATGAATGCCCCAATATTATCTGATAGCTCCTCCCGTTCTCATGTTTCATTTGACAACGTCATTTCATGTGTAAGCGAGCTCAATGTTGATTGGCCAGCTACCATGTGCACTTCAATAACAATAACGTCAAGCGATGTCTCATAATCGGGTACAGACCGTGTTTTGTTAACTGTTCGAATTGCGAACACTTTCATTAAAACAAAGAGACAAATATAAAAAACCAGTCCGATATAAATGGCGGATGTTTTCAATGAAATTTAACTAGATTTTCGCATTTTCACAAATAAGATTTTTATTGAGCCAAATTCTCAATATTTTCGCAAATGACTCAAATGGCAACGACAGCGCAAGCCCTGTTGCACCCCTTTGATGTAATGGTGTAGTTCAAAATGGCTGCCGCGAAGCGAATAACAGCGATTAAGTTGAAAATTTGCACAGGAATTTTTTTTTCTGCTCTAAACTCGTATATTATACGCACCCCCTACTTAAAGAAAAAATCGGCAGGTAAAAAGTGCGTATTATATTCGAAGATTTACGGTACTCTACATTCAATGTAAACATAAACATGGGATGCAACTGTCACAATTCCCGCACAGCTTGGGTCTGAATAATATTAAACAAATTGCTCCCAAAAGCAATAAATATATTAACTAAACTGTGTAATAACACCTAAGACATTTCTCAATATTGTTCAGACCATGATGTTTTGCAGATATTTTGACAGTTGTATCACTTGTATTTGTTATAGTATGTATGGAGTATTTTATTAAAAGTCCCTGTTAAATTACCCAAAAGTTGCCAGACACAATATAATTAGGTTTCACAGAACATATCTAAGGCCACACCAACCTAATGACAAGGCCTAATAAGCCTGAAAAACATTAATGTATTAATCTCAAGCAGATGAAATTTTCAGCAAGGGTTCATTTGACTCCTGGTTTTCAAAATCCGTTGAAATCCCTCTTGGATTATAATCTATAGAATAGATGTCAATTCGCATGATCAAGCTTGAAATTTTAGAAACTTAATTTTACTACTGCAATACAATGCATGATACACATGTACTTAAATTTACTCAAGGGTGGGGATATAATCAATTAGTTATAGATCTTTGATTAAGAACTATTATTTTTAAGAATTTACACCACCCAAAATTATAAATGTCTAGTTATTTAATGTTATTTAATGTTATTATGTACTGATAATACCATTTATTAGTCCCCTACCGGTTTCACCGGAGGGGACTTATGGTTTTGTCTCCGTTCGTCACACTTTTCTGGTCAAATTCTGGATCCTGCGATAAGTTTCAAAGTTCTTAATATTTTTTCATGAAACTTGGAACATGAATAGATGGCAATATGGACATTATGCCATTATTTAATTTAATTCCTACGTCAAAAATTATGGTTGCTATGGCAACAAATAGACTAGACATACTGCTGAAAATGGTGGTTTTCTGGATCCTGCGATAACTTTTAAAGGTCTTAATATTTTTTCATGAAACTTGAAACATAGATAGATGGCAATATGGACATTATGCATGTCATTTCATTTCGTTCTGACATCAAAAATTCTGGTTGCTATGGCAACAAATAGACTAGACATACTGCTGAAAATGGTGGTTTTCTGGATCCTGCGATAACTTTCAAAGTTCTTAATATTTTTTCATGTTCACTTGAAACATGGATAGATGGCATTATGGACATTATGCACGTCATTTCATTTCGTTCCGACGTCAAAAATTCTGGTTGCTATGGCAACAAATAGACTAGAAATACTGCTGAAAATGGTGGTTTTTTGGATCCTGCAATAACTTTTTAAGTTTTTAATATTTTTTCATGAAACTTGAAACATGGATAGATGGCAATATGGACATTATGCACGTCATTTCATTTTGTTCCTAAATAAAAAATTCTGGTTGCTATGGCAACAAATATATATATATATAAATCTGGAATTTCTGACAATGGTGGAGCCGGTAGGGGACTTATATTGCTTGACAATAGTCTTGTTATTTTCATTTCTATAAAATATTAATGAGTTTTCTGGTTGTAAGCATACAGTTTACATATACCTGTTTCATTTTCAGGTTTTCAGGAGAGCTGATAGAAAAGGTAAATATGGCTAATGATAATTTAACAAAAGTTAATTTTAATCTGTAAGGTTATAACAGTTTGACAGTATATAGGCTAAGCATAATTTATGCATGTTATGCAGAATTGATAACATGTTACATTTGTGGAATGAAAATATTTTTTTTGGCAGATGATGGAAAGATTTCTTGGGAGGAATTTGTGGCTTTCTTTGCTGATGGAATCATGGGCAAAGAAGAACTGAGGACACTGTTTGATGACATCGACACCCACAAAACCAAGTACTGACATGTCCAACAATGTTTTACCTTATAGCAAAATATTTATGCCCCCCTTCGAAGAAGAGGGGGTATATTGCTTTGCTCATGTCGGTTGGTCTGTCGGTCCGTCCAACAGGTGGTTGTCAGACAATAACTCAAGAACGCTTGGGCCTAGGATCATGAAACTTCATTGGTACATTGATCATGACTCGCAGATGACCCCTATCGATTTTGAGGTCACTAGGTCAAAGGTCAAGGTCACGGTGACCAGAAATAGTAAAATGGTTTTTGAATGATAACTCAAGAACGCATACGCCTAGGATCATGAAACTTCATGGGTAGCTTGATCATGACTTGCAGATGACCCCTATTGATTTTGAGGTCACTAGGTCAAAGGTCAAGGTCACGGTGACCCGAAATAGTAAAATGGTTTCCGGATGATAACTCAAGAACGCATACGCCTAGGATCATGAAACTTCACGGGTAGATTGATCATGACTCGCAGATGACCCCTATTGGTTTTGAGGTCACTAGGTCAAAGATCAAGGTCACGGTGACCCGAAATAATAAAATGGTTTTCGGATGATAAGTCAAGAACGCATATGCCTAGGATCATGAAACTTCATAAGTAGATTGATCATGACTTGCAGATGACCCCTATTGATTTTGAGGTCACAAGGTCAAAGGTCAAGGTCACGGTGACCCTAAATAGTAAAATGTTTTTTGGATGATAACTCAAGAATGCTTTTGCCTAGGATCATGACACTTCATAGGTACATTGATCGTGACCCGCAGATGACCCCTATTGATTTTCAGGTTACTAGGTCAAAGGTCAAGGTCACAGTTACAAAAATCGTTTTCACACAATGGCTGCCACTTAAACGGACAGCCCATATGGGGGGCATGCATGTTTTACAAACAGCCCTTGTTATAATTAATAAGCAGCTAAAAATGGTGGTGAAATATTGGTTGAATATGTTATGACTAAGCCTTTTGCATTATAAAGTTTAAGGGTTTGTTCATAGGTATGAAGCTTGCATTATTGAGAAACCAGATTTTATAAATGCACTTCCTATGCTCTCTTACAAAGCCTTATTTGGCTTGCAGTTGTTCATGTACAAGTGAAAGTTCTATTTATATACTTCTATACTTATCTACAAATAAGATTCATATTGCCCTTTAAATTAAGTGTTTTGTCATTTCTGAGTTAAGATTTTGTTAATTTTTATTTGGAAAAATATTTGAAACCATCATTGGTATTAAAAATGGGTCAGTTTACTGGACTCTGGTGTAGAAAAAAAAGCACACTGCATTTACACAACTGTAACAAATACCTCTTCAGTTTTTTTGTCTGTAACAGTCTGAATTACTTTACAATCCCTATCATACGTAAAATATTGTTAATTACTCCATTATTGTTGATTGAAAATTGAAACAGTTCAAGTAATTCAAAGTAACTTTATGATTATCCAAACACTGTTTGCATTAATAAATCCAAGTAAATTTTACCACAACTTGAGCTTGAATTTTCAGCTTCATTGACCCAAAAGAGCTGTGTGATTATTTTGCCAACCACCTGGGACCATTCAAAGAAATCTTAAGCCTTATAGAAGACCTCAATGTGAAGGTGAGCAATATGCTGGTATCCACTGCGCAGTCGTACCCGGGCAGTTCCCGCAGTAACCAGTTCACAGCGCGCTTCCTCATGGGGCTCGTGTTTAACCAGGTCTGCGCCATTCAGCATCCGCTTGACGCAGCCACGGACGCCCTAGAGGCTCAGGCTAAGGAAGAAGGGTAAGGTACAAGTGCCTGTTTTAACACCTTGACAGGAGCAATGCTGTCTATTTAAATGTCACGGAAGGTTTTGTGGTCTCATAAGCCAACAGATTAGCTCTATGACTATGGTATGCACAGGCTGGGCTGGAGCATATGGTATATGACCTATTTTGCATAAGAAGGTTCATATTAATAATAGAACTGTTCTAAGGTGAAGTCCCTATTTCCAAGTTTTGGTAATCAAAAACTGAAATGTATTTTTGTTTAAATTTTTACCATACTTTACATAATGCATATCAAACGCTGGCTGCAACTCTCTGATGTGTTTTATCTCAAGAGTAAACATCATAGCCGTTCAGCCAGAGGATGTGAGAGAGAAGAATGAAGAGCTTATTGTGCCTGGTCGCATTGTCCGGCGGGCCAAACGACAGACTAGCAAACAGACAACATATGAGGGTAAGCTCATTAAGGCTGCATTTTGTATGGATTTAAGAAGTTTTTGCATAAGGATGACCTGTAAAGCTCTGTTGAGGTAGTTACTGCAGATTAAATATTTTATGAATATATAATATTTAGAGCTTGATTTTTGTAGCGTTTGCCTGTAGAAAGCTTGTTATAGCAGTGACAATGATTGAGTATATGTGTGTTCATGCATGTACAATTACGGCGTCCAGCTTTTTGCACTAAACATGTATGTTTGTCCGTCATCTTTTGAAATTTCTTACCACAAATGTTCACCATCATATGTCATTAAGAGTACATGTAGCATGAAACACCTGTCTTTCTTCCTTTTTAATTTCCCACTGAGGTCAAAGGTTCAATTTGGGAACATATAGACTGTATCTTTGTCATTTATGGTGCAGTTTTAAAATAACTTCCAATAAACGAGAAGAAATAATTTACCAAAAGTGTTTACCATGTGGAGAAGGCCTGTCTCACATGAGTCTTGCAACAATGTGCAAACATAACTGACCATAGGTTTCACATGTTGCTGACAACTGTCTATCTAGTATTAACATAATTCTTTGCGTAACGCATTTAATTAGATCAAAAGGGGTTATTAAAAAAAATCACCACAAAGTTCCATGGAGTTGAACAAGTTATGACTATCATGATATAAAAGTGGTATTAAAGTTTGTGTACTGGATTTATTGTTAATAAATAATATAAATTAATCAGAAAATATTTGTTTTATAGGTAACCAAAATTTATCAGGAACACAAGTAGCTCTGGAGGACCAAGTAGATAGACTAGCCAAGCTTCTCAACAGAATGGAAAAGAAGGTAGGTAACCAATCTAATTTATAGATGACATTGCATGCAAGGTAGACTGATCTCTGTCCTTGACATGATGGAGCAGAAGATTGATAAATTTATTAAAAATTTATATGAAAACAAAAGTAGGTTGATTGGAAGAATGTAGAAGCAGGTACTTATCCAGTCTATTAAGGTGTTAACCCTTTCCCCCTCAAAAGCAAAGTGAAAATGGCTACTGTAAAACCATTAAATTTTGTGTGGTACGAATTTTTCGTGGATTTCGTTGGTCTGCTGAACCACGAATTCAAGTACCAAAGATTATGTATTCATTTTTAATCCCAAAACAGTCGTTTACAAATGTCATTTCCGACATTTTCTTTTGTTATGTTATCTGAGGTATTTGTCCGGCGTGCGTGCATGCTTCCGTCCTTCAACAATTTGTTTGTGTAGACAGTAGAGGTCACAGTTTTCATCCAATCTTTATGAAATTTGGTCAGAATGTTTATCTTGATGAAATATGGATTGGGATTGTATTTGGTTCTTCTGGGATCAGAAACTAGGTCACTAGGTCAAATTATAGAAAAACCTTGTGTAGACAATAGAGGTCACAGTTTTTATCAGATCTTAATGAACTATGGTCAGAATGTTTGTATTGTCAAAATCTGGGTTGGGATCGAATTTGGGTCATCTAGGGTCAAAAACTAGGTCACTAGGTCAAAGATTAAAAAAACTTATGAAGACAGTAGAGGTCACAGTTTTCATCCAATCTTTATGAAATTTGGCCAGAATGTTAATCTTGATGAAATCTGGATTGGGATTGTATTTGGGTCATCTGGGGTCAGAAACTAGGTCACTAGGTCAAATCATAGAAAAACCTTGTGTAGACAATAGAGGTCATTGTTTTCATCTGATCTTAATGAAATATGGTCAGAATGTTTATCTTGATAATATCTGATTTTGGATCGTATATGGGTCATCTGGGGTCAAAAATTAGGTCACCGGGCCAATTCTAGTAAAACCTTGTGTAGATGAAAGAGGTCACAGTTTTCATCACGTCTTAATGAAATTTTGTCAGAATGCATAAATTGATGAAATCTGGCTTGGGATTGTATATAGGTCATCTGAGGTCATAATGTAGGTCATCTGGTCAAATCATAGTAAAACTTTCTGTAGACTATAGAGGTCACAGTTTATCAGATCTTTATGAAATTTAGTCAGAATGTTTATCTTCAAGCCATAGTCTGATAGAATTTAAGTTGATGTTGCAAGGTTAGTCAGGTGAGCGATTCAGGCCCATCATGGCCCTCTTGTTTGTATTTATTGCTTCACGTCAGTAGGTCAACGAATGTTCTGTTTTACGTGTCGTCAACTTAACAGTTTGCAGATTTATCACATATGTCAATTTGCGCCACTTAAAGTTAAAAGAGACATAACAGTTTTCACACCTTTTTACTCAATTGTTACTACTAAGGTATCGATTGCGCTTAGAATTGCAAATATTGTCAAAACAACATTGATGGCAATTAGCGAGCGGGGACCCACAAGTGCGCCGCTTATCGGCAATAGTCTGCAATTATCTGCAACACTTTCATGCTTCAGTGCACATAGACCTCAAGTCTTGCTGTCAACACACATTAACAGATTTATGCTTTGTTATTACTTTGGTTGTTTTATTAAATTATTATGGCGGTCAGTCTTCCCCAAAAATTTGAAATCCACGAAATTACGTATCAACGAATTAGTTGTTTTATATTTGAAATCTGCGAAATTACTTGTCAACAAATAAGTTTTTAGTTTTTTATTAAACCATGAAATTTTGTTCCGACGAATTTCTATGCGTTTACAGTATGTGCAAACAGCACAAAACCAGAACGGCCTGCAAGTAACTTGCAGTCTGTTCAGGTTTTATGCTGTTTGCTGCTCATCAATATCTAAGGGTTGGAAATAAAACCATTTGAACTTGAATCTAGTTAGAAAGGTCTTTAATTAAATGTTGCTTTCTATGGGATTACAAATGCTTGAAAATACGTGTATAAGTGGTAAAGGGATAAATGGAAAACAAAGTGCATAGACTAGCAAGATTTTGAAAAGCAAAACAAAGTTATATTTTATTTTGTAAGGCCTCAAAGTACGCCTCAAATGTTGATGTGCAGAATATCAACAGTTGATAAGAATAAAACATTCTCACTTAGGAGCAAAGTGAAAATGGCTATGTGCAAACATCATAAAACCAGAACAGCCTGCGAGTAATTCACAGTCTGTTCAGGTTTATGCTGTTTGCTGCTTGTTAGTTTTTTGGGGTTGAAATTCGAACATTTAAAACTTAAATCTAGTAAGAATGGCTTTTAGTTAAATTTAACTTTCTGAGGGACGTCAAATGCGTCAAATTACGTACCTAAGTGGTAAAGGGTTAATGTTATGTGGTTTTACCAGAACATGGTTGTTATAATAATTGTTTTCAGGTGAACTTTGATGGTTTGGTGGATGAGGAAGTGGACATCACAGATGATAAAATAGTAAGTTATGATTTTTGGAAAAAAGTATTAGTTTTTAATTGTTTATTTGAATAAAAAGTCTATGTTTTAACAACTTAAAGCACAGAAATTATGAAATTCATTAAATATACGAGAGAAAAATACTTTTGATCCATATGTGCAAAAATAATATTGCTTAAAGAATATTGAATCTTGTCATAATCAGCAGACAGATAGTTAGTTCTAGCTCAAGAACTTTTTTTTTTGAGAGCATAAATATTTGTGATATGAAATAGCTTTTAAACAATCCAATATTGTATTTTTTGGTAGGTTTTGCTGTATCAGCAAGATTTGACAGTGAAGGATGGACAGATGGACTCTTTCAAGACCCAGTTACGAAAATACATTGAGGTCACAAATTCTGCACCAGGAGCTTTGACGTATGATTATTATGTTTGTTATTATTAAATCAATTTCCATCTTTTGATGCAGGGGAAATGGTGAATGTCAAACTAAGCAGAATGATCAAAGAATTAAATTTACATGCATTTTTTCTTCATAGCATATCTTTATAACTTTTTATGTTAATTTTTGTCTTTGTCAAGAATTAAAAGTTGCATTTGATTGGGTATTCAAAGTTTAAAAC
This sequence comes from Dreissena polymorpha, assembly GCF_020536995.1. Taxonomy (NCBI): domain Eukaryota; kingdom Metazoa; phylum Mollusca; class Bivalvia; order Myida; family Dreissenidae; genus Dreissena; species Dreissena polymorpha. The sequence goes on along the minus strand of NC_068363.1, from coordinate 14,273,309 downwards.
ATGCAGTTTTTAGTGAACGGGATTTAGATATTACCAAAAACAGTCAATCTGGTGCTTGCGACCACTTGAATTGAGTGACTTTTGTCTTATGCGAACACTTTAAATCCCGCCCGAACGTTTTAACTATATTTTCATATTGTAGTAAGCGACTTTTGTCTTACGCGATCAGCAACCGCTGATTTTAGTGTATTTTGATGCTCGAGTCTTTAATTAAGCGACCGCTTTAAGGTAAAAGTGGTAAATCTGTTGAACGTTCAGGGACAAATCAGTTTATCTAAGCCCATAACGTGAACGATTAATCTTTGTTTTGATTTCTTACCAGCCATTTTCCTTTGTCTAGATGACCGTTTCTGATCGGTGTTAATGCTGACTGTGTATCAATTTTTGGTGTCGAATGATACAGTGAGGTATTGCCAACAGTCTACGGGTTAAAGCGATTACTATCTGGGCTGTTAAGTGACAAGTTTTATCGCCAATTTTATTGCAGAAACAATGCGCCGACGCGACAAACATTTTCACAGTGTTCTCGAGAGGTGTAAAAAATAAACTAATAATCGGTAACATGTAGCGAAATCTGTTCATTAAAAATTGTAATTGTTATTATGCTAATTAGTTTGTGTTAGCAAATTATCCAATCAGGCGTGTTTATTTAGTTTTCAATCAAGGTGTTTTATTTATTTCCCTATGTACCATTATCGAGTCAGATATGTATAAGCTGACATGCAGAAATTAAAATGTCAAAACGGAAAGTATTAACGTTAAATGAGAAAATTCGGGTATTGGGAGTGTCTAAGAGTAAAAGTGCACGTAAATTTAATCGCGAATGAGATTGGAGTCGGAAAAACCCATTCTCCGTGCAAACCATTTACATTGTATTTAGAGTTAGAGAGAACAACTACAACTTATTTTCAGTAAAAAATTGTTTTATTCATTTTATTAGCTCATCTATTTTTTGAGAAAAAAAAAGAGCTATTGTCATCACCTTGGCGTCGGCGTCTGGTTAAGTTTTGTGTTTAGGTACTCTTTTCTCATAAAGTATCAATGCTATTGCATTCAAACTTGGAACACTTAATTACTATCATGAGGGGACTGGGCAGGCAAAGTTAGATAACTCTGGCTTGCATTTTGACAGAATTATGTGCCCTTTTTATACTTAGAAAATTGAAAATTTTGGTAAAGTTTTGTGTTTAAGTCCATTTTATTCCTTAAGTATCAAAGCTATTGCCTTCATACTTGCAACACTTACTATCATAAGGGGACTGTGCAGGCAACGTTATGTAACTCTGACTGGCATTTTGACAGAATTATGTGCCCTTTTTATACTTAGAAAATTGAAAATTTGGTTAAGTTTTGTGTTTAGGTTCACTTTTTACCTAAAGTATCAAAGCTATTGCTTTCATACTTGCAACACTTACTAACTATCATAAGGGGACTGTTCAGACAAAGTTATGTAACTCTGACTGGCATTTTGACGGAATTATTGGCCCTTTATAAATTTGGGTTTTGTGGTTTGGTCCACTTTACCCCTATAGTATCATAGATATTGCTTTCATACTAAAAACACTCGCAAACTATCATAAGGGAACAGAAAAGGACAAGTAACATAACTCTGTTTGTCATTTTTACAGAATATGGCCCTCTTTTGAGTTAGTAACTTTAAATATATGGTTACATTTTGTGTTTAGATCCACTTTACTTCTAAAGTATCAAGGCTATTGCTTTTAAACTTCAAATACTTTCATGCTATCATGAGGGTACTGTACCTGGCAAGTTGAATTTTACCTTGACCTTTGAATGACCTTGACTCTCAAGGTCAAATTATTAAATTTTGCTAAAATTGCCTTAACTTCTTTATTTATGATTAGATTCGATTGATACTTTGACAAAACGTCTCTTACCTGACCCTTCTCGAAAAAGTGCACTAAATGCGCATTTAATGCACATTTAATGCGCATTAAATGCGCATGTTATTGGCACCGTATTTTTTGCTTAACAAGTGCATTTTATTCTGTTTAAAAAAAACACTTTTTACTAGTGTGTTTATACATATAAGTGTATTTTTTCCACGAAATAATACACTAAAGTGCGTTTATTATGATAATAAGTGCGCTTAAGTTTATTTTTAAGCACATTTATACACTTGAGTGTATTTTAAGACATACAAATAATACACTTCATGGTCAAAGTAAATTTTTTAATGCCCATTAATACACTCATACAAATAATACACTTCATGGAGTATTCAAAGTGAATTTTTTAAGCGCATTAATACACTTGAGTGCATTTCCAGACATACAAATAAAACACTTTATTGAGTTTTCAAAGTGAATTTTTGTAAGCGCATTAATACACTTGAGTGCATTTCCACTGATACAAATAATACACCTTACAAAATTGAAAGTGAATTTTTTTAAGCGCATTAATACACTTGAGTGCATTCCCAGTCATACAAATAATACACCTTACAGTATTAAAAGTGAATTTTTAAGCGCATTAATACACTTGAGTGCATTTTCAGTCATACAAATGATACACTTTATGAAGTGTTGGAAGTGAATTTTTTAAGTGCATTATTCGCTCAAGTGTACTTTTCATCACTTCAAATTAGTATGCTTAAAAATTTACCAAATTAAAAAAAAAATCCCAGCGTTTTGAAGCCAGCATTCATTCTTTAAATGAAAGGTTTGTGTAAACACATACATAAAAAACAAAAAGTACAATTCAATAGATAAGTACACACTTTATTAGAATGTTAAACCTTAAAAAACAAAATAAAGGTTACATATCTACATAAGAGAGGATTCAAATGGGCTATTGCCTATCTGGAATTAACAACTTTAAATATCAAGCTCATACCAGTGATTTTTCTCCCCTCTGATTACCGGTTACTGATTAACAACCAAATACAGGTGGTTTCCGCTTCAAAAATATTAAAGTTTTCCCCTCCTTAAGCTGAAATGTTTTCCCTATCATTTACTAGATTTTTATATATTACATTAATTCCAAATCCCTTTTTAATATGGACAAAAGCAGCACATTCAATTCAATCATATTCTGGATCCTAATATATGATAAATGAACCGTATTCATGAAATTTATATAAATCTATACCTTATTTTTAAGATCTTCCTTTTTTGTTCAGTATTGCGCTAAAATATGCCCTCCTGAGAGCCAGTATATACAGGTTGTTTTGAATTTCCAAGGAAAATCACTGCATACATGCTGACAATTTTTAGCAGCTTAGCCCCTGTCACTATATTTGTTGTTATACACTGTTCCTTACAAAGAATGCATTCATAAACAACCCTTTATAGAGCAGTTCACCAGCTGATAAGGTCTGAATACTACTGTCATGGTCTGTGAGGCGCATCTCGTGCATGATCTCATTTGAGATAAGGTCCTGAAAGATATTTTATAATGTAAGTGTTAAATATTGCTGTTATGGTAATCTTGTTCAACAGTTGCTATAAATATCATAAATTTAAATCAAAACAAGTTTGTTGGCTTGTTGTTTTTGTTTGTTTATTTTTGCAATTTTTAATCTCGTGATCATATGTGACTTAACGCTTTTCATAAATAATTTAAAGAAATAACGTTTGGTAGAAAATACTGTTTATAAATGTACTAATATATGTGGTCTCCTTTGGCTGTGTGAACTGGTCGAAAGTGTGACGTCTTTAAAATGTAATAACCTTTATTATATAGTTTTACCTCTCAACAAATCCATCTTTTCTTGGTCAAGGACAAGCTACAGGGCGCGGTTTCCCATTCCTGTTCCCCTCAAGTTGGCCTGCTCGTGCAGGGTAAAACCTGGTATAAATGTCCATACATCAGGTAGTCCCCCTTTTGCTCCCTTTTTTGGCAGGCGATGATGCACATTCTGTCCAATCGATCTTCCGATCAATGTAAATTTCACCTTGGGGTTTAACCTTCAAATATAAAATATAAAAGTTCTTATTAAATATGGGGGAAAGAATTAATGACAAGAAATAGGTATAAATAAATTTTAAGATGACAATAACCATAAAATACAGCCATAATAATTCAAATGGTGTTTTTTTCCTTAAAATTGCATTACATTTACTTATCCATTTACATTTCCCAGTAACAATACATAAATATGATAATGATCATAATTAATTAAATTAAAAAGAGAAGCAGAAATAAAAATACAAACCTGTAACAGCTGTTCTTCAGTATTCCAAAAAAACGGCAGTTGTTGAACTATTGACCTTTTCGACATTATTTTAAGGGAAACAACTCTGAGTGGATTAAGTGAGGTCGAGGGGGTACTCGATCATCTACTGCAGTGCGGCTGCATAGAGTTCTGTGTTGATGCAATTATAATTTGCAGATATAACTTATATGGTATGATTTTTTTGTAATTTGTTATAAGCTTAGTATCTTTGATTTAATTGTAGTTCATGTTTATGCTTTATTTCGATTTTATTGTGTTTAAAGTAGGTAAAAACGAAACATGCCAAAAGCGGGTGGGGTATGGAAAAATATATTATTTGTTAAGTTTGAGCAAATTAGAAGTTTGACTACCTTTGGTAAAATACTTTTCTTTGAAAAGAACAATTATTTTAAAAAGATAACTATGCTGTCTTTAAATGTTATTGAATGGTTTATTGTTATAACTTATAGAAACCTTTTTTTCAGGAACATCACAGTGTCAACAGAATTTCAGAAACTGGAATATTGTATCTCATTCTGCATGAAGCTCAAGACTCCTACACCTGGAATGTTATTAACTCTTGCAATTAATATTATACTTCACCACAGTTACATAACTATCTTCTTTGAAAAAAATAAAATAAAGATACTTCAGATGTGTGTCTACTTCATACCCTTACATTAAAAAATATCCTACGCATTCAGAAATATAATAAAATGGATGGTGGTTTAAGTTGCTGCACATCCAATGTTGTCATGTAGTCATTTAACATAACATTTGATGTGTTGACATGACTATTAACACTGCTAAGAAAACATTTACTTCGAATTAAATAAAGTGTACCTGGCCAAATGTCGATTGGCTAAATATCCATATGGGTGAAAGTTTCAGCTGTATCACAGTCATCCTTAACTGGTTGTGTGTTGGGCTATCCCTATTAACAACCCGTCATGGCAGATTTGTTCAAAACAAGACAAGTATCAATGTTTGAAGAATTGTTATTGCTTTTACAGTCTTGACGCTAACCCCTAGCCCAACAGTCCGGGGCTAGTGAAATGTATTAAATTTGGGCTATTAAAATTTCCTGATTCATATAGTCGGGCTAGTGGGTATTTTAATATGTTTTATTAATGCATTAAGATTCGGGCTAGTTGTTTAAAAATGCTAAAGTGAAGACTCCTTGTATATGCTGGTTAGTCTGAGACATTCCAACAAGCAATAACTGTGACAGTCCAAATTCTTGCTCATTAATGTGTGTATAAAATTTACAGGAGCTTGTGTGTGTGTTTGGTACAAGCTCATCTCAAAAACTGAGTCACTATTTAGTTTTTAACCTAATAGAAGTAAAACCTGACTGTAAAATGAATGCTATGATTGTAAGGATTTTGTTGTTTGGATGAAATATTATAAATTGTAATCCCTATGATTAACACAGAAAACATGAACCCAATGCTAATTCCTGTTGATGTAGCAGAGCCAAAAGACCTGGAAGTATAGATGGTTAATGGATGATGTTCCTAATGAAAGTACTAGTAGGTACTATTTGGTTTGTCTGTTTGATACATCTAATAGTATATTTAATTTTTTTCATTAATAATATGGGGTTAACTTAGTTATCCTGCTCAGTGGTTGAATCTTCAGGAAATGTTAACATAAGCACATACATTGTATTTGATACATGTATGTCGGTGACCCTCGACTGCAATTTGGGTTACAGACAGGGTAGCCTTAGGTGTAATTATTTCTAAGAGATGAACCCGAGTTGAGGCTTAAACTTACCAACCCATGAGTGAGTCAGAGATCAGCACTCTACCGGTTTAGCTGGCCGGGGTAAGCTTGGAATTGGGGGACTTACTTTTGCTTAATAATGATCTTAAATAATATTATAGTTGTCAACAATATGATTTTTATGTATTTTAAAAACACAACAAGTTAGGCTTGCAACAGAACTAATAAAAATATATAGATAATTATACAATTTACAAATCAAACATATTTAACTTAAGTTAGGCTTGCAACAGAACTAATATTAATATATAGATTATTAATTTATTATACAATTTACAAATCAAACATATTTAACAATAAAGTAGTCTTAGGTTTACTGAAATGTGCAAATACCAATTGGTTTTAATTCCTGAAAATTTAGAAAAATGAGCTAATATAAAAAAAGGTTTAATTTTAATAAGTGGGTGTGTTTAAATTAACTTGCACTCAAAAATTATAATACGCTGGGGTTGTTTTAATTTCTGACAGGTTTCTGCACACCGTACAGTAAGGTATGATCATGTTATTTTTGTCAGTAGTTAATTACGGTGCCGTGAATTACAATGGTACTGAACTATTATCGAGCAGATGGTCGTTGAACGTTATAATAAAAATAAAGATTGCTTTTATTAGTTACAAATCGGCAATTTATCGCTTTTATATTTTTTATAAAGTCAATATAGCAGATAGGTACGGTGTGTATACTGTAGAGCGAATACTGGCAGAACCCCCCCCCCGAACCCTTAATCTCGCGTTATCTCGGCAGTCTCGTTACGCGTGATTTAACAATGTCGAAATCGTGAATGAGACCATATCACTTTAACCACCCACTTTGAATTTTCTTTGCAACAAACTTATTGTTGATATACACATTGTTTACAAAAAACAACTTTCTGTGCTCCAAATAACTTGCTGAGCTCCAACCAATCAAAAGTGGTTTGTTTTAAAATAGATGATGCCATAACCAATCAAAAGTCTATAAACACCCCTTTGTTTGGGCTAGATGGAGCACTGATAGGGATTAGTGTTTATGATGCTTATGGATCTCTTATCTGATCCTGATCTTATCTGATATTTATTGAATTATAATAATATTGAATAATACACAGCACACTTAGCAAATTATATTAAATTGTTAATATTTCAATATAACATACTGAATGGTGTTAGCAAATAATAATAATATTATAAAAATTATTTAAATTGTCTTTTAAAATGTATGTTAATAGTCAATGTGGTAGACATTAATTGAATTGGGGTTAAATATCAGAGTAAGAATGTTCAAATACTTATTTTTTATGTTGTGGAGATTTAATTGATTCTGGCAAGCCCACATAATATTTTTGACACTTTCATTATTTTTAATTAGTTACCCACAGCCTGATTTAGTTGTACTTTTCCCTTTAAAAGCTGCTCTACTGATTCACATATTTTATGAGCAGACAAATTTGCAACAATAAGACCATAAACATTATGTGAAGATAAAAAAGAATTCTATACTCTATACTCTATACACTATATCTCTGTCCTTTAACTTCAGTTAGTTGCTATAGTGTTGCTCTTTTTTATGAAGATGCACTAAAACTACACTTGTACAGAAAGAATATTTTTTTTCCAAATCAGAAGATACACTAATATGCACAAAAAATGCACTTCATTAAAAAAAAATGCAATTATTGCATAAAAAGATGCACTTTGTCTACAGAAGATACACTAAAAGTACAGTAAAATACACTTAAAGATAATGAAAATACAGAAAAAATGCACTTTAGTTCACTTAACTATGAAAAAAATGCAGAAAAAATACACTTTGTGGTAAAAATGCAGAAAAAATACACTTTTTAAAGCGTATTTTGTTAAAAAGTGCATTTTATTTTGAGAAGGGGACATACCACAATAGACTCCACCCAAACCATGCCAATAGGCATTTTTGTGTCCGGAGCCATATCTTGGAAGCGCTTTGGCGGATTTCTTTGAAACTTGGTATGAATATATTCCCGCGCCCCAATGATTCCCGTACCCAATGATAAATGATTAACCATCAAAACATTTCCAGGTATGTCATGGCAGATGTTGTGTTCACTCTGCAACACTCTGAAAATTGAGCGTATGTAAACGTTGAATGTTCTTGTGGAAAACGCACGACTTATTAATTCACCTAAATAAATTGTGAAGGCTTAAGAACCTTCCTTTGTCTTAGTTTTGTGTTATTGTCCTCCGTCCGTCCATCTATCATTATGTTCATCCGTCCAATTTGCACCCATCCTCAAACAAAGCATATGTTGCGGGGAATACCTTGGGCCTTTCAGGCCCTCTTGTTTTTTTTATGCCCCTGGTAGGGTGGCATATAGCAGTTGAACTGTTCGTCAGTATGTCAGTCAGTCTGTCCGTCCGTCCGAAAAAAACTTTAACATTGGCCATAACTTTTTCACTTTTGAAGATAGCAACTTGATATTTGGCATGCATGTGTATCTCATGGAGCTGCACATTTTGAGTGGTGGGAGTTGAAGGTCAAGGTCATCCTTCAAGGTCAAAAAAATAATAATTCAAAGCGGCATTCTGATGAAGCTGCACATTTTGAGTGGTGGAAGTTCAAGGTCAAGGTCATTCTTCAAAGTCAAGGTCATCCTTCAAGGTCAAAGGTCAAAAAAAATAATTCAAAGCGGCACTTTTTTTTTTTTCAAAGCTTCGCAATAGGGGGCATTGTGTTTCTGACAAACACATCTCTTGTTTTTTTCAAACATGGCTAAAAAACACAAATATTTATTTTTATTATTTTATTTTTGAAATACCGTCAAACCATCCCACCCAAGAATCCCCCCCCCCCACAAAAAAAGACATTATTTTTTTTGCCAATTTTTTGCATTTTTGGAAGATAGTGTAATAAATGACCACACCCCCACACTATACACCCCTCTCCACTCCACCCCTCCCTCCTTTGTGATTGAAATTGAGAAAAGTCCCTACACCTTTAAAAAGAAAAATAGATGAACGGTCTGCACCCGCAAGGCGGTGCTCCTGTTCATATTTAGATTCATTTGATTACAAAAGCAGAAAAGCATCGCTGTGTCAAAAGGAACAAAATCCAATATCTGGATTTAAAATCAAAGGTCCGCATTCATCACAAATGGCCTTTTTTTAATTTAAAGACCATTTTATTAAGAGACCACTTTTGGTTACTCCCTTTAGTGGTCTCTAGATGCAAGATTGACTGTACTATAAAATTAACAAAATGTTTGCACTGAGTAGCCATAATATTTATATTTTGACAATTTTATCTGTATAGTTAGTATGTCAAATGACTTAGCTTTGCGTTATATAATGTTTTGCAACCTCACATGACAAACCTGATCTTTATCTGTTACCCATGAGTATAATAGTCGGTAGTGTTTTATGTCTATTTTTATGCCCCCCTTTGAAGAAGGCATCATTTTGCAGTTGCTTTTCCAACTTTCTGTGGTTTGTTTGTCTGTGAGAAAGTTCTAGTCTTTATGATATGAATGAATATAATGAAATAACTTGCCATGAAATTCAACCATCACAAGACTGCTTGGCGTGAAACACCTGTCTCCCTACCTCAAAGGTCAAGGTCACAATTAAATGGAAAATGTCATATTTGACTACAGAGTTTTCCTGTTTATGCAATACATTGGCCATTTATAAATGGATTTTGAAATAACTAACAAATGTCAACCATCATAATACAGTGTCGTGTGTAAAACCATTCTCTATATCTCAAAGGTCAAAGAGGAACACCGATCAAAACTCTTTTATTAGAAGTTTTTGAGTCGTTGCCATGTATTTATTTCTGTGTAGGACATAATTACATACTGTAATTTATGAGTGCGAAACATAATGTGATGAAAGATTTTAGATGAAACATCGTACATGTAAAGAGAAGAGGGTTAAAGTAAATATGTATATATGTAGGCTTTGTTTTAGTTTCATGTGCAAAGCATGACTATTAGTATAAAAGTTTTTGTTTGTAAATGATGAATTAATATCAATTAGGGATGGTACCGAATATTCGAATATTCGAAAATCGGCCGAATATTCGAATCAAAATTCATTTTTGAATATTCTATTTTTATGCAAAGATACTTCCAAAAAAGTTATAAGTACATGTACAAAGTCGCAGTTTTGGTTTCCATTATATTATATATGCTTTGATAACAGCTTCCATCAATGAACGATGATAATTGGCAGAAGGTATGGTATAAGGACCAGACGTCGATTTACTAGTTTCCAGTATTCATTCCCATCCCTAATATTGAGATATCTATTCTTCAATAAGTAATAAACTTGTTTGTCTTCCCCAACTTTGAAGTTGAAAATCACATGTCAGGGCCAAAACCATATTTGAGGGCATTCAGCATTAACAGTTACACCACTTAGTTTTTTCTATGTTTAAATGATTTTAAAAGAATAAAAAACAGCACAAAAATTTGTGAACAAGTATTTAGTATACCGGTATACATGCTTGTGATTAAATTAACTTTTGTAATATGATTCTGTTATTGCAGCATGTCTGTACGAAGCTTTAAAGACACACCCAAGTTCTCCATCTATGAAGTTTGGACTTCTGATGACCTGCGAGCCAGGTAATAAATAGTTGGTAATTAACTGTCAGAGTTAAAATTATGAAGCCTTTGATGTTAATTATTGTACGTTGGTCATCGGTCTTTGTTAAACATGCATCTTACAATCGGTGATATTTTATTTTCCTAAGAGATCTTAAAAACCTGACTTCTCAATCAGTGATCAAAATTAGAATGAACGGGCAAGCCCTGCACTGGTCACCCCTTCCCCCATAAGAAGCAAAGTTAACATGACTTTTTCAAACAGCATAAAACCAGAACAGCCTGCGAGTGACTTGCAGTCTATTAAGGTTTTATGCTGTTTGCTGCTCATCAGTATTGTAGGTCTGAGAATGAAGCCATCTTGAATATAATAAGAAAGGTCTTAGATAAAACTTTTGAGGGACTACAAATACGTATCTTAGAAGTGGTAAAGGGTTAAATTTTCACCAGGCTCGCTCAGATTCTTGTATTCATATTAGCAGGCCTGTAATTTATCTCAAATAATAAATAAAAGAACCTGTGCTTCATTGGTCAAATTTCTTATTTTAATGCCTGCTCAGTTGTAGTTTTATTAACATAATATATGTGGACACCTTGTAAACGGTTGTGTTTTAATCATGTTGCTCATGGTGTATGTACAGAAAGTAGCAAAATTTGCCACATTGTAACAGTTTACTTTGTAACTCTTGTAGTCAAGATGCATTTTTTTATGTCAAAACAAACAAGTAAGGAATGAGTTTTTCCTCCGCTGCTTCAACATTCGTGTGGTGGAGTTGCGTAGGAAGTATTTTTTCAAATTGGATATAATATACAGTCATGTTTTAACTATATTAGGTAAATGACTGGAGAATATGTATCGATGACTACTTATGGAACTTGGCATCTTCAGCCCACCCTCTAGCCCCTTGAGTCTTGTTACAGATGTCTTTAATTATGTGGAATATTAAGTGCATGTGTTCAGCTCATAAGTTCAATGACAAGTGAATATTTTACATGATCTTTATACTATGCGTGTATCTTCAGCTGCCTGGATCTTTTAAAATAGGTCTTAGTATTTAATATAAGATGCATGAATTCAACACACTATGTCAAATACTATTGAATATTACATGAATTCAACACAACACACTATGTCAAAGAGTATTGAATATTACATGAATTCAACACAGTACATGTATTTCAAAGATTACTGAATATTACATGAATTCAACACAACACACAATGTCAAAGACTATTGAATATTACATGAATTAAACACAACAAACTATGTCAAAAACTATTGAATATTGCATGAATTCAACACACTTTGTCGAAGACTATTGAATATTTCAGGAATTCAACACACTATGTCAAAGACTATTAAATATTACATGAATTCAACACAACACACTATGTCAAAGACTATTGAATATTGCATGAATTCAACACACTACATTTATGTCAAAGAGTATTGAATATTTCAGGAATTCAACACACTATGTCAAAAACTATTGAATATTACATGAATTCAACACACTATATGATTGAATATTACATGAATTCAACACACTATGTCAAAGGCTATTGAATATTACATGAATTCAACACACTTTGTCAAAGACTATTGAATATTACATGAATCAACACGCTATGTCAAAGGCTATTGAATATTACGTGAATTCAACATACTTTGTCAAAGACTATTGAATATTTACAATGTAACTTTATTTTTGACTGTTCAGGCATCTTCAGGCACAGGGACCGAAAGAGTTCACAGACTGTGTGGCCGGAATGACTGAGAAGAGGACAGAGTCAGTGGTTCACATACCTTCCACATGGTGGAGGAGAGACTGAGATACAATACCATCAATATAGATGTACTATCTATCCTGTTACTACAGCTTAGTAGATCAATTAACGCCTACATCAGAATTGTAAACCTAACTTTTACCTATCAATATTGTTTTTATACGCCCGTCTATGACGGGACGTATTATGGTATACCCCGCGTCCGTCTGTCCGTCCGTCCGTCCGTCCGTCTGTTAATGTCGTACGCTACGTCAAATATCCTTTGATAGATTTTCTTCAAATTTTAACACAATCTTAATATTGATAAACCCTGATCCCCTTTCGTTTTTGACGGAATTCTGAATTGTCGTTCCAGAGTTATGGGACTTTGTTCGTCAAAATTTCGTGATTTCCATGCTCATGTACTTATAAAATAAACCATGTATTCAAATACAAATAAACTGAAGTAAAAAAATGATTCAAAGGGTTATTTATTACCTTACTACTTCATTGGCGAACGACGGGCGTATCATGCGCTCATGGCGCAGCTTTTATTATGTTTAGTTCAATCCTATTATAGAATACTATTTATGTGCAATATGATGTTGTACACAATGATTGACCAGAAAATGTGCTAAAACTGAGAAAGATAACTTATGATATGCCATATTTTACAAATGTATTCAAGTTTAAAGCATAAAAAGGCCACCCTCTCATTAGCTATGCAATTAATGAACTTTATGAGTACTTTCTCTTCATTACTATGTACAACCCCCCCCCCCCCCCCCCCAATTTCAATGGCTATGCAATTAATGAACTTTATGAGTACTTTTTTATCCCTGCTGAAAAAATTTTTGGAGGGGATATAGTAATTGGTCCTGTCCGTCTGTCCATCCATCTGTCCGTCCAGCTGAAACTTTGTACTGAGCATAACTCCAAATTTATTCAATGGATTTACTTTAAACTTAGAATATAAACAGATGGCAACTAGGAGAAGTGCAGTGACCAAGAACCATAACTCTATCTACCTTAGTTTTTGAATTATCTCCCCTTTTATATAACTTTAAAGTAAATTTTTGTCCGGAGCATAACTCTAAATATACTAAAGGGATTTACTTGAAACTTAAAATATAAACAGATGGCAACTAGGAGAAGTGCAGTGACCAAGAACCAAAACCTTGAATTATCTCCCCTTTTATATAGTTTTAAACTAAATTTTTGTCCGGAGCATAACTCTAAATCTACTGAAGGGATTTACTTGAAACTTGAAATATAAACAGATGGCAACTAGGAGAAGTGCAGCGACCAAGAACCACAACTCTATCTACCTTAGTTTTTAAATTATCTCCCCTTTTATATAATTTTAAAGTTAATTTTTGTCCGGAGCTTAACTCTAAATCTACTGAAGGGATTTACTTGAAACTTGAAATATAAACTGATGGCGAGTAGGAAAAGTGCAAAAAATCTACCTGAGTTTTTGAATTATCTCCCCTCTCTACTAAAGGGATTTACTTGAAACTTGAAATATTAACATATGGCGACTATAAGAAGTGCAGTGACCAAGTACCACAACTCTATCTACCTTAGCTTTTGAATTATCTCCCCTTTTATATAATTTTAAAGTAAATTTTTGTCCGGAGCACAACTCTAAATCTACTAAAGGGATTTACTTGAAACTTGAAACTTAAACAAATGGCAAGTAGGAGAAGTGCAGTGACTAAGAACCATAGCTCTATCTATCTTAGTGTTTGAATTATATCCCGTTATTTAATTTCAAAGTAAATTTTTGTCAGGAGCATAATGAATTATCCCCCTTAATTTGTTTTTACAAATATTATTCTACTCTCTAAAACAAATGTTGTCATACAAGCAAACACATTTTTGCGGGAATTTGGCACTACTGTGACAAGCTCTTGTCTTCAATACTATGTACAGATCCCCCCTCCAAATGGCTATGCAATAAATGAACTTTATAAGTAAATGTCAAATTAGCTACAAATGGACAAGAACAAATTGAAGCAGACTTAAAAGATTATTCATTTGCTGGCAAAGAAGGATACATTAAAAAAATAATTCTATATGGACACTTTCAAATCAGATAAAAATATATTGCGATAATTTTTAGACTTGCATATACTTTTATTTTAGGAAATAATCTATTAGTGTCAGGGTATGTCACTTATCATTTTAAGTCTAGAAAAAAATAGAACGCTATATAAAGTTAGAAGATAGTAAATTTCAAAACACAACTTATTTGTTTGTGGTGTCTGTATATGCTTTTCTTATGTTATAATTTTGTTAACTGATATATTTTCTTGTATTCTAAGAAAATTACTTACCGGTATTCAAAACTACCAATCACGGCAATTCATAGCAGAATGTTTACTTGTATAAAATATGCTTTTACATCATATGAGCTTTTGCCTTTGTACAGCATACTATTGTAAGCTTACATGTATGCTATTTTGTATTTTTGTTAGAGCTCTTTATAATGTAATGCCAGTCAACTTTCATATTCTTTATATTGTCTCTATTTTGTTCTTTTACAACTTTTACTTTATTGTTGTAGTTGTTGTTTATCAAACCTTAAATGTGCTAAAATTTTGTGATAGATTTTCATTAGCTTGGTGGTTGTGATAGATTTTTATTAGCTTGGTGGTTGTGATAGATTTTTATTAGCTTGGTGTTTTGTAAAGTGAGATTTATTTCAAATTTGATTGCTTTGTTGGCTTGTTCAACGGAAAGTCACAGATGATTATTGATTTGAGACAAAGGATTATAGTCAGTCTAGGCGAAATTCACAAAACTGATTTCAAAGCTTTCACAGACTTACACTTACTTACAATAACGTATATATTTAATGTAAAAAGGCATCTAAATTAAGGTTCAGTATGTTTTGTAACTACAGATTTACTTTAATAATTTGAATTTTTGCTCATTTATTGGTTCCATTATGAAATAAGCCGGAATGAAATAGTAGCCTCAAGCTCTGTTTATCCTTTAAAGGTGTAGAAGAGACGAATTAAATTAAGGTTCTCTCTGAAACCAGCTGGTCTGGAATTTTATTTGGTTTGTTAAGACAGATTCTCTGCAATGATCATTGCATATATTTTTTGTTTTGGGTGTGTATGTATGCATAATTATTACTTTATTTTAAATGTATTATTTTGATAAGTCACATCTTTACTAATTTTAATATATCAATTATTAGTGTTTAACTGAGTAATGCAACCGCATCATGTAAATAATAGTCATGTATTTGTTAAAAAAAGGATTTTTAAATATGAATTTCTAAGTAACAATTTTTGTAAAGCTTTGTAATATTCCAATTTACAAACATTAAACTCATTTAACAGGTTAAGCACAATACTATTCATTGTGTGCTTTTACTTCAAATTAGGGTTAGGGCAGTATTTTAAAAGGCGCTATGAACAATCCTAACGTAGGATGCATATAAGAAAAAAATTCAGGTAAATTTGCTTTGCAAAATTCCATTAGAAACAGTACACACAGAATATAATTTTTTGACCAACGTTGATTGGAATTTTACATCTGCATATCATGGCATATAGCATTTGAACTGTCTGTCCATCTGTCAGTCTGTCCGAAAACTTTAACATTGGCCATTATTTTTGCAATTTTGAAGATAGCAACTTGATATTTGGCATGCATGTGTATCTCATGGAGCTGCACATTTTGAGTGGTGAAAGGTCAAGGTCATCATTCAAGGTCAAAAGTCAAAATATGTAATCCAAGGGAAGTAATAAGCTTTAAAAGGGAGATAATTTATAAACCTGCCAAATGATATATTGAAATTTTATTTCAAAGCGGCGCAATAGGGGGCATTGTGTTTCTGACAAACACATCTCTTGTTTTTATTATATTCAAGTATACGGAAATTTGTTTTTTGTGTTCCATTGAACAATAGTGATATCAGTGACTTTATACCGTTATAAATGTTTCTTTATGTTTCATTTAGACAAACCTCTTGTTAAGAATGTTACTTCATGTCTTGTAGATTATATAAATAAAGATATATATAAAACCATTGATTGCTGATTGTTGCGTGTACTCTTGTGTGTCTTGCCTAATAACACAACTTTGAAAATGAAGCAAATATAAACTATTGTCTGCAAGGTACGAGAAACAAAATCAGTTGTCTCATAGCTTTGTGCATACTCATGATGCTGTTTACTTTTTAATTCACATGGATGACATCAGCTGAGATTTGTCAAAGGCATGTGTGCCCAAGCCTATGTCAGCATCAAGGAGTGATGACATGTCACTATGGTTATGTTTACATTAATATGGCCAGGCAAATTGCCGTGCAAACTCACTGTCAGTTTGTGTCCTCCGTATTGCTTTAAAGTTTCTGAAGATTTAGTTCCAACAAAACAATCAGAGCTGACTATTAGTGAACATGCAAGTAAGACTCGAGAGCGTTGCAAATAAGCCGTAGGCTTTCTATGCAATCGAGCTAAAATAAATAAGTTTAAACTAAAGATGTTAAAATTATGACGATTAGATTATCTCTTTCTTTCAGACAGATCCATACCACTGCAAATTATTATAATTTTTCATTTTTCCCCAAGTGCTATTGTGATGTGGAACAACCTCCCTGCCACTACAGTATTACATCCTGATCTTGAAGGGTTTAAGCGGTCCCTGCTTTCCCCTTCTGCCCCTTGCACTCCGAGAGACATGTTTTTATCAGCTTTAACTTTAAATCACTTCACCATGCATGATAAATCAAACATACTTTTATCTTTCTCACTTATTCACCTTTAACACTTTTATCTTGCACTGACTGCGCACCTGTCAATAATACCCGCAAGGAGAGTTATACAGTATAGATAGATAGATAGATAGATAGATAGATAGATAGATAGATAGATAGATAGATAGATAGATAGATAGATAGATAGATATTAGATAGATAGATAGATAGATAGATAGATAGATAGATAGATAGATAGATAGATAGATAGATAATAGATAGATAGATAGATAGATAGATAGATAGATAGATAGATAGATAGATAGATAGATAGATAGATAGATTTGTATTTTTAAATTATTGACTAAATCATGATATATCATTATTTTTATTTTTTGTTGATATACAAAGATAATGCAAATTCAAACATTGAAGGCAAATACACAGTCACATGCAGATTAGGATTATATGCTTCTACTTTCGATCTGAAGCTATCCTCACCAAATATGGTATTGTTAGTAAATAAAAGTTGCTTCCGGGTTCACAGTCTATTAATAAAGCAAATCTCTACGTCATTCAATGGCGTCGTAGTGAAACTTTTTACACAAAACTGTCAAAACTCTGAACGGTGTTGTAATTATTACTAAATATGAAATTCATTTGAAATTAGATTAAGGAATTGGTCTTAAAAAATATCGAATAACAGGATTAAAATGGCGTCGATGAATAATGTCCCCAAGGAAATACTTGGTGAGTTTTTTTACAGGTGGTTCAGGAAATAGTGGGTGGGGGAATTCGCGAATCAGAAGTAAAATATGCAATTAGTTGACAATATAGGCTTGTAAAACTGATAGTTTAAATGTTTAGAAATTGAGTTTTGAAGTCGTATATGCATGACATTTCGGACAAATTATTGTTCAGTCGTTCATATGAATCGAAAATGTTCATGCTGTTGAACATGAAGGCTACACACTACTGATTTGTTATTTATATTTATTTACATTCTAGGTCAAACGCATATAACAATATCACAATACATACAAGCATAAAAACATCGTTACACCAATGTTATTCTGACAGCTGTTATGATCAAATAATATATAAATATTTAAATAAATTCAAATATATATATAACAGTTATAAAAATCAGTTATCAATTGAAATGTTATATTTGACCTATGGATAACCCATTAAGCTAAAAGCTTATTTCCAATGGGGTCCATTAAAAGTACAAGAAAAAAAGATCAAGTTGTTATCAGGGATTGAAATTAGTTGTTGCCCATTAGCCCGCGGCAAGTAGATATTTGCCCGGGCAACTCAATTTCAAATGTTGGAAGTCCGGCCGGGCAACTAGCTTTTTTTAAAGCTTAAAACAATTTAAAAGTGCAATTAGACATTTAATAAAATTTGGCAACTGTGGATGAATAATCAGTTTTATAATTTATTTCAGACTTTTAAAAAAACGTAATAAATAGAAAGTGTGTCATGCTAGCAATGTTGTCGTTATATTATCCATTTTTTTCTTTAAATAAATAACCTACACTGACACTACATAAAAATGGTACCGGACTCGTAACTCTATAACTTGGCAACTGAAATACTAAAAATGGTTACCCTTGCGGGCAACCAATCGTGAAAAGTTACTTTCCATCCCTGTAAGTTATATGATCTAACTTACACACATATACTTTGGTATTGAGAGAAGACATGTGAATAATCTAGCGTTTTGTCTCAATCCGACAACTAAACCCATGTTATAACAAAAAATAAAAAACATAAACAAACATGAGGCTTAACTAAATACATATAATTGCAAATATGGATACATTTCAATTCAAGTAGTATATGTCATAGATTCCAATTGTTTGTATATTACAGTCATATTCTTATATTAATAATACATATATATGTCCTCACTTATCTCAGTTAGTTTGTTATGTAGATGTTTTTTAACCATTCTTTTACATTTGTCAAAATTGTCCACGTTTTTGATGTCCTCTGGAAGTGAATACCAGTCTGTAGATCCAGAGTATTTGAATTTTTTTTTTAATAAGCATTTGTCCCAGTTGGTATTATGAAATTACTTTTTCCAGATCTTGATGATTTTTCAAAGTTCTTGCTGAGATATGAAGGACATTTTCCATAATAAATTTTATGCATATAATTTAATTTGAGTTGTTTCACTCTGTATTCCACATTTAACATTTTCAATTGTACAAAATCATCATTGGTAATGGAGGTTCTTGGTTCGTAATATTTATCATAACATTAAGTTTTCAGATAGAAATTCATGAGAGAAGCTGAATGATGGCAGTGATATTTATGATCAATTGAAACAGCATGCTTTAAATGAAACAATTGTATGAAACAATGCAATGTTTTGTATAATGAAAACCTATTTATTATGCCCCCCTTCGAAGAAGAGGGGGTATATTGCTTTGCACCTGTCGGTCTGTCTGTCTGTCTGTCGGTCGGTCCGTCCACCAGGTGGTTTCCGGATGATAACTCAAGAACGCTTGGGGCTAGGATCATGAAACTTCATAGGTAGATTGATCATGACTCGCAGATGATCCCTATTGATTTTGAGGTCACTAGGTCAAAGGTCAAGGTCACAGTGACCCGAAATAGTAAAATGGTGTCCGGATGATAAATCAAGAACGCATATGCCTAGGATCATGAAACTTCATAGGTAGAATGATCATGACTCGCAGATGACCCCTATTGATTTTGAGGTCACTAGGTCAAAGGTCAAGGTCACGGTGACCCGAAATAGTAAAATGGTTTCTGGATGATAACTCAAGAACGCATTCGCCTAGGATCATGAAACTTCATGGTTAGAAAGATCATGACTCGCAGATGACCCCTATTGATTTTGAGGTCACTAGGTCAAAGGTCAAGGTCACGGTGACCCGAAATAGTAAAATGGTTTTCGGATGATAACACAAGAACGCATACGCCTAGGATAATGAAACTTCATAGACAGATTTATCATGACTGGCAGATGACCCCTATTGATTTTTAGGTCACTAGGTCAAAGGTCAAGGTATATATATATAGCATGTAACCTACAAAAAACAAATTCAAATTTCCCGCCTAAAATGGCGCTATCGCACCGACCAATAAAACACGTGCCCTCAGGTCACGTGACTTTTTGAACCAATCAAAAAGTAGTACCAAAGTCTAGTACCAAGGTACGTAACAGGTAATACTATACTGTTGCGTACATTCACTGTAAGGATACACTCCACTTTAGAGCAGACACTGAGTGGGAAAGGTGTGAAAATGAGAACAAAGGTTACCTAGCAACCACAAAAAGGTGTGAAAATGAGAACAATAGAATTAATTAACTGTAAATTATAACAGTAAATCAAAGGGAAGTAACTCAGTGCTTTTTTAAACAATGCAAAAAAGACATAGCAAAAAAACATCAACATCATCAGCAGTAACAACAACAACAACAACAACAGCGTGTTGACCAGAAGTTCAGTAATTGTAAACACTGAATTCTCAACAAAGATTATACTTAGCGCGAACACTCACCGACCTGAGGTCGGTGGTGTTCGAACTTGGTGTGGCCTCTCACCCGACCTGTGGTCGGATGACGGCCAGTGCGGGGACACAGGGGGGCGGTGGCAGGGGGTAGCCAAAACAACCCAGGGCTAACCAGCAGGGACGCAGGAGCTCCCGGGAGCCCCTAGCTGGTTAGGGTTATGGTTAGCGGGCAGACGCTGTCCTGGCAGACGGCGCTGCCCTAGCTAACCCGTAACCCTAACCAGGATTTGAATAAGAAAAAAGTAGAAAGAAAAGAAAGAAAGAGAAAGAAAGATAGAGAGAAAGAGAGTAGAACGAGAAAGACAGAAGAAGAAAGATTTAGAGGACAGGCCTCCGCTCGTCACTCGCTACCGGCCAATCAGCTGCGCCGTGTGTTGAGTGTGGAGAAAGAGAAAGGGATCCCCCCAGACCACACAGGGTCCCCCGATCTGATTTACCACAGTTCCCTCCCTTACTTTAACAAGAAGGGGCCCTCCCGTCGATCATCACAACACACGAGTTATCAAACATAAACAATAATTTCGAAACAAATTAACAACAAAAACTTAACAAATTAATTAACAATAATTAAATTAAAAAAAAAAAAAAAGGTATATACTTACCTAACAACTGGGAGCTATAGGCTACCTGGGGCAGGATTCGAACCTACAACCTTTGGAACAACAGTCCAACGCTCTCAGGTCAAGGTCACGGTCACCCAAAACAGTAAAATAATTTTCCGATGATAACTCAAGAACGCATACTCCTAGGATCATGAAACTTCATGGGTAGATTGATAATGACTCGCAGATTACCCCTATTGATTTTGAGGTCAAAGGTCAAGGTCACGGTGACCCAAAATAGTTAAATGGTTTCCGAATTATAACTCAAAAACGCTTACGCCTAGGATCATGAAACTTCATAGGTACATTGATCATTACTCGCAGATGACCCATATTGATTTTCAGGTCAAAGGTCAAGGTCACTTTGACCCGAAACAGTAAAATTGCTTCCGGATGATAACTCAAGAACGCTTTTGCCTAGGATCATGACACTTCATAGGTACACTGATCATGACTCGCAGATGACCCCTATTGATTTTCAGGTTTCTAGGTCAAAGGTCAAGGTCACAGTGACAAAAAACGTATTCACACAATGGCTGCCACTACAACGGACAGCCCATATAGGGGGCATGCATGTTTTACAAACAGCGCTTGTTTTAGATTGTTTGCATCAAATTCATAATAATGCATTTCTGCAAAATAGGTCTTCCTGCTAAATTAGCTAATGCAATAATCAGACAATTTCAACTATTTAAAATAAGTTTGTATGTTAGTTTGTAATGAACAAATTTACATGATATATCAGTCTGAATCCAAATTGTATAATTGTGGTAATTGAAAAAACACTAATTTCCATCCATTTGTTATAAATGAAATACACATTCACTGATTCAGTACAGATTTGCAGGGTTGTAAATTACATTGAAGAACACAAATGCCTTGCTTTGAGCTCTCAGTACTTCTTGTGAAAGGGACATAGGAGTTTTTGCCAGAAAATCTATTGGTCCAACCCAAATTTTAGATGTGATAAGATTTGAATGATGGTCTTCAGCTTATGTGCACCAATATCACTGATTTACAGCATGCACACCATGACACGTTTGATCGTTATACTTTAAATGAGTTTTCTAATAAATGTTCTATGTTTGTAGTGATGAGTCTGAATCCCACTGGAATTGTGTGTAGGGAAGTTCAGAATAATATATATAATCGCTTTTACTTTATGTTCACTTTTTCAGAGAGTATGCGAGAATGTCTTGACAGGAGACTTAAGTTGTCCATTAAACGCCTGGTTAACTATGAAACAAAGAAAGAAAAACTTGAGAACAGGGTGCTAGTAAGTATTAGTTTGGCATGTTTGTCAGTCAAAATGATTACACATTATAGTCTATTTTACTGGTCAGCACTGTACAGGTATATGTATAACAATATAGTATATATTATTCAAAAAGACATTCTTAATTATGCCCCCCTTCGAAGAAGATAGGGTATATTGTTTTGCACATGTCGGTCGGTCTGTCAGTGTGTTGGTCCGTCGGTCCATCCACCAGATGGTTTCCGGATGATAACTCAAGAACACTTAGGCCTAGGATCATGAAACTTCATAGGTACATTGATCATGACTGGCAGATGACCCCTATTGATTTTCAGGTCACTAGGTCAAAGGTCAAGGTCACAGTGATTCAAAATAGTAAAATGGTTTCCGGATGATTACTCAAGAATGCTTCGGCCTAGGATCATGAAACTTCATAGGTACATTGATAATGACTGGCAGATGACCCCTATTGATTTTCAGGTCACTAGGTCAAAGGTCAAGGTCAAAGTGACTCGAAACAGTAAAATGGTTTCCGGATGATAACTCAAGGATGCTTATGCCTAGGATCATGAAACTTCATAGGTACATTGACCATGACTGGCAGATGACCCCTTTTGATTTTCAAGTCACTAGGTCAAAGGTCAAGGTCTCAGTGACTCGAAATAGTAAAATTGTTTCCAGATGATAACTCAAGAATGCTTACGCCTAGGATCATAAAACTTCATAGGTACATTGATCATGACTGGCAGATGACCCCTATACATTTTCAGGTCACCAGGTCAAAGGTCAAGGTCGCAGTGAATCAAAACAGTAAAATGGTTTCCTGATGATAACTCAAGAACTTTTAGGCTTAGGATCATGAAACTTCATAGGTACATTGATAATGACTGGCAGATGACCCCTATTGATTTTCAGGTCACTAGGTCAAAGGTCAAGGTCACAGTGACAAAAAACGTATTCACAATGGCTGCCACTAAAATTGACAGCCCATATGGGGGGCATGCATGTTTTACAAACATCCATTGTTATCCCCGCCATAGGCGGAGGGATATTGTTTTGGGGTTGTCCGTCCGTCTTTCCGTCCGTCCGGCCGGCACTTTTGTGTCCGGAGCCATATCTTGGAAGTGCTTTGGCGGATTTTAATGAAACTTTGTTTGAGTTTATATATGGATAAGAGGATGATGCACGCCTAATGGCATTGTACACCATCTGTTAAGAACAGAGTTATGGCCCTTTGTATCGTGGAAAAATGCTTTTTTGTGTCCGGAGCCATATATTGGAAGTGCTTTGGCGGATTTCATTGAAACTTGTTATAAGTATATATATATATATGGATAAGAGGATGATGCACGCCAAATGGCATTGTACACCATTGGATAATAAAGGAGTTATGGCCCTTTGTATCTTAAAAAAATGCTTTTTTGAGTGTTAAATATAACATTTTGTGTCCAGAAGCATATTGGCGGGGGATATCAATTCAACGAATTTGCTTGTTTACCTTGATTTTCTACTTTGACCAATATGTGAAGAAGTAAGGCCCTTATTGCTGTCATGCAAAGTAAAGCTCTTTAATCTTTAAAGACACTAATGACTACACTATTTATCTGAACGGTATTTGAATAGCTGGTGACTAAATAAACATTTGAAAGCCTGTTATCTTGGTTTAATAAAATTTAATGTTTGTGCATGAAGAATGAACAACAAAATATTTATGAGAATAAAGTGCAAGTATTCAAATGAAAACACTTTGAAAAGGCCTTCTAAAAGACCAATTTTAATAATTTGAATTAATTAGATAACTGCTCCAAGTGATTGGCAAATTAGGAATATATGTTATAATTTTGCTGATTAAAATTATAAGTAACTTGAACATATATGATTACGTGAAATTATAATGTGCATGTTGCATACATGTTTGCATGTTGTGTTTAAACACAATCTTGATGTGCCTCGGATGTTTTATTTGTTGATAATCTTTATAACACTGTATGGTTAGTATTGGTTATATTTTACATACATGTATATGGAACTAAACCGAGGACAAAGAAAAAAAAATTCTTATTATTCCTCAAGAATAAAGAGAAACTTTTAACTTCCTAGTACACATATACTTAATTAATGCACTGGTAGATGTATCCACAACCATAACTTCATGCACATAATTTCTTGCAAATATAAATATATAGAGGATATTTGTTCATGTCAGTGTAAGATCGTTTTTTATTTCACGAGTGATCATAGAAAATATATTTTCGCCACGAGTGAAAATGTTATTTTTCTATGATCACGAGTGAAATAACAAACGATCTTACACTGACATGAACAAATTTTCTGTTTCTTTTATGCCTCTTTTTCAAGAAAATAATTAATAATAATTTCCCTTTCGCTGAAAAATAACCCTCTCCCGTGGCGTGCCTCAAAACAGTTTAATACACAAAATGACGTCATTAGTGTTTGCATCATTCCTCCGCCGAAAGAAAAAAGTCCAATAGTTGATCGTCGACGAGTAAACAAAGCTGAAAGGTTTTAACATTTTATTGCTGTTACTATAATAACCAAACAAAGTTAAGCATAAAATAATGCTACAATAATACTAACTTGTAACAACATTAACTAAACAGTACATGTCCGTGATGTCGTAGGAATACGCAAATGTAAAGGTAGTAGAAAAAGTAGTTCCGAAAATTTGTTCTTTTCACTCGTGAAAAGAACATTTGTTCTTTTCACTGCTGTTATTTCACTGCAGAAATGTCATATTTGAGCATTAGGTATAAAAGAAGTCCTCCTACTCACATAAAACAATTAACAAGCAATTAAGCAGCTGTAATGGCATTTGCCTGTGCAAAGTGGATACCAAAAAAAGCTGTTCAGCTGATGTTTATATATTAGTGTCATCAGAAGATTGACTGGAAATTGATCAGTAACGAGCAGTAATGAGCAATAACTCAACTCTCTTTGATGCACTAGGTGTAGAATATTAATTATATAGAGAGCTGTTGCATCATGATTGCAAATTCATTCTAATAACACAAAGTCCAGATATGGCAAAGCACATAAAACAGTTACAGGCCAAACTGTCATACAAAAGATAAAAAATCGCAGACCATTTGTATATTTTACTAGTCTTTTTCACCAGCCTACTATATGTATGAATATGAAAATTCAGGGGACTGTTAGTTTAGCATTTTAGATGTTCCTGGCAGTCATGCAGCCTTTCATCATGTGTGAAAGTTGTTTGTTTCACAACCGAAGAATTGCAGGTTTAAGCCCCATGTAAATCCAAGCACTCTTTTTACTAGAATAAAGGTCCATTAGACATGGCATTTTTTGGATGCGCCATGTTTCACATAGAGCAAGTTTAGTAAGGTGTTAATAATAAACACTCAAATTGGATGGGCAGAACCTGATACCCCATTATAATTTATAGCTGCCAGATAATGAGTTGAATTTAAAAATCAATACACCATGCATTCAGTGTTTACAGATTGCATATTTCATTTGAAGGTTGTTGGTTTTCATATGAATATTTCTCACTTTCTATTTTTCAGCTTTTCCTCTCTCTCTCACATAGACCTTAGTTTGGCCTGCCTCAAATTAATCTTTAGCGATGTTATAGATCGTTAATATAAGAAAGAAAAATATAATTTGAAATTTCTGCTGTAAATGTTCTTCAAACTAAAAACACACCCTTAAATCTTACTAAAAGATACAGTGTTCTGTTATGTAAAATACACATATTAACTTCAAATGCAAATGATTATGGTCTCAAAATTAAAAAAGATTTGACCATTTCCGACTTATCAGTATCTTAAACACTAAAAAGTATTTTTTTATGCCCCCTTTGGAAGAAAATGGGGCATATAGTGATCGGAATGTCTCTCTGTCCGTCTTTCCGTCACACTTTGCGTTTAGGTTTTGAAAAATGCTCATAACTTCTATGTCCCTTGAGATATAACCTTCATATTTGGTATGCATGTGTATATGGACAAGGCCTTTCCATATGCACACATTTTTTTACCCCTGTGACCTTGACCTTGAACTTGGGGTCCGCGTTTTGGTTTCGAAATCTGCGTTATGGTTTCGAAAAATGCTCATAACTTCTATGTCCCTTGAGATATAGCCATTATATTTGGTATGCATGTGTACCCTATAAACAAGGCCTTTCCATACGCACACATTTCTTTACCCCTGTGACCTTGACCTTGAACTTAGGGTCCGCGTTTCGGTTTCGAAATCTGAGTTTAGGTTTTGAAAAATGCTCACAACTTCTATGTCCCTTGAGATAAAGCCTTCATATTTGGTATGCATGTGTATATGGACAAGGCTTTTCCATATGCACACAATGTTTTGACCCTGTCTGCGTTTAGGTTTCAAAATCTTCGTTTAAGTTTCGAAAAATGCTCATAACTTCTATGTCCCTTGAGATATAACCTTCATATTTGGTATGCATGTTTATATGGACAAGGCCTTTCCATACGCATAACAATTTTCACCCCTGTGACCTTGACCTTGAACTTAGGGTCCGCGTTTAGGTTTCAAAATCTGCGTTTAGGTTTCGAAAAAATGCTATAACTTCTATCAAGGTGTTTAAAGGGGGCATATGTCATCCTATGGTGACAGCTCTTGTTTCATGATTGTTAGTTGTGAAATTTTTAAACAAATCTTTCTTTCCATCTTTCAAGAAGTATCGGGTATGTAAAAATTAGCATGTGCATTTCAATAAAATTAAAAACTTATTTTCAATTCAATAATGAAGTTAAACACAAACTGTTCAATACAATGCCAGTGTTCTTGTAAAAAAAAGAATTGTGCACAATATCAATAAAGAAATTCATGCTGTTTATATTTGTGTTTAAATTTGTACACTATACACTGCAACTCCAATATATCGCGGTTGAAGGGGTCCAAAGATCGCGACCGTGATATATCCGGCGCGCGATATAAATTGTCAGTTTATGTATGCATGTATATGTATACATTAGCATCATTATGCAATCTCAAAACACGCTATTTACCAACCTTATTCAAGTTTGTGTTATATCCATATGTCATTAATTGGTATAACACAAAACATTATTCCATGTGAGTAGTATCAAATGCGTATAATTAAATTTTTAATCCGAAAAACATTGCCGAGTTTTATTGTTCAAGAAAGCATGCACAAATTAGACCCATGTACAAAATGACGTCATTCATTTCTCATGAAAAGCATGCACAGCATGGGGTTTAATAGTAGAGCATTGTGACTAACTGATCTATATTGTATACTGTATCTAACGCACACAGATTGTTGAGATAGGTCAGTATTGACTTGTGACATTTACTGTTATAATTGTGTACACCTTCATGTGTGCACTGGTGCGTTTCGGCAGTTCAAAGCAAATTCAATAGAGAATTGTAACACCCGAAATGACCTGTCATGTTTGACAAATGGGTCTTTTGTTTATCGCAGTACACAGGTGTTAATGTGATGTACAATGTAAGTAAACAATCTGGTCAAAACTGGATTATGACTGTTGGATTAAAGTTGGTGAAAAAAAGGGAAAAATACTTGCTTGAAACGGATTTTAATGCATCAAATTCTCAGATAAAAACATTTTATTTAAGGATTATGCTCGTCAGATTTTTGGGAGCCATAGCCGATTCGCGATATATTGGACAACGCGATATAACGGACCGTGATATATTGGAGTTGCAGTGTACTCAATGATTTTTGCGAATATCTCAAAACATTTTATTTTTAAAATAATCAGAACACACACTATTATCAATGTAGATCTTTGTGTTAGGTTTGAAAAAAGCCCTTTAAAGATTTTTAAAGGACATCATATATTTTGGCAAGTATTAAAGTCATCAGCCATATTACATGCGTAATAAAAATACATGTATAAATCTAAAAAAATGAGTCAAGCATGTCTATCATAAAATTAATTCAGTTTTTTCCAGACATGGCAGTTTTGTTTCAACATGTAGGAGTGCAATTTGTGATGTTTGATTTGCTAATTTTGTCAGACAATGTTCTTGTGATATGCAGTCTGATGAACAGTATGGGAGACTTCTAACATAATATTCTGCATTTTGACATTTTGAATGGGCATTGATTTCTTTTAGTAATGTTATAAAATCTTGGCTCTGTCTAAACAAAATGTCAAATACTCTACATTTCATTATCAGTGAAAGAAGTCTTTGCAATTTCAGCAATATTAACTTGCATTTTGACATTGTTATACAGAAGAAGTTTAATGCTATACAGTAGAAGTTTAATATTTTGCTTTGACATAAACCCTTTATATGATGTGTACCAATGTTTATTTTGTGGGAAGTATTTTACTGACCTACAACAGGCCTTTTCATGGCGTATCTATGGGTCTCTTAAACGGACCCATTCCCAAATCAAAAATTGTATTTCAATTACGACTAAGAAAGTACTGGTGTATAACTATAATTTTGTATGATTTTGTTATTCTACTTTAATTATTATAAAGATTTTTATTTATATTTAAAACGTTTTCCCAAATTAGTGGACTTTTTTTATGCCCCCTTTTAAAGAAAAGGGGGCATATAGTGATGGGACTGTCCGTCTGTCCGTCTGTCTGTCCGTCTTTCCGTCACACTTTGCGTTTAGGTTTCGAAAATGCTCATAACTTCTATGTCCCTTGAGATATAACCTTCATATTTGGTATGCATGTGTATATGGACAAGGCCTATCCATGCACACAAATTTGTTTACCCCTGTGACCTTGAACTTAGGGTCTGCGTTTAGGTTTCGAAGTCTGCGTTTAGGTTTCGAAAAATGCTCACAACTTCTATGTCCCTTGAGATATAACCTTCATATTTGGTATGCATGTGTGTATGGACAAGGCCTTTCCATATGCACACAATGTTTTACCCCTGTGACCTTTACCTTGAAGTAAGGGTCCGCGTTTAGGTTTCGAAATCTGCGTTTAGGTTTCGAAAAATGCTCATAACTTCTATGTCCCTTGAGATATAACCTTCATATTTAGTATGCATGTTTATATGGACAAGGCCTTTCCATACGCACAAACATTTTGACCCCTGTGACCTTGACCTTGAACTTAGGGTCCGCGTTTAGGTTTCGAAATCTGCATTTAGGTTTCGAAAAATGCTATAACTTCTATCAAAGCAAAAAAGCAAACAATCCTAATCCTGAAATTGCTTTAAATCCCAAAATGGTCAGCAAAAGGAATGTACAGAGAACCATTCATTTGAAGCAATCCACCACGCCAGGCATGACCATTTAAAATTTAAAATAACTTCATGTACTGAGCACAGTGTTTTTTTCCGTTCAAGTTCAGAGTCGGTATTTTGCCCCATTCCCAATAGAAAAAATTATATATTTACCCCAATTGGACCTATAAATTCCGAATTTAAGTTCCCCACTTTCCCGCACTTTTTTTATGCCCCCTTTCGAAGAAAAGGGATTATATAGTTTTCGCACTGTCCGTCAGTCTGTCTATCTGTTAGTCTGTCACACTTTTCTTGTCCGCTCTCTAATTCAAATTGTTTTCATCCGATCTTTACCAAACTTGGTCAGAAGTTGTATCTAGACAATATCTAGGTCAAGTTCGAATATGGGTCATGCCTGGTCAAAAACTAGGTCACAGGGTCACTTAGTGCATTTCAAGGATTTAGCATGGTGTCCGCTCTCTAATTGAAGTAGTTTTCATCTGATCTTTACCAAACTTGGTCAGAAGTTGTATCAGGACAATATCTAGGTCAAGTTCGAATATGGGTCACGCTGGATCAAAAACTAAGTCACAGGGTCACTAAGTGCATTTCAAGGATTTAGCATGGTGTCCGCTCTCTAATTGAAGTAGTTTTCGTCTGATCTTTACCAAACTTGGTCAGAAGTTGTATCAAGACAATATCTAGGTAAAGTTCGAATATGGGTCATGCCGGGTCAAAAACTAGGTCACGGGGTCACTTAGTGCATTTCAAGGATCTAGCATGGTGTCCACTCTCTAGTTTATGTGGCTTTCTGATTTATTTTGATATTCTAAGACATTTTTATGCCCCCGAAGGAGGGCATATAGTGATCGGACTGTCTGTCCGTCTGTCCGTCACACTTTGTGTTTAGATTTTGAAAAATGCTCATAACTTCTATGTCGCTTCAGATAGCAATTTCATATTTGGCATGCATGTGTATATCGACAAGGCCTTTCCATATGCACACAAATTTTGACCCCTGTTACCTTGACCTTGAACTTACGGTCGGCATTTAGGTTTCGAAATCTGCGTTTAGGTTTTGAAAAAAGCTCATAACTTATATAAAGCGTTTATAGGGGGCATAAGTCATCCTATGGTGACAGCTCTTATTTTAGATCTTCACAATTAGTTTCCATCCAGCTCTATAAGTTAAACCTTAGTTAATAAAACATTGAAATAATGTGTATTCTCAACTTTGATGCATTTGTTAAAAAAACAAACACAACACTACACAATAATTTCCAAAAAAAAACAAACACAACACTACACAATAATTTCCAAATTTTACAATTTAACCAAAATGGTGAGAAAAAAAAACACTTGAGGAAAGCAGCATAATTTTTATGAGAATTCCTCATTTGCAGTGCATACTTATTATACTTTTGCAATATTTAAGTAGAGTTTAACTACTTCTGAAGTGTGCAATTGTTGTGTAGCTAGTTTTTCTGAAAAGTCTTGTTTTGTTAATGTTTCCACAATGTATTAATGATGTATTTTATGTTTTGACTATTTACTTCTTGGTTTAATTTTAGAAATATAGATTGGCAAGTCAGCTTGCTTAGTTTCATCGTCGGATACCCACGACTAATTCATTCCGTTACTCTCCAGAATTAGCCGTGGGACAATATAAGAAATACATGCCGTTTTGACCTTAACTGTAACCTTTCAGTAGACCAACAAAATCGCAGTTTACAAAAAGAATTTCGCTTTGAAGTGTCAATGCTTCACCTGGATAATTGCGATTTGATACACCAAGCTTTTCCATCCACCTGTTCGAGTGCTTGATAAGACATCGTGCCCATGTAAGAGACTAGAGATAATTTTACTCTGAAAGTCGTTTAAATTCTCATGCACGACGAAATTCCATTTCTACGGACGACGCAATTTTGACAACAAACCCAAAGTCTCTATAGTACAGAAGCTGTAAGAGGAGAATGTATGAAACCCATTCACATCAATAGTATTGAAGCAAATACATTATACTCTGAAAATGTGTTGGTTTCATGAATGTATGCATTATGTACTAAAAATATAAAACAAAAATAAAACCAAAAACAATAACATGGGTTTCTTTTATACCTAATGATAAAATATTACATTTCTGCAGAGAAATAACAGCAGTGAAAATAACACAATTGTTCTTTTCACCAATGAAAAGAACACATTTTCAGAATTCCTTTTTTAGCCGGATTTTTTTCGAAAAAATCTCGGCTTATAGATTGATGTTGTCGGGCGGGCGGGCGGGGGGGGCGGGCGGGCGGGCGGCGTGCTCGAAAATGTTAAAGTTCTTATTTCATGGTATAACTTTGGTATGCTTGGACCTAGAGTCTTCAAACTTGACATGAAGGTTGGCCAGGATTAACAGATGACCACTGGTCATTTCAAGGTCATTCATTTGAAGGTCAAGGTCACTGTGACCTTCAATATAAAAAATGTTAAAGTTGTTATAACTTTGGTATGCTTGGACCTAGAGTCTTGAAACTTGACATGAAGGTTGGCCATAACTAGTTAGTAACCACTGGTCATTTCAAGGTCATTCATTTGAAGGTCAAGGTCACTGTGACCTTGAATGTAAAAATGTTAAAGTTCTTATTTCATGGTATAACTTTGGTATGCTTGGACCTAGAGTCTTCAAACTTGACATGAAGGTTGGCCAGGATTAACAGATGACCACTGGTCATTTCAAGGTCATTCATTTGAAGGTGAAGGTCACTGTGACCTTCAATATAAAAATGTTAAAGTTGTTATAACTTTGGTATGCTTGGACCTAGAGTCTTGAAACTTGACATGAAGGTTGGCCAGAACTAGTAAGTAACCACTGGACATTTCAAGGTCATTCATTTGAAGGTCAAGGTCACTGTGACCTTGAATGTAAAAATGTTAAAGTTGTTATAACTTTGGTATGCTTGGACCTAGAGTCTTGAAACTTGACATGAAGGTTGGCCAGAACTAGTAAGTAACCACTGGACATTTCAAGGTCATTCATTTGAAGGTCAAGGTCACTGTGACCTTGAATGTAAAAATGTTAAAGTTCTTATTTCATGTTATAACTTTGGTATGCTTGTACCTAGAGTCTTCAAACTTGAAATAAAGATTGGCCAGTACTAGAAGATGACCACTGGTCATTTCAATGTCATTCATTTGAAGGTCAAGGTCACTGTGACCTTAAATGTTAAAATGTTAAAATTGTTATAACTTTGGTATGCTTGGACATAGAGTCTTCAAACTTGACATGAAGGTTTGCAAGCACACTTAGATGACCACTGGTCATTTCAAGGTCATTCATTCTAAGGTCAAGGTCACTGTGACCTTGAATGTAAAAATGTTAAAGTTCTTATAACTTTGGTAGGTAAAAATGTTAAAGTTCTTATTCCATGTTATAACTTTGGTATGCTTGTACCTAGAGTCTTCAAACTTGACATAAAGGTTGGCCAGTACTAGAAGATCACCACTGCTCATTTCAAGTATTGCATTGACAAAAACACGAAAGGTACTTTCCTGTCATTTAAATAAAAAATCCGGCTTCAATGCGGTCATCTCCGACCGCGGAACTCTTGTCTATTTTTATATTATCATATCAAGATGTACTTCCCTTGTTTATATACTTGTTTATATTTTTTCTATGATCACGAGTGAAACAAAATTGATATTCCACCAAATCCAACACGTATTCTTTTAGTTTTATGCTTTTTTTTACCGTTTATTTACATTGTGAAAGAGTTTAACTGAAGAATTTCCCTGGAATAATGACGTTATTTCGTCAACAAAATGACGTCATTTCGTCAACAAAATGACGTCATATAAATGTATTGAGGCACGCCACGGGAGAAACTCCGAGAAAGGGTAACTTTTCAGCAAAAGGGAAACAGCTGTTAATTATTTTCTTGAAAAAGGGGCATAAAAAAAACAGAAAATTTGTTCATGTCAGTGTAAGATCGTTTGTTATTTCACTCGTGATCATAGAAAAATAATATTTTCTATGAACACTCGTGAAATAACAAACGATCTTACACTGACATGAACAAATATCCTCTATTTATTTTATTGGATAGACATGATACCAAAAAATGAACAGCTAGCTTGACATGGCATTAAATCGTGTGTTATAAAGTAATACATGTACATAAAGTTCATGTTTCATGCAGTTGTGGTAATGTTTTCATTTATTATGCTCCCCTTCGAAGAAGAGGGGGTATATTGCTTTGCACATGTCGGTCGGTCTGTCGGTCCGTCCACCAGGTGGTTTCTGGGTGATAACTCAAGAACGCTTGGGCCTAGGATCATGAAACTTCATAGGTACATTGATCATGACTCGCAGATGACCTCTATTGATTTTGAGGTCACTAGGTCAAAGGTCAAGGTCACGGTGACCCGAAATAGTAAAATGGTTTCCGGATGATAACTCAAGAACTCATACGCCTAGGATCATGAAACTTCAAAGGTAGATTGATCATGACTCGCAGATGACCCCTATTGATTTTGAGGTCACTATGTCAAAGGTCAAGGTCACGGTGACCCAAAATAGTAAAATGGTTTCCGGATGATAACTCAAGAAGGCATACGCCTAGGATCATGAAACTTCATTGTTAGATAGATCATGACTCGCAGATGACCCCTATTGATTTTGAGGTCACTATGTCAAAGGTCAAGGTCACGGTGATCCAATAGTAAAATGGTTTTAGGATGATAACTAAAGAACGCATACGCCTAGGATCATGAGACTTCATAGGTAGATTGATCATGACTGGCAGATGACCCCTATTGATTTTGAGGTCACTAGGTCAAAGGTCAAGGTCACGGTGACCCGAAATAGTTAAATGATTTTCCGATGATAACTCAAGAACGCATACTCCTAGGATCATGAAACTTCATAGGAAGATTGATCATGAATCGCAGAATACCCCTATTGATTTTCAGGTCACTAGATCAAAGGTCAAGGTCACAGTGACACAAAATAGTAAAATGGTTTTCGAATGATAACTCAAGAACGCTTTTGCATAGGATCATGAAACTTCATGGGTAGATTGATCATGACTCGCAGATGACCCCTATTGATTTTAAGGTCACTAGCTCAAAGGTCAATGTCACGGTGACCCGAAATAGTTAAATGGTTTCCGGATGATAAATCAAGAACGCTTAGCCTAGAATCTTGAAACTTCATAGGTACATTGATCATGACTCGCATATGACCCATATTGATGTTCAGGTCACTAGGTCAAAGGTCAAGGTCACAGTGACAAAAAACGTATTCACACATTGGCTGCCACTACAACGGACAGCCCATATGGGAGGCATGCATGTTTTACAAACATCCCTTGTTTGTAAAACCTATTAAGGGTTTGTTTAATCTTTCAAATGTTTTTTTTTTATGCATTTGTCATAATCAGCTATTAAAGGGCATGCCTGGCTGGCTTCAACATAATTGGTTTTTAGGCATTGTTATAGCCTCTATATAAACTGGTACACAGAGACAGGTGATGAATAGTTTGTGTTTTGGCTCAAAGATGGCCATACATTAAACAATGCTGGTATATCATACATGTATATTAAAACAAAATAATATATCTTTCTAACCATTTATCACGCCAAAGGCCTTTTTATACGCCTGTTTTTTTAAAACGGGACGTATTATAGTTTCAACCTTGGCAGGTGGTGGGCGGGCGGCGGGCGGGCGGCGACCACAGCAGTTTCCGCTCTCTAATTTAAATAGTTTTCATCCAATCTTCACCAAACTTGGTCAGAAGTTGTGTCTAGACAATATCTAGGTCAAGTTTAAATATGGGTCATGACGGGTCAAAAACTAGGTCACGGGGTCACTTAGTGCATTTCAAGGATTAAGCATGATGTCCGCTCTCTAATTGAAATATTTTTCATCTGATCTTCACCAAATTTAGTCAAAAGTTACATCTAAATGATATCTAGGTCAAGTTTAAATATGGGTCATGCAGGGTCAATAACTAGGTATTTAGGTCACTTAGTGCATTTCAAGCATTTAGCATGGTGTCCAAAACCTTCGAACGGGCGTATCTTGTAACAGTTTGGCACTCTTGTTAATCAATGCAGGTATATATTTTGTTATATCCATCTAATCATCTTTATTATAGACACCAATGGCCTTTTCCTACTGTTATCATGGGTGATAATAAATAACCCTTTCTCAAAATAAATTTTTTTTTTCCCAATTTGTAGAAAAAATTCCCAATCGTAATAAAGATAGCTAAACAATACTTTTCAATTAAAATTAAGTTCTTCTTTTATGTTATTGCTTTATAATAAAATGAATGAATAACATTATAAAAGCAAACATTATCAAACCAACAGTTATATTATGATATTCATTTACTCAATATGAAAGAATAGAGGAAACAAATCTCCCAAACAATGCAAGGGACTTTTCCCAAAAAGGTCATAAAATGGTCTGCACAGTCTTTTACAAGGTAACCTTTAAGTGAGATGCAAGCAAACCACAAGCTGATGTTTGATGTTCTGATATGTCTGAACAGTGAAGTCCTTCAAACATCTGTTATGTTTTTACTGCAATGCATAATTTAACTCATTATCTTTGTATAATTAACATTAATTTGTATCTTATTGTTGTTTTCAGGCTTTTTCTACCTACAGGCTATTTGTACTGACAGCAAAAGCACCCACAAAGGTATAATGCCTTTTACTGACGTGTATTGCTATAGGTATCAATGTTGGATGACATTTGGATGAAATTTTATGGCTTTGCCACACTTTGTGTATCTAAATGTAGATATATGTTCCATGGTACCAATTAAATTTTGTTGCAATGAAGCTTATTAATATTTAACCCTTTCCCTCATAAGAAACCAAGTGTAAATGGCTATGTGCAAACTGAATAAAAACAGAACAGCCTGCGAGTTACTCACAATCTGTTCAGGTTTTATGCTGTTTGCTGCTCATGAGTATGTAACGGTTGGAAATAAAGCCTTAAAAGCTTGAATGTAGTAAGAAAAGTCTTAATTTAATTAAACTTTCTAAAACTTTACAAAAATCTTATCTTTATGTTTTATGCAAGGTGTCTTTTTACTTCCATGTCTTCAAAACGATAGAGAAACACTTTGGAACACTATCATATTATCAAGAGACAATTAAGTTTTTTAAGGGTTAAGTCTTTAATTAATTTTCCTCATCAGAGCAATAATTCAAATTTGAAATATTTCCTGAATTTTTTTTCCTTGCTATGCACAAAACAATGGTTTCTTTATTTCATTTTCATATGACTGAAACTGCTAATGTACATTATGATTATCTTTGTAAATTTCATCCTTGCATTACTTTTAATACTTGTATGCATTGTTAAACAGTGACCATGACATGGTAGTATATGCATTATCAAGTACAACCACTTATTATACTTTATTGATATTATTATAATGATTTTTATAATTGAGGTTGAAAATTGGCCATACCCATTGGGTTACTTGTTTTGCTTTTTATGTAGTTAACACTAAAAAAACTGTGAAACAGAAATGCATTGTGCTTTGTTACTTGGCATGTCACATCTTATAGTGTGTCTCTGCTAAGTTTGTTCAAATCATGTCTTTAGGGTCGAAATTAGCATGCTCCAGGGGTTGCATGAATTATTAAGACCTATATAGTAAAATACTTTGAAACCGTTAGGGTCAGAGGATAAATTCAGAGGTGAAATGTTTGGTCTGTATCGTTGCTAACTACAACCCTGTAGTGATTTGATTTATTTTTATAGTGAATAACTTTTAGAATCATAAACATGTATTATACAAACAGCACAAAATCTGCGCATCACATTTGTCCTACATGTCTCAGACAAACGAATTAGAGCATTTAGACCTTTTTGTTTTTGTACCTTGTTACCATAAACACAACTTGTTTAAACCTTATGTCAACAAGGTGTGTGATGCAATTTTAGAAAATACAATCAAAATTACAAGAAGGGTTTTAAATTGTTGCATATGCATCTATTCTGGTTTTATGATATAAACTTAACATATCTTAGTTTAACTAGAATTTATTTTACATGAAAATATTTGGGAAAGCGTAAATTTTACAGTGAGAGCCCTAAATCTCTTGAGTACTGTATGTTGTGGCCACTCAAGTGATCTGAGATATCTCTATAAGTCTTCACCCTTGGATTTCTTAAAATTTTGATTGCCTCGCATTGCTTGTTGTTTTCATCATTGACATGTCTCTCACAAACATAAAATGATGATAATTGTGCTTTTCAGTCTTGATTTTATTTGATTTTCAGGTTGAAGCTCATTTCCATTACCTTGAAATAAAATCACTTGAGAGCAAACGACCAAATCAAGTAAGTTTTTTATTAAATACAAATGTGGTGAACATTATTGTTAGGTCTTTACCTTGTGGATAACATTAACTCAGTTGTAAAATATGTTTTTGTGTGAAGTAAATTCAGGACATATTGAAATATAATTACCCTTTGCATTTGATTGATTAATTTATCAAATGTCTTTTTTCAATACTTGCTATATGTGTGAAATGTTCCTCAGCTCAGGTTTTAATGCATGCGCAATATTAAAAGGAAATAAGTTTTTAAAAAAGTTTGGTAAATTTATTTGTATGTAAATTGTATTGTCGAGTGTTATGTAAAAAAAGCTTTGCATATATGAAAGTCTTTGTTCTTCTTTGGTTTGGTCATTTGAATCTGAAGATTATCATAAAAAAAATCACAAGAACTTTGTCGTTTTCATGCATTCCTTAATATGATGTTATCCTTGGTTAACCATATGTGGCAATGGTTTTACTGATAAAAAATGAAAGTCTCTGATTTCTCCTTACACTTCCTGGTTAGCTGGTGGTATTTTAAATTGGGTAATATGACCTCTTCCTGTTATAAAATCAAATGTATAGTCATGATAAAGATGCATGCTTTCTATTTAGTTTATCAAAGCTATTGGTTACCTACTATGTTCAAAGTTTTTCTTACATATAAACCTCTCTGGACCAAAGACATTATAGATTTGGTAATTTATGTTTAAATGAATCATATAAAACGATGAATGTATGTAAGGATGTAAGATAATTTAAATAATTTCCAACGTACATGCAACAAAATAAATATCAAAGTCATTTGTCGGGGTATGGTTAATATCCCCCTACCCCTTCAAGGCGTAAAGTCAACCTTGATCTACAGCCTTGGTGGACTGCTCTCTTCAGGGATGCAATATTTTCTTTACCCATAATCTGCCTACAAGATACATATGGGCATGCTCTGAGAAAAATGGGTTTAATTCATGTGCCTAAAGTGTTGTCCCAGATAAGCCTGTGCAGGCTAATCAGGGATGACACTTTCCGCTTTTATGGTATTTTTCGTTTAAATGAAGTCTCTTCTTAGCAAAAATCTTGTTTAAGCGGAAAGTGTCGTCCAGACTGCAGACTGCACAGGCTAACCTGGGATGACACTTTACAACATGCATTAAACCCTTTTTCACAGAGCAAGGCCCATATATACTTGTGATTACGATTGTATTACCAAAAAATATTGTCACGAAATTGAAGTTTGTGTCCACTGAATCTATAA
Organism: Dreissena polymorpha; assembly: GCF_020536995.1. Classification (NCBI taxonomy): domain Eukaryota; kingdom Metazoa; phylum Mollusca; class Bivalvia; order Myida; family Dreissenidae; genus Dreissena; species Dreissena polymorpha. The sequence goes on along the minus strand of NC_068363.1, from coordinate 14,234,118 downwards.
GTTTTAAGCTCATCTATTTAAAAAAAAAAATTATGAGCTATTGTCATCACCTTGGCGTCGGTGTCGGCGTCCGGTTAAGTTTTGCGTTTAGGTACACTTTTCTCATAAAGTATCAATGCTATTGCATTCAAACTTGGTACACTTACTTACTATCATGAGGGGACTGGGCAGGCTGGGCAGGCAAAGTTAGATAATTCTGGCTTGCATTTTGACAGAATTATGTGCCCTTTTTATACTTAGAAAATTGAAAATTTTGGTTAAGTTTTGTGTTAAGGTCCATTTTATTCCTTAAGTATCAAAGCAATTGCTTTCATACTTGCAACACTTACTAACTATCATAAGGGGACTGTGCAGGCAAAGTTATGTAACTCTGACCGGCATTTTGACAGAATTATGTGCCCTTTTTATACTTATTGAAAATTTGGTTAAGTTTTGTGTTTAGGTCCACTTGACTCTCAAGGTCAAATTATTAAATTTTGCTAAAATTGCCATAACTTCTTTATTTATAATTAGATTCGATTGACACTTTGACAAAACAACTCTTACCTGACATACCACAATTGACTCTGTCCAAACCATCCCCCACGCCTCCCCAAACCCTCCCCCCCCACCCCCCACCCCCCCGCCGAATCCCCCCTCAATCACCCCCCTTATTATTTTTTTAAATTAAAGATCATCTAATAAATGACCACCACACCCTCACACTACACCCCCCCCCCCCCACCCCCCACCCCAAAAAAATTTTTTTTATGCTCCCGGTAGGGTGGCATAAAGCAGTTGAACTGTTCGTCAGAATGTCAGTCAGTCTGACTGTCCGTCCAAAAAAAACTTAAACATTGGCTCATGAAGCTGAACATTTTGAGTGGTGAAAGGTGAAGGTGAAGGTCATCCTTCAAGGGCAAATGTCAAATATATGGCGTCTGTCTGTTCGAAAACTTTAACATTTGCCATAACTTTTTTAATATTGAAGATAGCAACTTGATATTTGGCATGCATGTGTATGTCATGAAGCTGCACATTTTGAGTGGTGAAAGGTCAAGGGCAAGGTCATCCTTCAAGGTCATCCTTAAAGGTAAAAAAAATAAATAAATCAAAGTGAAATTCTCATGAAGCTGCACATTTTGAGTGGTGGAAGTTCAAGTTCATCTTTCAAGGTCAAGGTCATCTTTCAAGGTCAAAGGTAAAAAAACAAATACAAAATTTCAAAGCGGCATTATCATGAAGCTCCACATTTTGAGTGGTGGAAGTTTAAGGTCAAGGTCATTCTTCACGGTCATCCTTCAAGGTCAAAGGTAAAATAAAATTCAAAGCAGCGTTATCATGAAGCTGCACATTTTGAGTGGTGTAGGTTCAAGGTCAAGGTCATCCTTCAAGGTCAAGGTCATCCTTCAAGGTCAAAGGTCAAACAAATTTTTAAAAATACAAAGCGCCGTTATCATGAAGCTGCACATTTTGAGTGGTGAAAGTTCAAGGTCAAGGTCATCCTTCAAGGTCAAAAAAAAAAAAAAAAAAAATGAAAGCAGCGTTCTCATGATGCTGCACATTTTGAGTGGTGGAAGTTTAAGGTCAAGGTTATCCTTCAAGGTCAAGGTCATCCTACAAGGTCAAATGTATTTTTTTTTTCAAAGTGGCGTTCTCATGAAGCTGCACATTTTGAGTGGTGGAAGTTCAAGGTCAAGGTCATTCTTCAAGGTCAAGGTCATCCTTCAAGGTCAAAGTTCAAAAAATAATAATTTCAAAGCGGCTTTATCATAAAGCTGCGCATTTTGAGTGGTGGAAGTTCAAGGTCAAGGTCATCCATCAAGGTCAAGGTCATCCTTCAAAGTCAAAGGTCAAAAAATAATATTTCAAAGTGGCCTTCTCATAAAGCTGCACATTTTGAGTGGTGGAAGTTCAAGGTCAAGGTCATCCTTCAAGGTCAAAGGTAAAAAGAACCAAACAAACAAAATTTTCAAAGCGGCGCAATAGGGGGCATTGTGTTTCTGACAAACACATCTCTTGTTTTTTTCAAACATGGTTAAAAAACACAAATATTTATTTTTATTATTTTATTTTCTAAATACCGTCCAACCAACCCACCCAAGAATCCCCCCTCCCCCGCCCCCCCCCCCCCCCCGCCCCCCCCCCCCCAAAAAAAAATGCCTTTTTTTTTGCATTTTTGGAAGATAATATAATAAATGACCACACCCCCACACTATACACCCCTCTCCACTCCACCCCTTCCTCCTTTGTGATTGAAAATGAGATAGGTCCCTACACCTTTAAAAAGAAAAATAGATGAGCGGTCTGCAGCCGCAAGGTGGTGCTCTTGTTTCTCTTTCTGATTGCCATGGTTGAATGAGTGCAATGTAAGTGTGCTAAATTGTTTTGCAGAACATAATTAAATCTTTCTTTAATTCGTCATCAGAAGCAATAAAGTTTGTAGTCACTGAATATATCACTGACTTTGGGGTATTCTAAGCAAGATCAGCTTTTTTATGTACCCCACCACTATAGTGGGGGACATATTGTTTTTGCCCTGTCTGTTGGCTGGTTGGTATGTGTGTTTGTTTGCTCCAACTTAAACATTTGCCATAACTTTTGCAATATTCAAGATAGCAACTTCATATTTGGTATGCATGTGTATCTCATGGAGCTGCACATTTTGAGTGGTGAAAAGTCAAGGTCAAAGTCATCCTTCAAGGTCAAAAGGTCAAATATATGTGTCAAAAACGCTCATTTAGTGTACACTTTGCAATATTGAAGATAGCAACTTGATATTTGGCATGCATGTGTATCTCATGGAACTGCACATTTTGAGTGGTGAAAGGTCAAGGCCATCCTTTAAGGTCTAAGGTCAAATATATGGGAACATGGTGTTTCACAAACACATCGCTTGTTATATATTCAGCACTTATTAAAAGTTATTCTTCTCGTCTCATCATTCTCTTTTATTGCCAATTTACTTGGAAAAGAAACTGTTAGAAACTGATAACATATATTGGGGTTGAGTGTGAAATGATTGTGTTTAATGTAGAAATGGTTAGCATGTACAATAGTTTGATATTCAGCCCTTTATATCACAAAACACAAACTGTTATACAATAAAGTTCAATTGAAAACAACAACAAAACAAAGTTTTCTTGTGCATGCGTTGCTGTATTCAACAGAATGTTTCACACAGTGTTGTAGTATGAATACAATTCATTATTTTAACAATTTCTCCTTATTGTTATTGATATCCCATCATTATTAATGTTCGAAATGCACCAAGCTCTGTGAAAAAGGGGTTTAATGCATTTGCGTAGTGTTGTCCCTGATTAGCCTGTGCAGTCCGCACAAGCTAATCAGGGACAACACTTTCCACTTTTTTTTTATATTTTTCGTTTATTTAAAATCCCTTCTTAGCAAAAATCAAGTTTAGACATAAAGTGTCGTCCCTGATTAGCCTGTGATGATTTTAAAGTCTAATCTGGGAAGACACTTGATGCACATGACTTAAACCCCCCATTTCAGAGAGTGTGGCTTGTATGCATTGAAATATCATGTTTCAGCTGGTGATATCTACCAATGGGAAGACATTCACTTTTGTGTCTGTTGAGGGCTCAAATGACTCGGACGAGTTCACAAACATGGTCACTCACATTGGAACCTCCCTGAAAACCATCTTCCCCACCCTTCCATTGGAGTAAGTCAAAGGCCTTTATGCTGTATAAATGGCTTCATTCCCATATGTGCTCTGGGTGAACAGGGCTTACTGTATGTGCGTAAAGTTTACTCCAAGATAAGCCTGTGCACTCTGAACAGGCTAATCAGGGATAACTATTTAAGCTTCTTTGGAATGTTTGTGTTGAAAGGAAGTCTCCTGAAAACAATACCCGTCTAGGCAAAAGTGCCATTCCTGATAAGCTTTTGCAGACTGCACAGGCTATTCTGAGAGGCACTTTGCACATATGCAATTAGCCCCATTCCTAGAGCAATGCTCATATGTTTATTTTTCGAGAAAAAGTGAAAGTCTGTGTTTATTCACCATTTGGTTACTGTGTGTTACTGTTTTTCACGATTAGCATAACCAAACAAAACCCCAAAAAGAAAAATGCAAAAATGCATCCTTGTGAATTTAGTTTGGAAACACCAAACAGTATTGAGGCTTAAAATTGTAAACAAATGGATAATTCATCCAGCAGTATTTCATTGATATCATGGCTGTCAATTAATCTACTCTTATTCAATAGTTGTCATCTGTTCATCACCAAATTATGGGAAAATGTATATGAGCATAATTTCATGTTCAAGTTTGCCTATCTGCCCAATATCACCAGGAATTGCAGAATCCTGGCCATTTAATATTCATGAAATGGGTTTTGGTCTTTTACATTTAGCTTAACTGTTTATCAAACAGCTGTTTTTGTTATGCCCCTAAAACAGGGCATAATAGTGATCGGACCGTCTTTTCGTCACACTTTGCGTTTAGGTTATGCGTTTAGGTTTCGAAAAATGCTCATAACTTCTATGTCCCTTCACATAGCAACTTGATATTTGGCATGCATGGGTATCTCATGGAGATGCACATTTTGAGTGGTGAAAGGTCAAGGTCATCCTTCAAGGTCAAAGGTAAAAAAAACATGTACCAAGCAGCGCAGAAGGGGGCATTGTTTTTCTCACAAACACATCTCTTGTTTATATTTAAATTGTATCATGATGTAGCAAGATATTGATGTTAATCAAATTTATGGTTTGTATGCGAAAGATGTTTCTGCTTATCAGTTCTATATCACATACAATATGAGCTGAAAAAATGCCTCTTTTTCCAGCATAGCTCCAGATGAACCTGTGCATCCATGAAGTCTGCTAATGATTCTCCGTCCACTATTAACTCACACAATTTTTCATAGTCTCATTAGCTGGCATGAAAGCTCCTGACCAGACTGAGAAAATGCGCAGGCTGGTCTGTTGCTACACTGGCTACATATGGCGTGAGACCCATTTTGGCATAACACAGGTAATATGCAATAGTTAAATGATAAGTGCTTGCCCTGTTATTGTAGACGGTTGATCAAGAAGATAGACATCCTGCCCGCAGACCGTCTCCGGGTGATGTATGACCTCTTGCGCGCCATTGAGTCTCGTGAGCCGGGTCCGTGTGGGGGATTCACACTCATGTACGCCAGCATGTGTGACTTCCATGGCCTCATGTACAGGGATGAGGTTGCCTGGGTAAGATTGTGACAACCCTGGATAAGTAACGATTAAACCTTGCAATATAATAATAATTATAACCTGTTGGCCCAAGATTGAGTAACAGACGTTAGCTTAACAAGAAAATATTATTACATGTCTGTCTTAAATTGGGCAATCATCAAACAGTAATTTCAAAAAGTATTCTTTGTTAATAAGGATATTTGATGATAAAAAAAGATAAAACTTTGTTGGGTTGCATGCATGTTAATAGCTCTTTTCATAAGTACCTTAGCTCCCCTTTTAAATGGACTGTCAACCACGAATGACGAAATAAGAAAAGTTATAAAATACCGTATTTTCTTACAATTATTAGTTTATATTAATTAAAATATCACGACTGGTTTATTACATTACTTGAAAAAAGTTAATATTTTCAGTATATTCGGTAAATAAATTTCGCGATGTGAAATCGAAAGTACATTGCGAAAACAGGTGACAGTACGATAAACACACTATGAATAACGCAAGTACATTGATTGTTTTATATATTAGATATATACAATTCATTACGCATGAACAATATGCATTCCTGGGTTTACCTTGTGACGATGACGATCAATCTACTGGCGTTATTTATAGTTAACTGGTAGTTACCTGGTTGACATACCCAGTAAAATTTATTACCAAATATACTGAAAATATGAAAACTTTACAACTTTTTTCAAGTAATGTAATATACCAGTCGTGATTTTTTAATCAATATTAACTAATAATTGTAAAAGAATACGATATTTTACAACTTTTCTTTTCTTCGTCCTTGTGGTTGACAGTCTCTTTAACTTAAACTTACAGCATCCCTTGACAACTAAAGTTTTGCAGTATTCTTTAAATGCACGCTGATGCCCCCTGGCTGTCACAGTGCACCATGTTGTGTGAATCTATTTTAGGATGTTGATACTATCTACCTCTCCCAGGATTCCAAGGAACTTTGTCTCCGGGACTTTGACCACCTCAAAGAAAGGTAATCATAGTAGACAATGTAGCATATAAAGGAGCACTATACTTGTATGGAAACTCAACTTCAATGTTTCTTTTGCTTAAAGCGTGGCATGTGTATAGCAAGTAACGTAATGTGAACACACGGATGATGCAAAATTATCTGTAGAGTATGTACATGGAATGTGGAAGAAAATAAACAATATTTTGATCTGTTATGGATTTCATATTCATATATAACATATTGGCATAATGTAACATATTACTAAAATATCAATCCAGTTTCATCCCATAGACAAGAGTTTAATTGGGGTTTAATGTTAAAACTGTGTGTGTTGATAGCTTATATCTGGTTCTTGCTCTTCATTGCATGCATGTTGTTATTTAACTTTTAATTAAACTAAATTAACAGGTACAACGTCGAAAATCTCTTTTTTTTGCAGGGCCAAATGTCTTGTGGCAATTTATACATTTTGTATATAACACCTGTAATTATTACTGACATTCAACATCAAATATGTATTAGCAACCACTACATCATGTGCCAGAAAATGTACATAAAACTGTCAAAATGGAAGTATAGTCTAGCGCGGTATCTAGGGATATTTATTGTTGTAATAATAATACTATGCAAGAATTGCTGATTAAAAAAAATCTATTTTTTTCTTCAGGAAAAATCCTTATTTTACCCTAATTTATTTGAGTTGTATGTTCTAGGGACCTGGTGCCTATAGTATCTGCCCTTGTTAACAACACATGGTTCACTGGACTAAACGCAAGCAATATCAAATTGGTAAGCACTGCGGAAACTTTGGTTGATTCTTCAACATATTAATTTTTAATGCTTCAAGTTTTGTTATAAGTAATAGCAAATGTAAAGCATTTAGTCTTGTTGTTTTTAGCTCACCTGTCACGAAGTGACAGGGTGAGTTTATGTGATCGTGTGATGTCCGTCGTGCGTGCGTCAATAATTTGTTTATGTAGACAGTACAGGGTTTTCCCCAGGCCATTTAAGCGCCTCTTGCCGGGGCACTTGAATTTCGAAATCAGAGTCCCCGGGGCGCTTGAAATTTTCCGACCTGTGTGTTTTCAGTGAAAGAAATTGGAGATTGTAAAAAAAAAAAATATTTCTCTATCAGTGTATCAATATTCCCTGTTTTAAAAGAGCACATGGTACCTACTTTAGCAAGTAATCGCCATAAACACCACATGGGGTAATGGATAATCCACTGATAAGAGAATAGCATGACGCGCGTATAGATTATTCTAGCCATATTACACAGTCATTTAAATGCTGATAAGGATGTATCAGGTAACTTTCCAGTCGTCAAACTGTGATGTTCATCGTCCAATCGGTTACGCGAATGCTTATGAGGGCGGGGTAAACTATTGACCATTATTTTTGATTGACGTCGGGCACAATGTAAAAGTTTATCGCAGCTCGATTAGCAAGAATTTGTACCATTTACGTAATAAAAAAGTACATTAAAGACGGTTTCGGGCATCATCATCACACCTTTTTACTGTAAACAAGTGTTACCTATGACTCTTGTAATTAATACAAGAAATTAACCGAAAGAGGTAAAGAAATAATTACTTATAGCGAGTAAGTTGTGCAAATAACTCCCGGTTACAATTATGCGATAACAATTTAATTCCAGTACATGTATATTTCATCATGTCCATTTATAACGTTTTTCTGGCATTTATTGGACACGTAATGCGTTAACAAATTTTCGTTGAATTAATTACGCACACTAGTAAATTTTTCGTCCAATAATCGATACTTAGAAGACTGATGATGGCAACCGGCCGTAATCCTCGTGAATTTCATGCATAATTCCGTCAAAACATTTATTCGACTAAAGTGTTTTAACAAATTATCGTTAAATTAATAATGCAACTGTTAATATTTATTAAAATCTCAAATGGGAATAATTAAATTTGTCATCCGAAACCCTTTCCCGTATGTCGATGTTTACGCGTTTTTAATCCGAAACACACTTCCGAATGTAAATGTTACCGCAACGTTAAAATATTCTTGCTTCAAATTAGTAGTGCAAATTTATTTTGTCTCTAATCTTTTTCTCAATTAAAAAGAGCGCGAAAATTATGCAGCATGTACAACGTCGCGTGTATTGTTTTAACAAGCACACAACACGTCAGAGGATTGACGCATGTTCAGAGGCAATATTTCATCAAATCTATAAATAGTCAATTAAAATTTATTTGATACTATAGAAAAATGGCAAGGTTTGTTCAAAAGAAATAATTGAGAGCTTTTATCGTAAACATTTACCAGAAAGTGATTTATAAAAACGGAATAAACGGGATTATCGGATAATAAATAGAAACTTGAATAGTAGAAAGTATTCAGTAAAAGAGTCGGGTTGAAACGGATGTATTGGAGAATCATTCGAGTCAGGATTTTACTGTCAGTACGGGAAAGTTTTAAAACAATTAAACAATATAAAAAAGTATATATATTTTTAAATGACAGAGGGATTTTTTGAAGAGTCATAGCGCACCAAATGACGTCTTTCGACGTTGTTTTTCTTTGAGTTAAAACGCACCACAGAGCGTTAATTGACACGTTAAATAAAAAAAATCAACCACACCCATCAGCCCCGGGGCGCCTGACAAAAATCCTGTGGAAAGCACTGCAGTAGAGGTCATGGTTTCAATCCAATCTTTATGAATTTGGTCAGAATGTTTATCTTGATGACACCTGGGTTGGGATTGTATTTGGATCATCTGGGGTCAAAAACTAGGTCACTAGGTCAAATAATAGAAAAACCTTGTGTATACAATAGGTCATAGTTTTCATCTGATCTTAATGAAATATTGTGAGAATGTTTATCTTGATAACATCTGATTTTGGATCGTATATGGGTCATCTGGGGTCAAAAATTGGGTAACTGGGCCGATTCTAGTAAAACCTTGTGTAGATGAAAGAGGTCACAGTTTTCATCACGTCTTAATGAAATTTTGTCAGAATGTATTAATTGATGAAATCTGGCTTGGGACTGTATATGGGTCATCTGAGGTCATAAAGTAGGTCATCTGGTCAAATCATAGTAAAACTTCCTGTAGACGATAGAGGTCACAGTTTATTTTAGCTATGGTCCTGAAATTTGGCCCATTTGTGATTCATGATATAGCTAGCCATAGTCTGATAGAATTTAAGTTGATGTAGCAAGGTTAGTCAGGTGAGCGATTCAGGGCCATCATGGCCCTCTTGTTGTATACAAAATATGCTTCTTAAGTGAATAGGCAAACACAGAAGCCATCATTATAAATATGGCTGTGTAATGATAATTTGTGGAAAAAAATATAGAAAAAGTCATTGTTTTATTCTTTATTATAAAATAATAATTTTTGCACTCTCCTTGCTTGCCCAACCATTTTGACGGGTATAAACCTTTACTCAAACCATACTATTCTGAGTTGTATACTGATATTATTTATAACAGTCATTTTGTTGGTATGAAATAAGCGCATGGTACAGACTTTTAATGTAAAAACACTACAAAACCCGGGGTCATGGGAAAATGGGTCTTATGCAACTCAGTGCAGTTTGGCCAGGAACTAATCGGTCTGCTGTTGATTCATACAAGGCTTCATGGTGTCATTAGCAGACAGTGAAGCTCCTGATCAGACTCTGCAAATTGATAGGCTGGTCTGGAGCTTGGCTTGACCATATGGCATAAGACCCACTTTCTCATGACCTGGTTCTTATTATTCCCAGGGCACTGATGTGTGCGCTGAGATATTGCGTGTGATGAAGAAGAATGCTGTGATAGAATCTCTCCTGCTGAGTGGAACTGGAATCTCAACGTGAGTACACACATGGATACCATTTCAATAAGATCTCCTCAGTATGACCTACAAACCAGTCTGGATTCTCCACAACTGGAAATTTGCTTTTAATCCTTGCACTTGATTTAAGAAATTGATTTAATTAGAGCAGAATTTCGTACTTGTTTTGATGTATTCACATTTGATGTTCAACCTTAAAATATGCTTTTTTTAATGAAACACATACAATCTATATAAACAGCAGCAGAATTCTATAATTTTATCATAGTAATGTTTCTCATTATCAATTAAGTAACCCAATTGATAGTGCTTTTATTGAGAGCTTGAGTGAAACAGTTTTGAGTCCTTCCATGTTACTGTCACTCTATTGGTATCAATGTGACATACGCTGTCATGCTTTTCTGCCTGGTTGTCTATGAAGACCCAGTTATTTGCTTACTTCAGTGACTTTGTGAAGCGTCTATCCAACATGCTACTGGCTGGTACCAATCTTCATATCCTGGACATCTCCAACAATCCAAGCATTGATGACACCGGTAAGTTTGCAGTGGTGACTGCAGAAGAGTCACTTGTTGTAGGATGTAATATAATGTTCTCTGTCTCTGAAAATATAGTGTAAAAAGTCAGTCATATGTCTACCTGTTCATACATCGGGGGAGGGGGGGGGGGGGGGGGAGGGGGGCAGGGAGGGGGAGGTATAAAGATGGTTTGACAATTTGAAAATCAGCTTCAGTAAAATTGCTACTCCATCAAATTAATTGTTCGATTCTGTGATGCAACTATTTTGTTGAACATTTTAATTGTATATAACAAAGCAGATATTATAGTAGTTATACATATATTTACCTTGCAGCTTGATAACTAGTAATAATCAAACAAAATGCTGTGCCATTATTTACGATAAATGTGTTTCAGAATTTCCTGAACACACACGTACATCGATGTTAGGAACTGTACAGGAATTTGGTTAAATCAGAACTTATATTAAATTGGAAAAAAGTTTTCTTGTCACAGATTTGAAGTTAGCAATTATGTGCATTTATTTACCACTGAATTATAAAGTCTAAGCAATTATGACTGAGTTAGTAATTCCTTGATTGATCACACAATAGTTATATTTATTGCTTTAATTACATTTATGTTTCAATAAATTTTTAAATGATATCTTGGCATAAATGTCATCTGTTAGCTTGTTAATCTATGATTGCAGTTCAAATATTAAGCTAAGTTCAAATATTACACTCAGTTTAAATATTACACTTAGTTCAAATATTACACTTAGGTCAAATATTACACTTAGTTCAAATATTACACTTAGTTCAAATATTACACTAACAACCAATATACTCTTTTATTTTAAAAACAAAGTGCTACAAACCCCTACCCCTAAATTGTTCCATGAAGTAAGATATAAATGCAATCTACTCTTGCAACTACCCATAAAGCATCGATGAATTGGCCCCTGAAATGGACATCATTATGCATCATAATCTGCAAAGTATGGGGTCCCACTCTGGTAGAATGTTGCCCTTAGCCAGTATGGTTATTCTACCATTGCACAGGTGATTAGAACCTGATGGCCCACTCTTGGGCATTGTTGCCCATACCCATAGAAGCACCTGTCAGTATGGTTCCTCTACCAATTCACAGGTGATCAGAACCTGATGGGTAATTGTTTCCCTCATCCAATACAAGCACCTGTCTTTATGGTTCCTTTACCATTTCACAGGTGGTGAGTACCTGATGGGCACGCTGAGTACGCGAGGCAGGAAGTGTACCCTGCTGGACATCTCTGGGACCAAGATCACATCCAAGGGCCTGAACAGGATTGCAGAGGTGATGAGCAAGCACCCCCACGTGTTCAGTGGCCTCCAGACACTCAAGATGGCCTCACTGCTTCCCAGCAAAGGGGAGGACCTGCAGGTAGGTAGAACAAAACAGCTGAAAACCAGTGTTTTGTGTTAATAAAGAGCTGAAAACCAGTGTATTGTGTTAATAAAGAGCTGGAAACCAGTGTATTGTGTTAATGAAGAGCTGGAAACCAGTGTATAGTGTTAGTGAAGAGCTGGAAACCACTGTACTGTGTTAATTGTGACACACATGACTTTAAATCAGTGTTTGAATTTATAGGCCAAGTACACAATAGTGAAACAGGTTATTTTTTTTGCAGGGTCTGTACGCCTTTATGGCCTCTCCCAACATGATCAGCCACCTTGACCTGTCAGCAACAGAGGTGGAGATAGATAGGGTGGGTACAGATCAGGATTGATGTAGTCAGAGTAGTGGAAATTTCATCTGTCTACTTTTTTAACAATAATCAAGGCTAAAATAATGCCAAAAATTATTCTTATGATGGCATTTAAGAGTTTCACCATTTTCATGCTTATCCAGGTAGACTACCATGAGCTAGTGAAATATATTAAAGACTAGCAGACAGTAAGAATGTGAGTACTAGAAGTAGGCTAATGGAAATGCCATCTCATTTATCACTTTTAGAATAATTAAAAAATGATAATAGGCATGTTGATTGTTAATAAAAAATTAATAAACATAAAGACTAAACCTGTTCATTTCTGTCACAGTTGATGCCGGCTCTTCAGCGAGGTTGCAGTCAGAACCTGACGGTCCTCAAGCTATCGAGGGTTGCCTACTCCAAAAAGAAGGAGTGTGTTGTGCAGACGTCCTTCAAGCAGTTCTTCTCATCTGCCTACACCCTAAAACACGTGGAGCTGGCTAACGTAAAATTGCCACCCGACGCAATCAAGTATGTCCTCAATTTTGGGATGAATTTCGAGTTCAGAATAATATATTGTCAATTTATGGATGATTGGTGTGGGGATGAGGGCCTAAAAGAAACAACATGTTCCATGTCATGATTTTTTTCTGAAACATAATAGATTGCCTCCTGCCACTGTAAAGTACTAACTGATTGTGTTATTGAACTATAAATAATGTATTTAAGCAATTCATTAAGGGTATCACATTGACAGATTTTTCTAAACGTTTAAACGAAATGAAATAAACAAAACTTTACTGTTTAAACAGTATCCCTATGTCTGTTCTGTTTAAAAAGCATCAGTACCATCACATTTCCAAAATGAAAATAGTAATTATTTCAGGAGTAATATTCAGTGCATATCCCATTCGTGCAATGACGTCTTATTAAAACCATGAATATTATAAAACAGACTATCCATATCACCACATGTGAATTCGTCATTCTATGAAAACAATTTAAAGAACGTTGAAAATAATGTAAATTCGATGAAAAATACTGATTCCGAAAACGACACTTCAAAAGAAATGCACGTATTTTGCTATTGAAATACAATGTGCATATCATTTGACCGCAGAAAATGAAAAACCAGTTAACTAGCAAAACCGTAATCAATATATAATTTTGTTAAAATATTTCTTTCAACATGCTACCACAGTGTTTTACTTTCCTAATCAATCACTTAAAATATTTCAAGATGGCGGCATATGCACTGTTTCGTTGCCAAGTTGTAAGATTTTCGAAAAGTAGTGAAAATTTTCTGTTAGTTTCTGTTCATGTCTGTGCCATCCGCTAACGAATCAGAAATAAATTACTGCTGAATTTGGTAGCCGGGATTTACCGCAAGTACCCGGATTTCGCAGTTCATCATTGATATACTTCGTACGGCTAGCTGGCTACGTTATTTGCACCCGAATATTTATTATGTTTATATTGACTGTTGTTTAAACGTTTACTGTTTTTGTAAACGTTTTTTAGCAAAACACGAAACAAGACCGTTTAAACGTGATACCCTTACAATCCATGTTTTATAATTATCTGGGAGAGGATCCAGGGCCCGTATTTACCAACCCATTCTTAAACTTAAGAAAAGAATAAACTTGGAACGAAGAATAATGCATTCAGTGTTTGAATATATACATGCCTCCACTGGTAATAATGTCATTAATAAAGTGTTCTACATGAAGAATGCCATAGATAGAGATGTTTAATAACAAATTTTACTCAAAATTCAAGCACTTATTGAATATATCAGTTTAAAGAATATTCTTTATTTTTAGACTTAAGTGTAAGAATTGTTTGGTGAATACGGGCCCAGAAAATGTTGCAAAAACTTGTTATCCAATCCCATGCATATAAGATGCAATAAATACGTTTAAACTAAAGTAGGTCGTCAATGTTGATATTAATTTCTTTAGGAAAAATAGATGGTCGAAGTTATTGTTAAAGAATAAATATGTGGCTGATGTCAGGATCATTAATGTCTCAACTAAAAGTCGGTTGGAGTCAAGATTGACTTATTCTAAAAAATATAAATAAAATCTGTATACTGCATTGGTTTCATACCCTAAGTCCAACCATTGTTATTCAATTTTGCCAAACTTTATGACCATTTTGTCAAGATATGACCGCAACGTCTGTTAATAACCTAAGTTGCGCGTAAAATTGACCTGAAAATAGCAGCGATATGGTGGAATGATCTAAAACTTGCCTTTGTATCTGTTTTAACTGTTTGTCTTTTCAGTGTCAAACAGTAATTATCAAATCCTAACAAAACATGACAGTTAAATGCACTCTGAACAATGAGAGCCTTATAGTAGATGTACTACAGAAAGCATGGGTTAACTATGCTTTCCATGTGTTAATGTAGTAGTGGTACTTCACTTATGAACTAGAACACGTCTGTTTGGTTTGATCCTTTAATAACGTCTGATAAAAGTAAACAACAATAATGATACTTAACGCCATGTCATGAGCACTAAGATATGGTTCTTCTCCTTCATGGACCTGGTCCTTATTTATGTCGTTGCTAATTTATTCAGAACATGGAACAAATAGAGAACTTCTCACTTACAGAGACCTGTTGTTTATGGTCTAGGGTTCTCTCATTTGTTTGTCCATGAAACAATAGACATTTTTTCTCTTACATGAACCGGTCACTTTTTATGTCCCCCACGGCCCAACCATACCCCCACCACTATAGTGGGGGACATATTGTTTTTGCCCTGTCTGTTGGTTTGTTGCTTTGTTTGTTTGTTTGCACCAACTTTAACATTTGCCATAACTTTTGCAATAATGAAGATAGCAACTTCATATTTGGCATGCATGTGTATCTCATTGAGCTGCACATTTTGAGTGGTGAAAGGTCAACGTCATCCGTCAAGGTCAAAGGTAAAAAATATGGGTCAAAATTGCTTATTGTCCCCTACTGGTTTGCGCTCCGTCTGTCAGTCAGTCTGTCAGTTAGTCACACTTTTCTGGATCCTGCGATAACTCAAAAAGTTCCATATATTTTTTCATGAAACTTGAAACATGGATAGATGGCAATATGGACATTATGCACATCATTTCATTTTGTTCCTACGTCAAAAATTCTGGTTGCTATGGCAACAAATAGACTAGAAATACTGCTGAAAATGGTGGTTTTCTGGATCCTACAATAACTTGTTAAGTTCTTGCTATTTTTTCATGAAACTTGAAACATGGGTAGATGGCAATATGGACATTATGCACGTCATTTCATTTTGTTTCTACTTCAAAAATTCTGGTTGCTATGGCAACAACAACAATTCTGACAACGTTGGAATTTCTGACAATGGTGGAGCCGGTAGGGGACTATATTGCTTGGCAATAGTCTTGTTTAATGTACACTTTTGCAATATTGAAGATAGCAACTTGATATTTGGTATGCATGTGTACTAATGGAGCTGCACATTTTGAGTGGTGAAAGGTCAAGGTCATCCTTCAAGGTAAAAGGTCAAATATATGGGGACATAGTGTTTCACAAACACATCTTGTTTGTAAAGGACTTAATATTATTCAGACCACACAAAAAGAGGTACATTTTTTCTGTTCTAGGGATCTGTTTCTGGGCCTGGATTCCAACAGGAACATCAAGGATGTCCATGTGGACCTCAGCGGCTGTGAGATCTCCATGGAGGGAGCCAAGAATCTCACTGAGTGTCTCTGCTCTGGTCGCAATATCACAAGGCTTGATATCGGGGGCATCATCAAGAGTCCTGGTACAGGTAATCAGGAAGTGTGTTTTTTTCCTCCTGTCAACCACCGTATATTCTCTAATAAATGCTTACATTTTCATTAGGAGGGGAGGGGGGAGTGGGGGCTAGGGGATATTAGAGGTCAAAGGAAATGGCATTATTTTATAGATAACACTATACAAAAAAAAAGAATAATTTGACTATTGCTCATTATTATAACATTTTTTATGGAAGAATTTTACGCATGTATTTGCAGTGACTGTTTAACCAAACAAAAACATTTATTTAGCTTGTAGTTTTTATGTATTTTTGAAGAAAAAAAATGGCGGAGAGATTATATTTGGGTAGGGGCATTTATTAGAGAAAATATGGAGTCTTCTTTCCTTTCAGCACCAATATATTAACTGACAGTTTTTGATGCACCTTGATATGCTTGAAAATAAGATTTTGTGGTAACCTGTAAAGGGTATGAATATATAGGGAACATTAAAGGGATCTTTTCACGCTTTGGTAAATTGACAAAATTGAAAAAAGTTGTTTCAGATTCGCAAATTTTCGTTTTAGTTATGATATTTGCGTGGAAACAGTAATACTGAACATTTACCATGGTCTAATATAGCCATTATATGCATCTTTTGACGATTTTAAAACCTAAAAATTATAAAGCGTTGCAACGCGAAACGATTGAATAATTTGGAGAGTTCTGTTTTTGTCGTTAAAATTTGTGAAACTACGAAGATTGCTTATATAAGGTATAAAATACATCAAGTATGTGTAGTCGGCGGAATAGCTCAGTAGGCTAAAGCGTTTTTACTTCAGGACTCTGGCAGTACTCCAGGGGTCACTGGTTCGAAACCTGCTCCCGGCAATGTTCTTTTCCTTTTTTAAATTTTATTCTTGATTTTTTACTGGAGCTTTTACGATCCAATGTTTACATTTATCAATATAAAGCATTTAATGAATAAGTTAAAAAATGTCAAAATCTGTGAAAAGGCCCCTTTAAGGATTTTTTTTTCCGAAGAAAACTCATTAAGATTTTCAGATTGTGTTTGTAAATTTTGTTTGCTTTAGGTACACAATTAAATTGCATGTATTATTCATATAGTAAAGGAATCCTGTATCAAAGAAATCTTTATTAATTAGGTAAATTTTGAATAGTTTGTGGTTGTTCAGAGAATACTTTTTATGTCCCCCACCACTATAGTGGGGGACATATTGTTTTTGCCCTGTCTGTTGGTCTGTCTGTTGGTTTGTGCCAACTTTAACATTTTGCAATAACTTTTGATATATTGAAGATAGCAACTTGATATTTGGCATGCATGTGTATCTCATGGAGCTGCACATTTTGAGTGGTAAAAGGTCAAGGTCATCCTTCAAGGTCAAAGGTAAAAGAAAACTATATTAAAGCGGGGCAGAAGGGGACATAGTGTTTCTGACAAACACATTTCTTGTTGTTCCTAATTCAAGAAGAGCACAAGAAACCATCAGATCCACTATAGCATTATATCATCTGTCATTGCTTCAGGCCTATCGGATCGGGATCTGATTCACATATTGGAGAACATTGGCAGGAATAACATGATCAAGGCACTGTCATTGGGCCAGATTTTCAACAGCGTTAAGCCAAAGTAAGATTTATCATGACGATGTTGTGAACTGTGTGTCAAAGGGCAAAGAGGATTATGAGCTGAGCTCTGGGAAAACCAGGCGTAATGAATGTGCGTAAAGTATCATTGCAGATCAGCCTGTGCAGTCCTCGTGGGCTTTTTTTTCGGAAATTGACTTCTTTTCAAATTTAAAGTTTCATATAAGCGGAATTTATTGCCCCTGATTAGCCTATGCAGACTGCATAGGGTTATCTGGTTTGACACTTTACGTGCATACATTAAGCACTGTTTTCCAATAGCCCATCTCATATATATTTGTCCATGTTTTATTGTTCTCATAAAAAGCAGTTTTATTATGGTTTAGGTGTTTAAAAATGAAGTTTGATCGTTTAAGCTATCTTTAGAAAAGCATGGATAAATTTAATGTAGTCATGATTATGGGATTGAAAAATTTGTGTAGCATAGTTTAGGAAAGATATGTATTAAACGATGTTTTTGTCAGTGTGTTATCTACCGTAATTACTCTAAGTTTTCGGACACTCTAAGTTTTCGGACATCCCTTTTTTAGCAAAAATATTTATTTTTTGTGACTCTTAATTTTTGGACACACATTTTCGTTCATATTAATGTCTATAAGTTTTTGGACAGTATATTTTACAGCGCTATTTTACCAAATTTCGGTCCTGTCTTTGATATCTAATGACACTTCGAGCATGGGGTTTTACAACCAGCTTAACATCATAAAACATGGAAGGTGTATGCCTTAGGGCAATGGACCATTACATTTGCCTTATTGGGTAAATAACCTTGTAAACCGGTATTAAACAATGGTTTCGCCCGATAGCATAAACGTTGACAATTACCAGGGGTAGTGCCAATTAACAGTTCAATTATCTACCCCTTCTCAGTAAAATCACTGTGACAAATACTAAACGCTTCAAAGTGTGATGCACCCTATTGCAAGTTTTACCAACAATGGAAGGTGTTAGACCACAACTATCGGAAATGAACTAACAAAGAATTCACAGTTTGCTTTTTTATTGCGTTAATTACAGGTTCATACTAGCGAGTATCGGTAAACATCACATGCTCACCTTTGAACTTGTTGGTCAAAGTACAACCTTGTAGTAACTTTCTGTCAAATAAATTAAGCATTTAAAATTATTTAAATGCAGTGCAAACATATATAAATGTAATTTATACTATAAGGCATGGTATTTTACAAGTGCGTGCTATTACCGGTAGTCGTTGATACAATTGACACTAAGTTTTCGGACACCTGTATTTTGTGAATATTTTTCGTATCTAAGTTTTTGGACACGAAAAGAAATAATTATTTTTAAGTGTCCGAAAACATAGAGTAATTACGGTATGCCAAAAACAAAATGTGTGTAGATTAATAGTTTCAAAGTGCTTCTTTTTACAAAATTTTATGTCTTTCTATGCACAAAATTTTATGTCTTAGTCATTTCAAAAGTCTTCCTGATGTTCAGACGATATTATCAAGAAGTGAAATATCCTGACAAAGTTTTTGAATGTATTGCAACATAGGTGGTGCACATTCATAAGTGACAAGATGGTTTGAAAGAGATTAATTGATGTATGTTGCATTCATATTTGAGACACCCAGTCTATAGTTTTGAAGTTGGACAATCATCAACCATTGATCTCAGTGTTCGTTGTTCCTGTCCGAACCTTGCAATGCAGATGAATCAAATAGTTTGTGATTTTACAAGTGTACAAATTTTTGGGGGGCATATAGTTGCTAGTTTGAAGTTCCTTACTTCCTTCCTTCCGTCACACTTTTGTTACAGTTTCTCATAGCGCCTTCAATATTTTACCAATCTCTTACATATTTGGCATGTAGGTACTTTGCATGGACCTCTACCTTTTGATGAGGTTTGGGGTCACTGGGGTCAAGGTCAAGGTCACCGAAGCTCATAATAGACTTTTCCATCACAATTTTGTTACAGTTTCTCATAGCATCTTCAATATTTTTCGGATCTCTTACATATTTGGCATGTAGGTATTTCATCATGGACCTCTACCTTTTGATGAGGTTTGAGGTCACTGGTGTCAAGGTCAAGGTCACCGAGGCTAATAATAGATTTTTCCGTCATAATTTTGTTACAGTTTCTCATAGCGACTTCAATATTTGACCGTTCTCTTACTTATTTGGCATGTAGGTACCTTGCATGGACCTTTACCTTTTGATGAGGTTTGAGGTCACTGGGGTCAAGTTTAAGGTCACCGAGGCTAAAAATAGATTTTTCCGTCATAATTTTGTTACAATTTCTCATAGCGCCTTCAATATTTTACTGATCTCTTACATATTTGGCATGTAAGTACCTTGCATGTACCACTACCTTTTGATGAGGTTTGAGGTCACTGGGGTCAAGGTCATCGAGACTAATAAAAGATTTTTTTTAGGTGTTTATTAACACATAGATTGACAAAGCGCATCACCGGGGAGCATCCATCAGTTTCACTAATATTCTTGTTTTAATTTATATCATGTTTATTTCATGTTTCTTTTTCAGAAATTTAAAAGCTGTGTTGGAAAAATTGGTTGAAATTCTTCAGGCTGATAACTCAGTAAGATTTCGTTATGCACTGCTGTTTGTTTGTAATTGAAGAAGATTAGGTGTTGAAACTTTTCCAATTTTTTAGTTCACCTGAGCACAAACTGCTAAAGGTGTTCTGTAGTGATAAACCTGTGCCCGGCATCTGTAGTCATGGGTTGTTTGGGGTTTGTCTTCAACTTTAAGCTGCGTACCACTCTTTAGCCAAAGTTTTAATCCAATCTAAATGAAACTTGGTAGAATGTTAGTTTTTATTTCCTAGTCGTAGTGTGAATCTAGGTCATGTGGGTCCAAAAACTAGGTTACTGGGTCAGATCTTCGATAAACCTTGTAAACCACTATTTAGGCCACATTTATGACTCAATATTGATACAGCGTGGTCAGAATTTGTTTCTTGACAATATTATGGCCATGTATAATTCAAGGTCAAATAGGTAAACCTTTTCCAACACAGATGCAAAGTGAAAATGGCTATGTGCAAACAGCATAAAACTAGAGCAGCCTGCGAGTAACTCACAGTCTGTTCAGCTTTTATGCTGTTTGCTGCTCATCAGTATCTAAGGTTTGGAGATGAAGCCCAAAAAACTTGAATCTAGTAAGAAAGGTCTTAAATTAAATAAAACTTTCTAAGGGACTACAAATGCGTCAAAATACGTATCTACATGTAAGTAGGAAAGGGTTAAAGAACCATGTCACTTGGTCAATCCTATGGCAATGGGTATATCTCACACTCAAGTGAGTGCTTCAGGTCCCTTTTGTTATTTTTAATCTCCTAAATAATGCATGTATCATACAGTACTTCAGCTTGTGAAGAAAAAGAATTAACTATCATCTGTTATACTTTAATCTCTCTGTAATGATACAATGCAACAATACAAAAAAAAGATCACATTCTTTGTTGTCATCTGATCAGACTGGATTTCACATCGAAATTTTGAAAGTAAATTTTCACAACCAAAGTTAAGATTCTCACTTAAAACTTTGTTGACATCTGCCTTGAACTTAAAATGATTATCTACAGGTTAAGTGATCAAAATGGAACTTCATTTTCTAAATATTTTAATATCACGGTTGCTATGACAACATGCCTATGAGCTGATTGTATTTTTTCAGGTGCTGGACACCCTGTCCTTGGCTGATTCCAAGCTGAGGGACAACATCAACCTGATCATCAACGCCCTCGGTAGCAACTCATCTGTCACTGAACTGGATATCAGGTGAGACACTTGGTATCAAGTCATCTGTCACTAAACTGGGTATCAGGTGAGACTCTTGGTAGCAACGCATCTGTTACTGAACTGGATATCAGGTGAGACACTTGGTATCAAGGCATCTCTCACTGAACTGGATATCAGGTGAGACACTTGGTATCAATGAATCTGTCACTGAACTGGATATAAGGTGAGACACTTGGTATCAAGGTACCTGTCACTGAACTGGATAATAGGTGAGACACTTGGTATCATGGCAGCTCATATTGAACTTGATATTAGATGAGACACTTGGTATCAAGACATCTCTCAATGAACTGGATATCAGGTGAGGCACTTGATATCAAGACATCTGCCAATGAACTGGATATCAGGTGAGGCACTTGATATCAAGACATCTCTCACTGAACTGGGTATCAGGTGAGGCACTTGATATCAAGATATCTGTCACTGAACTTGATATCAGGTGAGACCAACAATTCATCTGTCACTGTCCTAGATATCAGGTGAGACACTTACAAGTCATCTCTCACTGACCTAGATATCAGGTGATACATTTGGTATCAAGGCATCTCTTAATGAACTGAATATCAGGTGAGACACTTGGTAGCAACGCATCTGTCACTGAACTGGATATCAGGTGAGAATTTGGTATCATTGCATCTGTCACTGAAATGGATATCAGGTGAGACACTTGGTAGCAACACATCTGTCACTGAACTGGATATCAGGTGAGACACTTGGTAGCAATGCTTCTGTCATTGAACTGGATATCAGGTGAAACACTTGGTAGCAATGTATCTCTCACTAAACTGGATATCAGGTAAGACACTTGGTAGCAACACATCTGTCACTGAACTGGATATCAGATGAGACAATTGGTAGCAAAACTTCTGTCACTGAACTGGATATCAGATGAGACAATTGGTAGCAATGCATCTGTCACTAAACTGGATATCAGGTAAGACACTTTATATCAAGGCATCAGTCCCTGAACTGGATATCAAGTGAGACACTTGATATCAAGGCATCTGTCACTGAACTGAATATCAAGTGAGACACTTGGTAGCAATGCATCTCTCACTGAACTGAATATCAGGCGAGACACTTGGTATCAAGGCATCTCTCACTTAAATAAATATCAGGTGAGACACTTGGTATCACGGTATCTCTCATTGAACTGGATATCAGGTGAGACACTTGGTATCAAGGAATTTTTCAATGAACTGGATATTAGGTGAGACACTTTGTATTAAGGCATCTCTCACTGAACTGGATATCAGGTGAGACTCTTGGTATAAATACATTTCTCACTGAACTGGATATCAGGTGAGACACTTGGTATCAAGGCAGCTGTCGCTGAATTGGATATCAGGTAAGACACTTGTTATCAAGGCATCTCTCACTGAACTGGATATCAAGTGATACATTGGTATCAAAAATCTCTCACTGAACCAGATATCAGGTGATACATTGGCATCAAGACATCTTTCACTGAACTGGATATCAGGTTAGACACTTGGTATCAAGACATTTCTCACTGAACTGGTTATCAGGTGAGACACTTGGTATCAAGGCATCTCTCACTGAACTGGATATCAGGCAAGATACTTGGTATCAAGGAATCTATCACTGAACTTGATATCAGGTAAGACACTTGATAGCAATGCATCTATCACTGAACTTGATATCAGATGCGACACTTGATTTCAAGATATCTCTCACTGAAATGGATATCAGGTGAAACACTTGGTTTCAAGACATCTATCACTGAACTGGATATCAGGTGAGACACTTGGTATCAAGGCATCTCTCACTGAACTTGATATCAGGGGAGACACTTGGTATCAACGCATCTCTCACTGACCTTGATATTAGGTTAGACGCTTGGTAGCAATGCATCTGTCACTGAATTGGATATCAGGTGATACACTTGGTATCAAGACATCTCTCACTGAACTGGATATCAGGTGTGACACTTGGTATCAAGATATCTCTCACTGAAATGGATATCAGGTGAGACATTTGGTATCAAGGCATCTGTCACTGAACTGGATATCAGGTGAGACACTTTGTAGCAATGCATCTGTCACAGAACTGGATATCAGGTGAGACACTTGGTAGCAATGCATCTGTCACTGAACTGGATATCAGGTGAGACACTTGGTAGCAATGCATCTGTCACTAAACTGGATATCAGGTTAAACACTTGGTATCAAGGCATCTGTCCCTGAACTGGATATCAGGTGAGGCACTTGATATCAAGGCATCTGTCACTGAACTGAATATCAGGTGAGACACTTGGTAGCAATGCATCTCTCACTGAACTGGATATCAGGTGAGACACTTGGTATCAAGGCATTTCTCACTTAAATGAATATCAGGTGATACACTTGGTATCAAGGAATCTCTCATTGAACTGGATATCAGGTGAGACACTTGGTATCAAGGCATTTTTCAATGAACTGGATATTAGGTGAGACACTTGGTATCAAGGCATCTGTCACTGAACTGAATATCAGGTGAGACTCTTGGTATCAAAACATTTTTCACTGAACTGGATATCAGGTGAGACACTTGGTATCAATAAATTTCTCACTGAACTGGATTTCAGGTGAGACACTTGGTATCAAGGCAGCTGGCGCTGAATTGGATATCAGGTAAGACACTTGTTATCAATGCATCTGTCACTGAACTTGATATCAGGTGAGACACTTGGTATCAAGGCATCTCTCACTGAACTGGATATCAAGTGATACATTGGTATCAAGGCATCTCTCACTGAACTGGATATCAGGTGAGACACTTGGTATCAAGGCATCTCTCACTGAACCGGATATCAGGTGATAGATTTGCATCAAGGCATCTCTCACTGAACTGGATATCAGGTGAGACACTTAGTATCAAGACATTTCCCACTGAACTGGTTATCAGGTGAGACACTTTGTATCAAGGCATCTCTCACTGAACTGGATATCAGGTAAGACACTTGATAGAAATGCATCTATCACTGAACTTGATATCAGATGCAACACTTGGTATCAAGATATCTCTCACTGAAATGGATATCAGGTGAGACACTTGGTATCAAGACATCTATCACTGAACTGGATATCAGGTAAGACACTTGGTATCAAGGCATCTCTCACTGAACTTAATATCAGGCGAGACACTTGGTATCAACGCATCTCTCACTGACCTTGATATTAGGTGAGACACTTGGTAGCAATGCATCTGTCACTGAATAGGATATCAGGTGATACACTTGGTATCAAGACATCTCTCACTGAACTGGATATCAGTTGATACACTTGGTATCAAGGCATCTCTCACTGAACTGGATATCAGGTGCGACACTTGGTATCAAGATATCTCTCACTGAAATGGATATCAGGTGATACACTTGGTAGCAATTCATCTGTCACTGAACTGGATATCAGGTGATACACTTGGTATCAAGGCATCTCTCACTGAACTGGATATCAGGTGTGACACTTGGTATCAAGATATCTCTCACTGAACTGGATATCAGGTGAGGCACTTGGTATCAATGCATCTGTCACTGAACTGGATATCAGGCGAGACATTTGGTATCAATGCATCTGTCACTGAACTGGATATCAGGTGAGACATTTGGTATCAATGCATCTGTCACTGAACTGGATATCAGGTGAGACATTTGGTATCAATGCATCTGTCACTGAACTGGATATTAGGTGAGACATTTGGTATCATGGCAACTCTCATGGAACTTGATATTAGGTTAGACTGGCGGGGGTTTCAGAATTGTGCAAGACCTTTCAATGAAGTGAGCCGCACTATGTGAAAATGGGTCTTATGCCATAGGCAGTCAGGGTAGTTCAAGATTAGCCAGGTCATCTTCGCAGCCTGGTCAGGATCTACACTATTAGCTGTAAAGTAATGCAATTGTTTGTGGTGTTATTATTGGACAGGATAGCTCCTGACTTAACTGTGAGGGTGCACAGGTTGGTCTGCAGCTAAGCTTGCCACATATGGCATAAGACCCAAATCCCACTGTTCAACCCAGAGTAGGTATACAGCTATGATCTCCTATATCATGACCAGTCTCTGATCCCTGTTGGGCTAGCTAGCTTAATTGGTAAATAGCTTGATTATTAATCCAAGAATCCAATGTTTAATTCCTGCCTTGGCCACGAAACCTATTCAGGGATTGATCATGAAGTTATTTGAACAGTGATTTTATCCCTACCTCTGATTTATGCAAGGCAGCAGTCACTTTCTACCATAAGTATGTGCACTTAGTACAGGTAAACCAACTTACCCAGGAAAAGAGTAAATAAACTTATATGACTGAAATGCAAAGCAGCCAAACACTAAAATAAACAAATCGATTGAAGCAAAAATCATAGTTCAAACTAACACAATACAGAAATTTAGCTGTGATTTACAGGCCAATATCGCCCTCCAATCTCATTCTTACTTACCACAACTAAACCCCTATGAACTAGTACATAATGCCAAAATTCCTCTTTATCGCCCCTCAAGTGGCAACCAGATGGGCGACCTGGGTGCACGCATGCTGTGCAAGGCTTTGCAGATCAACAACAAACTCAAGACCATCCTCTGGGACCGCAACAACACCTCCTGTCAGGGCTTTGAAGACATCGCACTGGCACTCGAGAAGTAAGCGGAATATGTTGTTTTGTTAATAATAATTGAAGTATTTCAAAAGGAACGCCCCGGTTGCCATAAATTTTCATAAGGAGGATGTTAATAAGGAGAAAAAATATATTTTATTGTATAAACCACTGTAAGATAAAACAAATAATTGTTCTGTGTGGCTCATAGTAAAATGGAAATTTTTCTAAAAAGATTTTGTGTTTGGCACGTGTTTGCATCAAGTGTTTAACAAAAGGTAGTTGTCTGAAATTTTGTGATAGTTTCAAACTATTTATCTTTATCTGTTGAATTTAAGCATATGAAACACAATTGCAAGTATACTTACCATAACAAATATATGATTCAAAAGTTGCACTGGCTGTTATTAAAAACCTTGTTTCATTTAATTAACAACTTAACGTCCTTATCGCTTGGTTATTCTGTTGTGTACAGTATGTTTTACTTCAGGTAAGCAATCCATGTGAAATCAGCAATTATAGTTAAAAACCTGAAACTGTCCATTTTTAGCTCTGCTGTTTTTGGAGAAAACTTGAGGTATTGTCAAAGCCAGCTCGCTGTCCGGCGTCTACCGTCCGTCGTGCTAAAACCTTAAAATCAAAGTGCTTCCACCTACAACTTTGAAACTTCATATGTAGATGCACCTTGATGACTTCTACACACCACACCCAATTTTTAAGTCACTAGGTCAAAGGTCAAGGTCACTGTGACCTAAAATAATTATTAAAACAAAATCTGACAATCTTTCATTTATTTAAAACTGCATTCGCATTCGAGCATTGGCACCCATTATGCAGTGCTCTTGTTCATCATTTCATCTTTTCCTGTTTCAAACACTTTATATTATTCTTAATTAATAGTATCCTATGTATCTTTCAATGTGTATAGTGATATCATGCTTCAGTGTAAAACTGTCATATATTTGAAATCTTTGACAAAAATTATAACAAACATATATACAGTACAGACAAAGCGGAACAAACGTATTTCGCGATCCGCGGCGGCAAGGCGAAACGAGTGGATGCCGCGTCAGTCGTTGAAGCCGCGTCAGTATGCGGCGGCAAGTCGCATTTCGCCGCGAAACTTCGCATCTGTCCGCCGAGGCATGCCGCGATCCGCGACATGATGCCGAGTCGATGCGCATCATGAAATAAAAAATCTTTTTAAAATTATTAGTTACATGTAGTTAAAAAATTTTGAAAGAACAATAATAATAATAATTAAAATCATAATAAATTTATTGTGCGCGGATTGTATTAGCATATACATGTAAGCATAGTTAATGTGTCTGGCCAATTATTAAGTTTGTTTCCCGCCCGTAGTGTATGTATTTCACACATAAACAAGGTCACGTAATTATGTTTTCGCACATACAAGTGGTCAAGGCTCCAGCATATGGTGTATTTATAAATTAATTGCATGTTGATTCCGCTATTATATTTTAGCTGAGAAAATTAGCAGTTTGAAGCCACATCAATAATCAAGACGATGTCGACGTATTTGTAGTTTTGTTAATTATCAGCTTATTATAACTATTGTTTAAATATGCGTATATAAACACGTTTTATTTTGTTCATATTATACAGTTAATATCGCTACTAATTACCCGATAATCCTGTATATTCCAGTTTTAAAGCAAATGCTGGTAAATTTACGATACACAAACATTCTCGATATTTCCTTAAGGATCAAATACATTTTGGCATTTGTTACTATTTATAGAGATGATGAAATAACGTCTAATCGGGGCATTTTTTTTTCTGCACTGAACACGCGATTTACGCCTGACGTGATGTTCATGTATTTATACAACACAAAATATACCCAAACTTTCCAAACGACGTTCTACATGTCTGCATAATTTTCGCGCGCTTTTTATGAAACAAAGGATATTTTAGCACTGTTTATTTGACGCTAGAATTTGCCAAAGGACGCGTTAGCATTTAAATACGGAAGTGTGTTTCGGATTACAAATTTAATAATGATAATCGAACGAAACATAAACAGTTGCGCGTAATTAATTTTACGCTACACATACATGTATGTACATGTAGGTGGATATCTTTTCACTCGATCCGCCGCGAACGTATGCGGCGGATTTACTCCGCGAAAGTACGCGAGGTTAATACAGACTCGGCGTCGTTGCGCGGATCGATGCCGAGTGCCACGGCGATACGCCGCGTGAACACACTATTCGGCCGCCGCGGACTAATAATCTGGCCGTGGCGTAGCCGCGGATTATGTTTGTGCTGCTTTGGCTGTACTGTATGTCAATCTTTGAACAGGTGCTTTTAATTATGGCTTGTTTCCGAAGAAACAAAACTGTAAAAAAAGTGTAATTTTCTTTCTGTAGAAACTACACATTGCGTAATATGCCAGTGCCTGTGTTTGACGCAAGTGCGGCCCTGAGGACTGAGTCTGAATCTGTGCGGACCCAGCAGGCCTTACAGACCGTATGTGGTCCTCACTTGATATCATAATGCGTGCTTTTACTCACTTGATATCATAATATGTGTGCTTTTCCTCACTTGATATCATAAAGCGTTCTTTTCCTGTGTACTGCTCATTATATGTGTCGCGTTCTGAGAAAACTTGACATAATACATGTGCGTAAAGTGGCGTCTCAGATTAGCCAGTGCAGTCCGCTCAGGCTAATCAGGGACGACACTTTCTGCCTAAACTTGATTTTTGGTAAAGAGGGACTTCCTTACAACTAAAAATACCATAAAAGCGGAAAGTGTCGTCCCTGATTAGCCAGTGCGGACTGCACAGGCTTATCTGGGATGACAGTTTACGCACATGCATTAAGATCAGTTTTCTCAGAACAAGACACATATGTGCTGTTGAGAATAATCAAAAGATGATCAAACTCTTATTGGCTGCAATGTTTAGGAACATGAAGATAATCTGACATGATTGATTTGATAGATTGTGCTTTTACAATCTTATGACAAGCATATCCACCCTTCAAGTCATTCATCCTTTCAAGCTTACACTTTTATCTCAAGAAAAAGTACGTTATAGCTATATTATAAAGATCAGATTGTTACGAAACATCGTACATCCTCATTTCAGCAATAGTGGTTTGATATCATGGCAGTTGTATTATGCAGATTATATGTGTGGTGTTCTGAAAAAACTGGGAATAATGCATGTGCGCTAAGTGTCGTCCCAGATTTGCAGTCCGCACAGGCTAATCCAAGATGACACTTTCCACTTTTATGACATTTTTGTTTAAATGAAGTCTCTTCTTAGCAAAAATCCAATTTAGGCGGAAAGTGTCGTCCCTGATTAGCCTGTGTGGACTGCACAGGCTAATTTGGGATGACACTTTACACACATGTATTATACGCATTATGCCAAGTTTTCTCAGAACACAACTCATATATGCCTCCTATTTTCTTAGATCTTTTGATTGTTGTAAGTCTGCAATGTACATAGTTTACCTATATCAAAAAATCTTTCATATTGAACAAGAATGCATTGCAAGTGCTAAGTAACTGAGTAAGTCAGGTGCTCATGTACATTTCCCCCTACATTCACAGATTGAGCGCCTGATCCAGAGGAACCACAGCCCCCAGAAGTACTCCTCTGACCAGGGGTACCGCCTACAGCAGGGGTTCCTACTCAGCTCCACACAACAGGTATTTCTGGGGACAGAAATAAAAACAAAAGTGGTCTTTCTATCAAAGAGTTTTTGTGTGTTAGCACCTCTACTTACTGTCAATAATTGTCCACTGGAGACCTGAAAGCATTAAGATTGTGCATGTTAACTACCCCAAACTACACTGTTCTCTTTTTTATGTTGTTTTACCCTGCAGACAATTAAGTACTAAGACTGTATATACGTTAATATTTCTCACCCATCACTGTTTCACCTGTCTGCATTATCTCCCCTGCAGATGTTGGACCGTCTGGTGGTTCAGTCCCAGGACACGATCAACGCTCTCTCTCTAGACGGTCTCCAGCATTATGGCAACGATGTGAACACTGCACAGACCATCATTGCTGACGCTGACAACACTAAAACGGTTTACTAGCTAATTACGTCATCATTCATGATTATTATTGTATACAAGAAATCTGTTGATACTTCTACATGAAAGTTTTGTATAATTAACATAGGAATTAATCATTTTTAGTTCGGCGTTTTCGGAGAAAACCTGAGGTATTGTCATAGCCACCTCGTCGTGTCGTCCGACGTCTGCCGTCCGACGTCAGCGTCGTGCTAAAACCTTAACATTTTGTTAAGGTTTTGAACATTGGCTCTAAAATCAAATTGCTTCCACCTACAACTTTGAAGCTTGGTATTTAGATGCACCTTGATGAGTTCTACACGCCACGCTTATTTTTGGGTCACTAGGTCAAAGGTTTGACCTTAAAAAAAAAAAAAAAAAAATGTGAAAAAAAAAGCCATTATAATACCTTCATCTCAAGTGATTGACCAAGTTTCATCTTGTCCCTCTAGGAATTAAAAAAATTGTCAGGCGGGCTGGCTCAGTCGGTATAGCGCTAGACTATAAAAAGCACAGACACTAGACTACAAAGCACAGCCTGATCAAATAATCTGTATGGCATTGGCCATGAAATATTTTCTACGGCCTTTCTCCCTCTACCACTGATTAAAGTAGGGCAATTGTCAATTACTGGCATAAGTATATGGGCTTAGTAATCGTAAATCAGCCAAACAGGAAAAGTTTGATTTGGTAAACTGACCACTGTAAAATGACTGAAATACTACTTGAAATTGGGGGTGGGGGGTAACACATGATAAACAAGCAAATAAACCAACAAGCTTGTTTCGTATTGCATATGTTTGTAGTATGCTTTACTACCAGCTGCTGCCAAGGCTTCATGACATTGCCATCCAGTCGGAGATGTCGAGCAGCCCAGTGGCTGTCAAACTGAGAGAGATCTCCAAGGAGCTCACGGCCACACTGGAGACTCAGATACAGGTGAGGAAGATAGATCCGACCACATATCCTTTTCCCACTCAGCAGGAAAGTGAAAATAGCTATGTGCAAACAGCATAAAACCAGAGCAGCCTGCGAGTAACTCACAGTCTGTTCAGGTTTTATGCTGTTTGCTGCTCATCAGTAACTAAGGGTTGGAGATGAAGCCTTAAAAACTTGAATCTAGTAAGAAAGATCTTTCATTAAATTAAACTTTCTTAGGGATTACAAAGACGTTAAAATACATATCTGAGTGATAAAGGGTCAATTTGTGTTGATATGGGTTGAAATAATGTACATGTCAATTGGTAATGCTAAACCCTGCACTTTGGGTAAGCCTGCCCACCAAATGTGTGAGAAAGTTGACTGACCGCCAATACATGACTGTGGCAATAATCCAAATTAAACACCTAACATGCATGTTCCTATTTCAGAGTATTGTACATGAAATGATGGAGGCAACAGTGAAACAGTGTGGAGGTGTCATGAAGAATCAGGTACACAGAGCATATATCACACTACAGATCCATTATATACTCTTTTAGATATATTGCGTGTCAACTGCAGATTTCGTTCTTTTACTTAAACTTTCCTATTACCTGACTTCCCCCAAAAAATATATGAGACCTTACAAGTTGTATTTTCAACTCAACTATATAATGATACCTTGACAACACAATCATGATATTGCATATCTGATAGACAATTTCTCAATTTATCATAATGAGATTTATAAATATGTCAACACACTCAAAGTTGTTATCAATACAAAATCATAACAAGGTCATTTTTTGACATATTTTCGCAGTATTGCTTACTATGGGAAATTGTTAAATCATGAGCTGAACCTGTCTGAAATATTGATTTTGTTTGCCCTGTTTGGAGAATACACTTAATAATATATAAAATAGTTTCTCCATTTTTATCAGAATTAAATACTGAAGGCGTCGCTTTATTCTCCTAATTGTCTGAACCTGCCGTTGTGGGTTCATATTTTGGTGTTTCTTTGGTCAGGACTTTGTGAAGATGGTTCAGAGCGGTTGTACAGAGAAGAGCACTCTTCCCAAAGACTTCACCAGTAATATCCTGGATGGGGTCAACACGGAAATCTTCAACAAACTCAGGTACAAATGTCCATCAGTATTTTAACTACCATGACTTATTTCACAATTTCAGAATTTGTGTTCATTCACCAGTGTGTTATCTTTGGCTTTTGAGTATTATTGCAAAAGGTTATTTTGCAAAGAAGCAACTTGTGAATTAAATTAATAGATACATGTACTTGTTACAATCGGTAATGCCCAATATGTATCAGAATGTTAACAGGCTAGCATTTTTCAAAAACAGGCACTTGATATTTCACTACCTGAATAGATCTAAGATAAAAGCAATATGTTCTAAAGAAAATAATATTCACGGAATGCACTTTCACACTGCTGCACTGTGCAATCTACACAGGCTAATCAGAGACAAAACTTTCTGCCTAAACTGGATTTTTGCTAAGAAGAGATTTTCTGTAAACGAAGAACTATACAAGCTTAAAGTGTCTTCCCTGATTAGCCTGTGCAGAATGCACAGGCTAATCTGGGACGACACTTTTCGCACATGCATTAAGCCCCTTTTTGTATACATCATGGCCCAAATAAAAGAAGCCTTTTTATTGTTGGTCTTACAATGGATTAAGATTGTATTATTATGCCCCCCTTCGAAGAAGAGGGGGTATATTGCTTTGCTCATGTCGGTCGGTCTGTCGGTCGGTCTGTCGGTCGGTCTGTCGGTCCGTCCACCAGGTGGTTGTCAGACGATAACTCAAGAACGCTTGGGCCTAGGATCATGAAACTTCATAGGTACATTGATCATGACTTGCAGATGACCCCTATTGATTTTGAGGTCACTAGGTCAAAGGTCAAGGTCACGGTGACCAGAAATAGTAAAATGGTTTTTGAATGATGCCTCAAGAACGCATACGCCTAGGATCATGAAACTTCATGGGTAGATTGATCATGACTTGCAGATGACCCCTATTGATTTTGAGGTCACTAGGTCAAAGGTCAAGGTCACGGTGACCCAAAATAGTAAAATGGTTTCCGGATGATAACTCAAGAACGCATACGCCTAGGATCATGAAACTTCATAGGTAGATTGATCATGACTCGCAGATGACCCCTATTGAATTTGAGGTCACTAGGTCAAAGGTCAAGTCAAGGTCACGGTGACCCGAAATAGTAAAATAGTTTTCGGATGATAACTCAAGAACGCATACGCCTAGGATCATGAAACTTCATAGGTAGATTGATCATGACTTGCAGATGACCCCTATTGATTTTGAGGTCACAAGGTCAAAGGTCAAGGTCACGGTGATCGGAAATAGTAAAATGATTTTCGGATGATAACTCAAGAACGGTTTTGCCTAGGATCATGACACTTCATAGGTACATTGATCGTGACTCGCAGATGACCCCTATTGATTTTCAGGTCACTATGTCAAAGGTCAAGGTCACAGTGACAAAAATCGTATTCACACAATGGCTGCCACTACAACGGACAGCCCATATGGGGGGCATGCATGTTTTACAAACAGCCCTTGTTAATAATTTTTTTTTGGATATGGTGTGAATGTTGCAACCAGGATGTCACATGTTAGATCTTTACTCATGGAGCATTCACAAGATCTTTCCAAAGACACCAACCACTGGTTTTACTCAGGAAACAGGCTTGACAGTGTATCTCTAAAAAAGCTTTAATCTTTTGATGACAAAAAACTTAAATAAGTAGAAACAAATAACATGTATTTAAAATAGAATCAAACTATGCAGAACCCCTGTGACAGCATGTATTCTTTCTTTTCCAGCGAGTTGAACCTGGCTATTGCGGCACACATCTCTGACACAGTTTTAGATCAGGTCATAGATAAGCTCAGTCACAGCCATAGGACTCTGGTATGTGTGCCTTGATGTAATGTTCTAGTCAAATTGTGCTTGCTATTTTTACAATTGTGTAGGACATGAGTTAGGTTCATACCATGCCAGAATTTTGATTGTAAGCAACCATTATGGGGGCTTATTTTCTAGTCTTGTTAAAAAATCAATTGAGAATGGGTACAAGCTTTATTTTAATAACCATGCTTATAAATGAGAACACAATAATATTTAATCAAAGCCCGTTGATAAATCTTAAAATTTGTCTACTTAAGTGACATCATTTCATGTGAATTGTTTCATTTCAACAAACTAGCATCAATCAAGTGGTCATTCAGAGGATATCACAATGATTATCATGCAAGTGGTCATTTAGAGGATAACAAAATGATTATCATGCAAGTTGTCATTTAGAGGATAACAAAATGATAATCATGCAAGTGGTCATTCAGAGGATAACAAAATGATAATCATGCAAGTGGTCATTCAGAGGATAACAAAATGATTATCATGCAAGTGGTCATTCAGAGGATAACACAATGATTATGATGCAAATGGTCATTCAGAGGATAACAAAATGGTTATCATGCAAGTGGTCATTCAGAGGATAACAAAATGATTATCATGCAAATGGTCATTCAGAGGATAACACAATGATTATCATGCAAGTGGTCATTTAGAGGATAACACAATGATTATTATGCAAGTGGTCATTAAGAGGATAACTAAATGATTATCATGCAAGTGGTCATTTAGAGGATAACACAATGATTATCATGCAAGTGATCATTCAGAGGATAACAAAATGATTGTCATGCAAGTGGTCATTCAGAGGATAAATATCATGCAAGTGGTCATTCAGAGGATAACAAAATGATTATCATGCAAGTGGTCATTCAGAGGATAACAAAATGATTATCATGCAAGTGGTCATTCAGAGGATAACACAATGATTATCATGCAAGTGGTCATTCAGAGGATAACAAAACGATTATCATGCAAGTGGTCATTCAGAGGATAACAAAACAATTATCATGCAAGTGGTCATTCAGAGGATAACACAATGATTATCATGCAAGTGGTAATTCAGAGGATAACAAAATGATTATCATGCAAATGGTCATTTAGAGAATATAACTATATTGTAATGTTATATTGTATGTTTAAGATGAAACTGTGTCTAATTACTAAGTAACATTGACAGTGTTTAGCACTTGACTAAAAGATACTGCAAATTTCACAATTGAAACACTGTATCAGGTGCAATCATATGGGACATATTTCAGACCAAGTATCTCAATGAAAAGCGTAAAGAAAGGAGAGCAACCACCTCAGATTCACCGCAGGTAAGGAGATTGCAGATCCGCCATTGTGAATGGAATGCATGAAAAAATGCCTTTCAATTATAAAATGAAAGTCTGTGGTTTTTCTATAGTCAAAGAAAACAATCATCTTAAATGAAATACCTTAAAAAACAACGGCATACACAGGTAGTCTCTTTTCAGAGAAAATCTTAGAAATTAGGAATTCTTTTCACGATTGCAAAATGTTGGCAAGCACATATGTTAGAATCTTATGTATTTGTCAGTTACCTTATTTTTTCATTTTGAAATCATTGTGTATTTGCTGATAAGCAAATAGAAATAGAAAAGATTTTCTTTATTTACAAATCTATTACAAGTTGTCTTAGAGTGTATGCCATTTTAAATTGTGCCTCTTCCAATGTATTGGATTGTCTTCAATAAAAGAAAATGTAATGTTGTTTTTTTGATCTAGGCAAATTTTACAGTTTCTTTTTTTTCATGTACCCATGATTTTTCAAGATTAAGAAGATGTTAATTTATTAACTTCTGATAGTCATGTTAGGTATTGAAAATGGAAGAGTGGGCCATCTGTTTTAATGAACTTGTGTTGTGTTTTTTTTGTAATTTTTAATTAATTTTGACAATAAGCAAATTTGAGATTTTACTGTCTTTGTTTTTAGAAAATATGCTTATTTGGCATCAAGATTATCACATTAGTCATTTATTATTTACTTTTACACTGCATGACATGTTTCAAGCCCACAGTGCATACTGATCAGAGTGTTTCTGTGTGTTTCATGCTTATATGGGGCTTTTTAGACCAGAAAGATACAGCTTGATGTGCCTCTGTCTACGGTAGGGAAGGCTTATTATGACTTTCTACACTGTGTCCTTGGTAGCTTCATCTATTGTCTTCTGTGGCTATTTTAGTCTTTAACTTATAAATGAAAGATTCTAATTCGTCTCATTATTTCATTTTGTGACACCTATTTTCTTTGTCTTTTTTTTAAATATATATTTTTTAAATGCAGTGTGTCTATAAATTTCTTCTTCTACTCATGGGTTTTGCTTTCCTCTGAACCTTAAGTATCAAGTTTTGAACTCACGTCGGTTTTTTCTTTCACGAATATCATGCAATGCCATTTATTATGCTAACAACTGTATATTAACTTACAACATGTATTAACTTTACATTATATCAAGTT
The DNA here is from genome assembly GCF_020536995.1 of Dreissena polymorpha. NCBI lineage: Eukaryota > Metazoa > Mollusca > Bivalvia > Myida > Dreissenidae > Dreissena > Dreissena polymorpha. The sequence continues at coordinate 14,197,711 of NC_068363.1, read as the reverse complement.
TACCATTTGAAGTCAAGGTCAGAGAGGTGATACAACATTGTTTTCATTAAAGCTTTTTACATACTCGGTACAGTATTCTTTTGTTTATGTCCATGCATACTTGCATGAAGGATAACTGTTTGCTCTTGATAACTCACATACAGAATTCTTTATATGCGTATACATGTGTATTTGTTGTTTTGGGGTTGCACACAATTATCATTAACATATTTATCTTTAAAATCTTTGCATGAATTTCAGGCTAACGTGAAAATACGTAGTTGCAGTTGCATTAAAATATTAACTCCCTTTGTACCAAACTCCCTATAAATCAACATTATTGGAAACTGAACAGGTTCTTTAGGATCATTAATTGCCGTTTATTTCAAATATATATGTGAAAAAAATCACACTCTAAATACAGAATCCTGTGTTTTGATTAAAGTGGGTTGGGGATTAAAGGAAAGCCTGTCATCTGTTTGTCTGTATTCTGTCAGTCCGTTTGACCCATTCCAGTCGGTGTTAGGCGTAAAAGGAGTACACAGTCACTATAGTAAAATTTTTAATAACTGGTGGTTTGAGTTGATTTCCTCAGTGCAACTGTTTTACACTTGGTGTTAAAATTATTTTTTTCTAATTTTACCCCCCCCCCCCCCCCCACTCACACTGCAATGCAAACTGTCAAAATAAATACTAGATGAAGTAGGTTTTGTAATGGTGGTCAGTAGGACAACTCACGTGAGTCTGCCATGTAATATATAGAGCAAACATTCATCTTCATCTCTCATCATGAAAATCCTGATTCTCTCTTTTAGTACTCTAACATTTTGTTCTTTACCTTCAAAGAGAGCTTTCTAATATACTCTGAAAAAACATCAAGATTGAATACTAGTAAAGTTTAAATCCAGGGTTCAACATTAACCCATTTATGCCAAGTGGACTCTCCCATACTACTTAATTGGATCAATTTATTTCCTAAATTAGGGATGTCTAGTGTATTTATTTCTATATTTAGAATATTTCTTACAGAAATTCCTTTAAGCAAACAACGCCTACCCTAATGAGAGGCCACATCATGCGGCGTCTCATCTGGGTCTACGCTGTTTGCCAAGGCCTTTTTTCTAGACGCTAGGCATAAATGGAATAAGTAATAAAACAAATTTGTCAGTCTGAATTATTCCTTAAAATGTGACATAGTCTTTAAAAATGATTTTGTGTTTTAAAATGCTGCTGTTTTGTGTTATTTTGCCTGGTATTGTGTTGGAACTTTTTGTGTTTTTTTTATTGTTAGTCAGGCTAATTCATTTTATTGGCCGTTTCTTCAACTCTTAATAAAAAATAATATTGATGGGTTAGTGGGCTTTATGCATTTCTTTGCTGGTTAATGTGTTGAATAGACCACCAGTCTGAAAAAAATAATATTACCCAGAATCAATGTCTAAACATCTTGGGCCCAACACTGTTTTGAATCTGACATACACAGGGACCCCCAAGAATCAGAAGAACAAAATTAAATCATTTTCATGAACTTCAAATGTCACCAATATTTGCAGGAATCTCCGAAGACACCACAGCGCAAGAGTATGTTAGCTCGCAAGATTCGTCCTCAGTCTGTTATAGGTAAGAACACTTTTCCAAGTATTTCATGTACATGTATGTATGTATGTATGTATGTGTGTGTGTGTGTGTGTGTGTGTGTGTGTGTGTGTGTGTGTGTGTGTGTGTGTGTGTGTGTGTGTGTGTGTGTGGTGTGTGTGTGTGTGGTGTGTGTGTGTGTGTGTGTGTGTGTGTGTGTGTGTGTGTGTGTGTGTGTGTGTGTGTGTGTGTGTGTGTGTGTGTGTGTGTGTGTGTGTGTGTGTGTGTGTGTGTGTGTGTGTGTGTGTGTGTGTGTGTGTGTGTGTGTGTGTGTGTGTGTGGTGTGTGTGTGTGTGTGTGTGTGTGTGTGTGTGTGTGTGTGTGTGTGTGTGTGTGTGTGTGTGTGTGTGTGTGTGTGTGTGTGTGTGTGTGTGTGTGTGTTGTGTGTGTGTGTGTGTGTGTGTGTGTGTGTGTTGTGTGTGTGTGTGTGTGTGTGTGTGTGTGTGTGTGTGTGTGTGTGTGTGTGTGTGTGTATGTATGTCTGTCTGTATGTCTGTCTGTATGTACTGTATGTATGTATGTATGTATGTATGTATGTACCTTATGGTGTTGCCTATCGAGGTTTGTGTGTGAATATGCTGTATTTAAGGAGAAACATTGAGAAATAGTTCCACACTGAACACTTTCATTTTGTTGTTTTGCTTTCACTGTTTTTATAACCTGTAATTGGTATTCTATATTATTTTTGCAAAATGTGTGCCTATTATTGTTTTTGTATCTAAGTGTTGTTTTGCATATTTGCATAAATATTTGTATGATGTGTAGATCTGCTGTGAAAAATTGTATTAGTTCACAGCCCGTATTCACGAACCCATTCTGTTAGTCCACAGCCCGTATTCACGAACCCATTCTGTTAGTCCACAGCCCGTATTCACGAACCCATTCTGAGACTTAAGAATAACAAAATAGCCTTATAACCATGTTATATTAGTTCCAGCGTTTGATTAGAATAATACAGGTCTCCACTGTTTAAAATGGCCTTAATCATTTACCACATAGATACATATTTTGATACATATGTAGTCCCTTAGAAAGTTAAATTTAATTCAAGACTTTTCTTACTAGATTCAAGTTTTAAAGGCTTCATTTCCAACCCCTAGATACTAATGAGCAGCAAAAGCATAAAACCTGAACAGACTGTGAGTTACTTGCAGGCTGTTCTGGTTTAAGGCTGTGTGCACATTTTTAATTTACATCTGAAGTGGGTTAAGAGAGTGTTCTACGTGAAGAATGATGTAGATAAAGGCATTTAATGCCAAGTTTGACTCAAAATTAAATCAAATCTTGTTGATTCAAATTTAAAGATTATTGTTTATTCTCAGACTTAAGTCTAAGAATTGTTTGGTAAAAATGGGCCCTGGTATGTGTCTGTTTGATATTTTGTGAATTGCATAGGTGTGAGGTGTTTTGGTGTTTTTGTCAGAAAGTTTGAGAGGAATTATGAAAGTTCATAACTCTTTACCCCTAATGAACGCATTTTGACGCGTTTTAAGTTTGAAAATTAAATAAAAGTCCTTTCTTAATGTATTAAAGATTGAAAAGCTTCATGTCCAACCCTAAGATAATGATAAGCAGCATACAACCTGAACAGACTGTCAGTCATTCGCAGGCTGTTCTGGTCTCATGCTGGTTGCAAATGCCATTTTCAGTTTGCTTCTGATGGAGGAAGGGATAAGTAATGTCAGGAATGTTTGAAAAAATAGTGACCCAATACAAGCATGAATAGGACTTTCTATTTCAACACAATTTCAAGAAACCAAACCTGAGAAAACAGTAGTAGAAAGTTATAAATCAACAAATGTAAATGTCAACATTTTGACATTTTACTTACTACTGATTTTATGTTTGCTTCTGATACTGCTGTTTACAAAACAGCTGTTATTTGTTTTGAGATAAATCTCTAAACTCATTCCATATTTCTACTACCATGCATTTATTGTATTCTATGTAGTTTCAGCACAAAAATTATGTTAAGACTAATTTAAAAGAAATTCTCTTGTAGAAATCAGGATGACACACAGACCTTTATATTTAATCAATATATTTAACAGCTGTAGCCAATAAACCCCAGACTTTATTTCCTGGTTGGTTGGGCCACAAGTGTTTGTAATACAATAAAGTGTTCAATAATTGCAGTTCAATATATGAGTAGATTGAAGTTAATCTTTGATATCAAGAATAATGGTATAGAATTACAGCATTTACTTGCAATTTAAGTGCTTTTTTGTGCACTGTGATGTTATACTTAACATAGATTTACTATCCTTTGTTTGCTGATTCTTGTTTAACTCTTTTAAGAAGTTGATAAATACAAATTGACGACATGCTTTTTCTTGACAGAGACCAGAAAATGTTTGACAGTTTAAAGATAACTATGGAGAAACATTTACAAAAATTATTAAATAAACAAAAATCATTGTTGATTTGTATTTAGTTTTGGGGTAGATAATTTTAGACAATTCGGCATATTTTCACAAGAAGATGTTCTTGCAATTAGTTATCAATTAATTTAAGTCTCAACAGTTTAATAAAATGAAAATGTTTTGATTATTTTTATTTACTTAGAAGTGAACCCATAATTAAAAAGAACATAGATGTCAGGGTTTTTTTTGGCCTGATTTTATGGCCGAAATTCGGCTATGTTCCCAATCCCAAAAAGTATACTTTTTTCCCAAAATGTGGCAAAAAATTCCCAATTTCCAAAAAACAAACAAAAAAACAACAACATTTATTTTAGAAAGTGTCTAATGCGTATTTTATCTCAATTTTAATTCAATTACATCTAACAAAGTATTATATGATTTTGTTCTTTTAATTTGAATGATTATAAAGAGTTATAGCAAATTTAGTATTTCCCTAATCAGTGGACTTTTCATAATATAAAAGGCTAATGAATTTATTTTCCCAATTTCATAAACATGCCGATAAAAGTCCCAATTCCAAAGCCATGGGCTATCTTCCCAAAAAGTGGGAAAAAAAACCTGGATGTACTTATCAGTGAATACAAAAAAAACATAGATGTACTTTCAGTGAATTCAAAAGAACATAGATGTTACTTACCAGTGTATTCAAATGAACATAGATGTACTTATCAGTGAATTCAAATGAATATAGATGTACTTATCAGTGATATCAAATGAATATATAAGATGTACTTATCAGTGAATTCAAATGAACATAGATGTACTTATTAGTAAATTCAAATGAACATAGATGTACTTATCAGTGAATTCAAATGAACATAGATATACTTATCATTGAATTCAAAAGAACATATATGTACTTCAAAATGAATTCAAATGAACATAGATGTACTTATCAGTGAATTCAAATGAACATGGATATACTTATCAATGAATTCAAATGAACATAGATATACTTCTCAGTAAATTCAAATGAACATAGATGTACTTATAAGTGAATTCAAAAGAACATAGATGTACTTATCAGTGAATTCAAATGAAAATTGATGTACTTATCAGTGAATTCAAAAGAACATAGATGCACTTTTCAGTAAATTCTGATTGAACATTGATGTACTTATCAATGAATTCATCTGAACATAGATGTACTTATCAGTGAATTCAAATGAACATGGATATACTTATCAATGAATTCAAATGAACATAGATATACTTCTCAGTAAATTCAAATGAACATAGATGTACTTATCAGTGAATTCAAATGAACATACATGTACTTATCAATGAATTCCAATGAACATGGATGAACTTATCAATGAATTCAAATAAACATAGATGTACTTATCAATGAATTCAAATGAACATAGATGTACTTATTAATGAATTCAACTGAATATAGATGTACTTTTCAGTGAATTTAAATGAATATAGATGTACTTATCAGGTGATCAACACAAATGAATGTGCAAGTCAAAATAGCATTAAATAAATGTGTACCATGCCAAATGAAAATCAACTGTCTACTCTGCAGTCAAATGAACATTAATTTTATATCCTGCAGTCAATGAAATACCAAATATCTCCCACCACTCAAAAGAACACCTTGTATCTAGTCTAAACCATTTAATGAACACGACATATCTTTCCCACCTGTCAAATAAGCACCAAAATCAAACCACATGTGGAATAACCATAAGACATCTACCCACCTGTCATATGAACATGAAACATCTATCTAACAGTGAAATGAAGACCAAATATACATATATACCACAGTAAAAGTACATCATTGTGCTACCCGTTGGTAAAATAATGCCAATAATTATAACATCAGTCAAATGAACATCTAACATTGCCCTATACCACTCAAACAAAGAACAAATATCTACCTTCCAGTCAAATAAACACCATTATAAACCCACAAGTCAAATGAACACTAATACCATCCCACCAGTCAAATGAACACCAATATCATCCCACCAGTCAAATGAACACCAATATCTTCCCACCAGTCAAATGAACACCAATATTAACCAATCAGTCAAATCAACAACATTATTAACCCACTAGTCAACTGAACACCAAATATTTTATCCACCAGTTAAATGAACACCATTATTGACCCATCAGTCAAATGAACACCAAATATCAACCCATCAGTCAAATGAAGACCAATATCTATCCACCAGTCAAATCAACAGCAAATTTCAACCCACCAGTCAAATTCACACCAATATCAACCCATCAGTCAAATTCACACCAATTTCAACCCACCAGTCAAATTAACATCAATATCAACCCATCAGTCAAATGAACACCAATTTCAACCCATCAGTCAAATGAGCTCCAATATCAACCCACCAGTCAAATGAAAATTAGACTCTATCAGCCAGTCAAATGAACACACAATGTCGAACCATCAGTCAATTGAACACAAACATCAACTCACCAGCCAAATGCACACCAAATAGATATCCACTGGTCAATTAAACACACATATCTTCCCACCTGTCATAGTGTAGAAGGGGATGCCTTTCATATTCTTATTTCAGATCAAGTAGGAAGTCATGATGCTAAATGTTAGATTGATATGAATGTTATCTCTGTAGACCCATTTGCATCACATGATGCGTTTGTCCCTGTAAGTTGATGGACATAAATATTTGCAGATAAAGACATGAATGAAGGATTTTAACAAGTTCAATATTAATGAAATATTAACAGCTGGGATATTTTTTTGATTTACAGTTTTTTGCTTCTCATTGTGATGAATTGTATTTGTTAAAGCTGATTTGAATGCAACACATTAATGGTCTACTTGTTTTGAAGAATGAATATTTGGCTAATTAAGTAATATCTCGTGACAAAATATTATAATATTGTATGAAACGTGAGTAGTTTGATTTAAAGCTGTTTGATTCAAGTTTAAGAGCTTCAGAGTGAGTAGTGTCAACTGGTTCTGTGATTGCAATGTTTGAATAGAGAATGACATACTAAATTTGTGGATATTAGGGGTTGTAAATTCATGATAATAGAGAGAGAAATTTACAGAAAATCTAGACATTCTGTGCTTATTGAACCAGAAAATCCTTGAGTATGTATTGGGTGTGTGACATGATAGACATTGAAAATATTATTTAATTTCGTCAGAGCATGACAACAAGGATTGAAGTTGTTATCAAATGTAAATGTTGTGGTAGTCATTGTGTTATAACATTATATTAATTAAGATTGACAGTTGAATAAGGATAGAATATGTTTATTTAAATTAAGACAATGGGTTTGTTGTGATTCCTCACAGTTTGTGATTAAATTAACATTCATTATAATAAGTAAATTATACTTCTCAATTGAAGATTTACGTGTGAAGTGTAATTTGAGGTTTCAAATTCTGTGACGTAAAGGAGTAAACCTGTGAAAAGTGTGAATTATTTTGAAACATTCAAACAGGAATGGTATTTTATGTTTTTCAAAAAATGGACATAATTCTACAAGGCTGTAGGAGCATTCAGTAATCAAGTTGAAGTTTGACAGCATACTTCATACATTTAAAACCTAAAGTTTAATTTACATAGACTTATTGTGACAATTGTAAGAAAAAAATACAAGTGTCACTTGGCATACTTTAATACCAAGGAGATTCATGTTTGGTATTGCCAAGATATCTCTGTAAATCCACATTTTAAAACACCTTAGCTGTAAATGGGCAGGTAAAATACACCTAATGAGTTCCAGTTTTTCTTTTGTTATTCATCAAAAATATTTGTTACTGCACCTTACAAAAACATGTAATGCTAAGTATGACTTAACATTTTAGGCTGTTTTAAATGTCATTATTTATGTCATTATGTTGAATTCAAAAATAACTTAATAATACAACATTAAACATGAACCCATATGTGGGTATAAAGTGCAATTGTTACTGTTTAAATCTGTCCCCATATCCTTTTCTGACCATAAGGAAATTATTTTCATGTACTGAACTTGATGTACACAAACACTCATTTGAATTATATGCTTGCCTTATACACTTGGTTAGTAAAAAATATTGATTTACATGTAATTGATAATTTCAGACATGATGTCATTTTTTTAAAGTCTATACAAAAAAAAGTCATGTTTTCACAAAATGAACATCCTTTTGGGGATAGACTTTTGTGTACATTGTATGTGCACCCAAGTGCATCCATGGGTGTAATAGCCTGAACACATTTATTTCTGAATAGCGAACATGCTCATCTTTTTATGCCCCCTTTCGAAGAAAAGAGGGAATATAGTGTTCAGACTGTCCGTCTGTCTGTCCGTCTGTCTGTCTGTCCGTCCGTCTATCTGTCCGTTTGTCTGTCCGTCTTTCCGTCACACTTAGGTTTAGGTTTTGAAAAATTCTCATAACTTCTATGTCCCTTAAGATATAACCTTCATATTTGGTGTCCATGTGTATATGGACAAGGCCAGTTCAAACGCACAAAAATATTAATCCCTGTGACCTTGACCTTGAACTTACAACATGTAGGGTCCACGTTTAGGTTTCGAAATCTGCGTTTAGGTTTCGAAAAATGCTCATTACTGCTATGTCCCTTGAGATATAACCTTCGTATTTGGTATGCATGTGTATATGGACAAGGCCTTTCCATAGGCACACAATTTTGACTCTTGTGACCTTGAACTTAGGGTCCGCGCTTAGGTTTTGAAATCTGCATATAGGTTTCGAAAAAAGCTCATAACTTCTATCAAATGTTTGTAGGGGGCATAAGTCATCCTATGGTGACAGCTCTTGTTTACACCTATTTTTGATAATTATCTGTTCTTTATTGCCTGTCTTTTTATTTTCAAAATAAAAAAATGGAAAATAAATTAAATAGTAAAAATGTTAATTACATGTTAAATATGAATGAAAATAGGGCGATTCCCATGTTAAAATTTAGGCTTTTGATAAGAAAGAGCGATATTGCAAGTGGTTGATTATAAATGGAAAAAACATGGCAAAGTTTGCAGTTCTTTATCAGAGTTTGTCATGTACATATCTTTATTTTTGCAAATTTGAACATCAAGCCCTTGATACTCCAGCTTGGAGATTATACGTCTTTTATGTTGCAACTTAGAGATTATACGTCTTGCAAGTTGCATGGTCAATTGCCGCAATGTTACCATGGTGCAGCTCATGAGGATCTTATATTTAAATATTGAAAATAAATTTAAGTCAAGGACAATGATAGTCTATCTTTTTTGAGGTTGGGGTTTTTAACAGTGTATGAATCAGAATGTTTCCAAGGCAGTGGGATGTAGAATTTGTGTTTTCAGTCTGTCTGTGTGTCCTTCTTTTCTGTCCGTCTGTCACACACAATTTATTTGGTGGGAGATATCAATTCAAAGAATTTGCTTGTTTCTCAATGAAACGTGTTTGCCATGATTGGCAAAGTGAAAATATTATAGTGTTTAAATTTGACTGAAAGAACATCTTCACATTCAAGAATTTATTTTTAAACAACATTAAAGATAATGACTGTTAAGTGGTTGTGATAGAAACAAGTAATTCAAGACAAATCTGACTTGGAATGGCAATCCTAATTGAAATCACCCTAAGTAATCAAATTGCATGTTGATATCTGTACATCAGATAATTACAATTGTCCTTCAAATATTCAATGGATATAGTATCTGTGTACATTATTTAAGTATGTCTCAATTTAAGAGAGAACTTACATGTATTTTTATACAAGTGTATTGTTGATTGAATTAATTGTGCCTATCAGAATATTTTTTGTTTTAAGCTTGAATCTAATTATAAAATTGCATTTTAAATGACAAGATAATATTATGCAAAATAAAAATGTTCATATTAATGTTATATATCTTTCACTTGATAATTATGATTAATAGTTATGAATCTAAAAATAATTGGTTGGTAAATACAATTTGCAGAAAGTATATTATTATATAAAGACATATTGTTCCTTGTTTAATGAGTATATACTTTAAACTGCAATCAGTAAATGTCATTTTTGGGAAGTTAATGTGATAAACATTTAAAATACATAATCAGTCGGGTCAAAAGTGCAAATTACTCATATTGAAAATATATTTTCATGCATGTGGAAAAAAAGATAGGAAGTGAAGATATTATGGAACAAAATGTGGTTAAAATGTGAAGGAAAATAACAGTTGGATATGTGTCGCTATTGTGGACAATAATCATGGACTAGATCAACATCATGACCCACAGTAGGATGTCCTTGTGTTTGTGGTGGAAAATACGATCAGCCAAGTCCAAAAGCAAAGGTATTTAGTACAGTTCAACTACCCCTTTAAAGGTGCATAGCAATGCCTTATGCAGTATAGTATACAGTATTTTATTTCCAAACATGTAAAAAAAAATGCAATAATTTTATAGAAGTATCTATTAAATTTTTGCTTAATACTGAGATGTTGTTTAAATGAAGGTTTAAACATATAGTAATTCTAATTGACGTTTTAGCTCATCTGAGCACAAGGTGCTCATTAGCTCACCAGAACACAAGGTGCTCATTAGCTCACCAGAGCACAAGGTGCTTATTAGCTCACCAGAGCACAAGGTGCTCATTAGCTCACCAGAGCACAAGGTGCTCATTAGCTCACCGGAGCACAAGGTGCTCATTAGCTCACCAGGGCACAAGGTGCTCATTAGCTCACCAGAGCAAAAGGTGCTCATTAGCTCACCAGAGCACAAGGTGCTCATTAGCTCACCAGAGCACAAGGTGCTCATTAGCTCACCAGAGCACAAGGTGCTCATTAGCTCACCAGAGCACAAGGTGCTCATTAGCTCACCAGAGCACAAGGTGCTCATTAGCTCACCAGAGCACAAGGTGCTCATTAGCTCACCAGAGCACAAGGTGCTCATTAGCTCACCAGAGCACAAGGTGCTCATTAGCTCACCAGAGCACAAGGTGCTCATTAGCTCACCAGAGCACAAGGTGCTCATTAGCTCACCAGAGCACAAGGTGCTCATTAGCTCACCAGAGCACAAGGTGCTCATTAGCTCACCAGAGCACAAGGTGCTCATTAGCTCACCAGAGCACAAGGTGCTCATTAGCTCACCAGAGCACAAGGTGCTCATTAGCTCACCAGAGCACAAGGTGCTCATTAGCTCACCAGAGCACAAGGTGCTCATTAGCTCACCAGAGCACAAGGTGCTCATTAGCTCACCAGAGCACAAGGTGCTCATTACTCACCAGAGCACAAGGTGCTCATGATGAGCTTTTTTGAGGGCCTTTTTTCCATCCTATGTCGTCCATAATCAACACTTGCCTTGTTAACACTCTAAATGCCACATTTATTGTCTGATCTTCATGAAACTTTGTCAGAGGATTTGTCCCAATTATGTCTTGGATGTGTTTGAAAATGGTAGCAGTTGGTTTAAAAACATGCGGGGAGGGGGGCATTTTACCTTATTTGGCTATAGTACAACCTTGTTAACTCTAGTTGATATGTTGTCAAAGTTTAAAAAATGGTTTCAAAAACATCTAAAAGTTGCCGAGAGACGTTCAGTGTCCTGAAGTCTCCTGTTAGCAACTGTGGACCTCTGTGGACCTCTGTGGACCTCTGGTCCTCTTGTTTTGTATTTGCTCGAGATTCAGATGACCTAAGTACAACTTTTATAAATGAAATGTACATGATATACTTTGCAAATGAAGACTATAATTTTCATACATTTTTTTTCGACTTTAAAACTTTTATTTAAAATAGTTAAAATATAGAAGAACATATTCATACACACTTGATACATTTGCATGCATATAAAGGCATACCACTATTACCATATACTTTCATACTGTATGATTTGGAGAGATTCAACTGAAATGCAATATGTTTTTAGGAATTATGGTAAATAGCTGATTGAGTTCGAATGAAGAGTTAAAGATGAAGTGATTTGCTACTTTATAAATGTTATTGTGCTAAGAAAAGGAATAACATATATATATATATATATGTGTTTGTGTATATGCATTTATTTAACAGATTATATTTAGACAAAATTTTGTTAATATGCCTCTTTAAAATGTTAATTAGGACTTTAGTTAAGGGTGATTAGCACTTAACCAGGAAGTGGCTATTTTGTTAGATAATATACGTGGATTTCATATGCTTGGTTTGTTTACCAATCAGGGTATTGTTTGAGTGACATAGTTAATATAGACTTGTCGGCCACAATTAAACAATTTATAATGTGATATTTTTAGTGCAGAAGATATAATGTATTTATTAGTGTGTAACTATAAAGTATCTCATATATATTCCATTTACAGTGCAAAAAAGAGGTTCATTATTGTTAAGGATAATTGTAAAGGCTTAAACTGCTGATGTTAAATCCTTTGCAAATTGTTATGCTTAGCTTTCTCATGTTTAAGACATATAAGTCATACAATTCTGTTTGACAACTTATCTGTGTTGTTTGTTTCTATAAATAAAGTAAGTTATTATTACATTACAATGCTTTTGCTATTTTGTTGCAACCATGTTGTTTGTTCAGAAACTGGGTCACTAGGTCAATGTAAAGAAAATGTTTGTGAACACTTTAGAGGCCGCATTAAGTGCCCAATCCTTTTGAAATTTCATCAGAACATGGTTAATGTGAGGTTAAAACAATGTTGATCCTAGGTTATATTTAAAAAATGCTGAACATTAGACGCCACATGTGTCGTCCAGTATTCATGATGATATCTTGGCATTGTTTGAAAGTAGGTCATGTGTAGTCAAAAACTAGGTCACCATGTCAAATAAAAAAAAGAGCTTATAAACTCTTTTAAGTCACATTTGTTGTGAAATCTTAATGACACATGCTTGTTTTTCGGCCAAGTGAGTTATGGTTCTAGTACAGTAAAAAATATGACTGCAATTAAGTGGGCCATTTTTCAGGTCAGTGTATGTTGCTATAGCGAACCATTTGAACACTCTACAAATCACACTTTTGACCCATTTATCAAGAAATTTCTCATAGCATTATATGCAATGTTATCTAGCCTGATTAAAAAACATTAGTGTGTTTGTTAAAAAAAATAGGTCCAAGGAGTTGGGGCAGTTTTTTCTTGTCTTTTTGTTGAACCTGAACAGAACAATTTATTTCATTGGGTCTCATTTGTCGGTGCTTTAAAGTCTGTGGCCTATTTGTATAAATGTTTGTTGTGTATTGTGGGTTGTTGATATTTATATTATACTTGCTTGAATTTTGCTTCATTTACTACATGCACATTTTTTTGCGCGGTCATTTTCTAAGTTTTCATCACTGCTTATGTACCCAGCTCCTTGTTATTGTCCTAAAATAATGGGGCTGGGTAGCTCAGTTGGTAGTGCTCTGGACCTGGCAAATTTTATGTTTGAATTTCACTCCAGCTAGAGATTGGTCAAGAAATGATTGCTATAACCATTTCTTATTTAAGTTTAAAATGGAGAAAAATCAAAATAACAAAAAAACTGAAATAACATCAAAGTTGATGGTATATGTATGTATATAGACAGGGATATGGTCCAGAAGGCCTTGGATGCTGCCAAAAATCAACAAGCTGTTTCCATGACACCCAACAGTAGCAAACAGGGTCAGGGTTCAAGGTCACCATTATCCTACGACCCGCCCCCTGCACCACATGATATTGGAGGGATAAATTCTAAACAATTAAAACATAAAAAAGAACCAAAGGTGCAAAAAACAAAGCCTAGAAAAAATAAAATTTCTATTCCAACTACTCCAAGCATAACATTGACCTCTGCAAAGGGCATTGACATTGACCCTGACCCTGAGTATGACAATGCTACTGATTTAAGGAAATGTTCACATCGCTATGGACACCGCGGTAAACAAGAGAATGTAAATGCTGCCATGGCATGCTTTTAGGGTTGGCTTCAAAGGCGCTCGTTCTTAATTTTGCTAATGAATAATTTTCAGGCATGTTCTAAGTATACCTTAACAAAATGGGCAAACTGATCATAGAATTTAGCAGTAAACCATTATTAAGATGGATGTTTACATTTTCTAATTTATGATCTATTATCAGTTAATGCCCTATTTTGTAAAGAGCATTTTTTTTAATGTTTTATTTATTTTAGATTAATTGCATGATGAGGTGATTCTAATGGAATTGTGAGCATGAAGTGAATTGCATGATATCGAAAATTGTTGAAGAAATGGCATGAATTAAGGGCACGCCACATGGAAGCACAGGTGTGCAAGTGGGCTGTAAACAAGCTGCATTATTTTTAATTTAAGATATAAAGTGAATCTAGTGAGTTTTAAAAGTTGCATCAAAGTCAAGGCTTCAATATGAGAATCAGACCAAAATACTTTATCCAGGGCAGGTGTCTGGGTCCAAGGTCAGAAGTCAAGGTTAATATATAAGAAATCAACCCGAAATGTGTGCATGGAGCATTCTTTTTTCAAGTACAGGTTGAGGACAGCCGATAGAGACACAGAGTGTCCCACATGAGAACCAGGCCAAATGATATCAAGGTGGAATTTCAAATGAAAGAAATCATCCTCAAACTCATGAACACAGGATAAATAAATTTGCCCTAATCAACTCTCATTTATTGTTTTAATTGGCTATGTGAAATTATCACAAAAATTATGGAATTTGTTTTGCAACTGCTCATGAAAAATTGCAATGCTTCATTTGTATTAATAGATTATACAAGTATTCATCCTCAATTATATCATTTTGAAATGGTTTTGTCTTGCATTTTAGCTTTTGCATTTTACTCGCATGCTTTGCCTGAATAATTTGAATTTAATTCTTGCAGACAAAAATACAACAACTAAACTAATATTAAATAAGAAGTTATGAATTTAAAAGATTCAGTTTGAAATTACGTCAACTTGCTTTTACAAATGGGTCAGAAAGTTAAATTTTTATGACCGAGTGTTTATTCAAAGTTTGCAAGCAAGAAGTGGCATACTAAGATGTATTTTGAGTATGATTTGAGCCGTGCTCTGTGAAAAAAGGGGGAGTAAAATGTCTTCCCAGATTAATCTGTGTGCAATACGCACAGGCTAATCAGTGATAATAACACTTTCTGCCTTTAAAAGATATTTCGTTAAAAAAAGTATCTTCTTAGCAAAAATGTAATAAAAGCAGAAAGTGTCATCCCTGATTAGTCTGTGCGGACTGCACAGGCTAATCTGGGATGACACTTTATGCCCATGCATTAAATACCTTTTATTTTTTTACAGAGCATGACTCGTATGTATGCTTGAAAATAAAGGGGCAGAGGCTCAAAAGTCATGGTGTTTCGTCTTACAGTGCAGTTAGTAATACACTAATACGGAATCGTTCTCAGTTTAGTTGAATGACTCTTTAACAACAAAATTCATGTATCCCAAAGGGAATGTATGCCATATATTCAAACAAGAAAAAATATAACTCCTGACTGAGAAACAGTTAGCCTTTTCTACTAGAGTTCAGGTACTCAATCCGCAGGGCCCATAAGCTTTCTTCATACAAAAGTGAGACACTGAACATTGAGCATCATTCATAGTACTGTATCTAGCATAAAGATGTTCAATACATACATATTGGATCTGACACAAGTTGTCATTTAGCATAAAAATAATTATCAAACGAGATTAGGAATTTTGTCAGTAAGTGCGCATTCGGCATGAAATCACAGTGAGTGTCAGATCTTTTTTATCACATGGTTTTATGTTGGCTAAGAACATTACCTGAACTTTATGATAAAACCAGGAAGTGGTTTTTACTGGGTAACGTCTGTGAATGTTGCAAGGTAATTTCATCAAAATAACCCCATGACATTGGTCAGTCAAACAATGAGTAGCCAATTAAAAAGCTCAAAAAGCTATACATTTATTATGGTTATACTACATAGAACACAAAGTGTAGCATGTCTGAAAACATTCTTTATTTTAAACTTTAATGGGCATTTGCCTTTGAACCCTAATGAATGGAATTTACAAAAATAGGTGTTTAATTGTTTGCAGTTTCTCACTCAATGATCGGAATTACGGAAACTGGGGTTAAGACATTTTCATCCGTTTTAAGTCATGTTTCAGGAAGTTTGCAATTTACATTCTATCAGCTGTATCTTGTGTATACTGTTCACTGAAGTGATAGCCCTCACTGTTCTCTTTCACTAGATAATGTGAAGTATTATTGAACCAGTGTAAAAATATTCCAGAATGAAAACATCCTTCTAATTAAAAACATTCTTCTTATATTATGTTTGTTTTTGTATTCTCCATTGTGTGACCACTATTTAATTCATACATTCTGATAGATATTAGCCAGTTGTTGATTGTCTCACAATATGATGATTATTTAAATTGTTGAACATTTTATGCTTTATGTTGCAAAGGACATGTGCGACATTTAAATTATGACATCATCAGATTTAGAATGTTAATTAAGAATAAATGTATAGGTATGTGATACTGGTATATTATTATCAACTGTTGCATAATGTAAATGTACAACTATTTTATTGTAGGCAGCCATTTAAAAGGTACAGCCTGATATATGTGTCACACCAATTTGTAACATTGTATGCAATAGAGCTTAAATGTTATAAATATGGCAAAAATCAATCATTGACCATGAATGCATTCAACCCTATATGGCTATAAGTCTCATACTGCTGTACTTAAAGTATGGGTCAAGTGAAACCAGAATAGTGTTGTGATTTTCGGATTTTGCATTTATAGAAATTCAGATAAAACAAGTCAAATCATAGAACTCTAAAGGGCTCAAATGCATGAATACTTTATAATAAATTGAGCGTAAAGTGTCATCCCAGATTAGCCTGTGGAGTCAGCACAGGCTAATTAGGGACAACACTTTCCGCTGTTATCATATTTTCTGTTTAAATAAAGTTTCTTCGTAGCAAAAATCTAGTTTACACAGTGCACAGGCTAATCTGGGACAACACTTTACGCACATGCATTATTCCCATTTTTCTCAGAACAAGACACAATTATAGATCTGCTCTTGTCAGACTCACAACTGATCTGTATAACATTTGTTCCACTTTACCTATACTGTATGCATGTTCAAATGTGTAATGCACATTGTATAATACCATTTGATATCTGCAATTTGGTCAAATCTGATAATGGTTCCCTTTAAAACAATAATACACCTGATATGAAATTAAGTATGAATTCTTATTTGTATAAATATGTATTTCATTTTGTATTTCATACAGAAAAATATTTATTATTTTGTCATTCATGATTATGTAATGGAATATTATTGGTTACACAGTTAGTAACTGATGGTGTATGGGATATACACCATCAGTAATTTCATACTATATCTCAACAAACTACTTGATTACTTGGGGTGTTTGGAAATTACTCGGGTTGTTTGGAAAATACACCATGGGAACGTGACCGCTCTTAGCAAATCGGATTGGGTCATTTTTGTAGGAGGTGAAAATTAATGTCTCTTTGCTATTTTGTTTGTATACAATATCTAGAGAAATAATTGACGTTTGATCATTTAGGATTTTGAGGTCAACAGACTCATGTGAAGGTCACAGGAAATTTGTTGCCATATGTTATATAGAGAATTATTTGACCTTTGCTCTTGCAAATTGGAATGCTGGTTACGCAGTAACAAAGGAAGACACCTATCAAATTTGAGGTCAACCAGTCAGAGGTCAAGGCTGCACGAGCCTGAAACATAAAAAGCAATGGGCACATAATATATAGAGCACGCTTTTACTTTGGACCATAGAAATCAATATATTGGTTAGTTAGTTTTTATTTAAGGAACATATATCGATTTTTTGGTCAAGAGATCAATAGTCAAGGCCACAGGTGCATGAAATATTAAGGAAATCTCAGCATAAATTGATGGCTTGGTTTTAGGTGGGGTGGGGGATTCCTGTTATGTTGATCTGTGGCTTATTAATTCCATATAACACATTTATTCTGCTTAGAAATAACCAGAACAATAGCAGTTTACCACCAAATGACTCATTTAAGGGATTGGTAATTTCAGGGGCAATATTTTAGAAAACATTTCAAGCTAAGTAAAACAACATGTATTTATTTCCTGACCTTTTTTAGACAGTGTAGAAGCGGAATGAAATGTAAAAGTTATTTAAAGTATCATTTTTAAGGAAATTAATAGACATATATATCAATCGATCAACAAACTTGATAACCTTGCTTTTAAGTGTGATAAGTTCTTGTATTTAGTTTGGAATTGTATGTTGTAATTTTTCATGAAAAAAGTGAAATATTAGCATATAAATTATTAATTAAATAATTAATGTATTGAGAAAATAAGCAAACTGTGGAGGATGTAAGACATTAAAGCCTCATGTTTATGGAAATAACAAGCATTGTAAAATGTGTGCTTCGTTATAAGAAAATTCGTATTGGTGCAATATTTCAGGATGTTTGATTGAATATTTTGCATGTGCTGTTAATCAAACTTTTGAAACTTGGTAGTTGGGTATCCATAAATCATGTATGCTACTAACTAAGTGGTGTTTGGTATAGATATTGGATACTAAGTTACTAATCAATTGACTTCTGAAATATATATTTAAAATCAATTAAGCTGTTCATCTGTTAAAAGCTTCAAAGTTTCATGCAGATGAAAAAAAACTAAGTTGTTTTTGTAATCAATTCATAGTGGTACAATTTGACTGGAACTGGAAGCAGTTTCTATTGGTTAAAGTGAAAGTACAAACATGATCCGTCGCTTGTTAGACTGGTTCTTTGGCACAGTAAGGGTACAGGGAGAACAGAAAAGTAAGAATTTGTTCTGCAGGTTGTTTAGTTACACTTCTATGTCAAAACACTTGACATATTTTGGTAATCTGGGTCGAGAAATGCTTGTTTTTAGATATCTGTCTGAGGAATTTATATTTGAATCCTAGAATGAAATGCAATGTGAATGGATACATTTTGTAGTAATTTTTATGCAGTTCAGAATCATAGTTGATTTTAGTTTATTAATATAAATCATTTTATAAGCTCATCTATTTTTTGAAAAAAATTATGAGCTATTGTCATCACCTTGGCGTTGGCATCGGCATCCGGTTAAGTTTTGCGTTTAGGTACACTTTTCTCATAAAGTATCACGGCTATTGCATTCAAACTTGGTACACTTACTTACTATAGTGAGGGGACTGGGCAGGCAAAGTTAGATAATTCTGGCTTGCATTTTGACAGAATTATGCGCCCTTTTTATACTTAGAAAATTGAAATTTTTGGTTAAGTTTTGTGTTTAGGTCCATTTTATTCATTAAGTATCAAAGCTATTGCTTTCATACTTGCATCACTTACTAACTATCAGAAGGGGACTGTGCAGGCAAAGTTATGTAACTCTGACTGGCATTTTGACAGAATTATGTGCGCTTTTTATAATTAGAAAATTGAAAATTTGGTTAAGTTTTGTGTTTAGGTTCACTTTTTTCCTAAAGTATCAAAGCTATTGCTTTCATACTTGCAACACTTACTAACTATCATAAGGGGACTGTGCAGGCAAAGTTATGTAACTCTGACTGGCATTTTGTCGGAATTATGGGCCCTTTATACTTGAAAATTTGGTTAAGTTTTGTGTTTTGGTCCACTTTACCCCTAAAGTATCATATATATTGCTTTCATTCTTGGAACACTCGCAAACTATTATAAGGGGACAGTAAAGGACAAGTTGCATAACTCTGGTTGTCATTTTTACGGAATTATGGTCCTTTTTTGACTTAGTAACTTTGAATATATGGTTACATTTTGTGTTTAGATCCACTTTACTTCTAAAGTATCAAGGCTATTGCTTTTAAACTTTAAATTCTTTCATGCTATAATGAGGGTTCTGTACCTGTAAAGTTGAATTTTACCTTGACCTTTGAATGACCTTCACTCTCAAGGTCAAATGATTAAATTTTGCTAAAATTCCAAAAAAAACTTTAACATTGGCCATAACTTTTTTAATAGTGAAGATAGCAACTTGATATTTGGCATGCATGTGTATCTCATGGAGCTGAACATTTTGAGTGGTGAAAGGTGAAGGTCATCCTTCAAGATCAAATGTCAAATATATGGCGCCTGTCCGTCGGAAAACTTTAACATTGGCCATAACTTTTTTAATATTGAAGATAGCAACTTGATATTTGGCATGCATGTGTATCTCATGAAGCTGCACATTTTGAGTGGTGGAAGTTCAAGGTCATTTTTTTTTTTATCCAATATCATACATACAATGTAAACATGTATATGATCATACAACATAGATATTGTACAAAGCAATATAGTTCAGACATGTTATACAAGATATGCTAATATATATTTTTTTAGAGAGAAAAGAAAAGAACAACAGAGGAATAGTTATGAAATATGATGAATTGTATAAAGTTGAAAGAAAAACATACTGGACTTAAGTGTTTTGTTGTATATTCACAATGATCTTGTCTTGAAGTTCAAGGTCATGGTCATCCTTCGAGGTCATCCTTCAAGGTAAAAAAAAATCAAAAAATCAAAGCGACGTTCTCATGAAGCTGCACATTTTGAGTGGTGGAAGTTAAAGGTCATCCTTCAAGGTCAAGGTCATCCTTCATTGTCAAAGGTCAAAAAACAAATAAAACATTTCAAAGCGGCATTATCATGAAGCTGCACATTTTGAGTGGTGGAAGTTCAAGGTCAATGTCATTCTTCAAGGTCAAGGTCATCCTTCAAGGTCAAAGGTCAAAAAAATATATTTCAAAGCGGCGTTATCACGAAGCTGCACATTTGAGTGGTGTAGGTTCAAGGTCAAGGTCATCCTTCAAGGTCAAGGTCATTCTTCAAGGTCAAAGGTCAAACAAAATTTAAAAAATTCAAAGCGGCTTGATCATGAAGCTGCACATTTTGAGTGGTGGAAGTTCAAGGTCAAGGTCATCCTTCCAGGTAAAAAAAAAAAAAAAAATTCAAAGCGGCGTTCTCATGAAGCTGCACATTTTGAGTGGTGGAAGTTCAAGGTCATCCTTCAAGGTCAAGGTCATCCTTCAAGGTCAAAGGTCATAAAAAAAATAAAATCAAAGCGGCATTCTCATGAAGCTGCACATTTTGAGTGGTGGAAGTTCAAGGTTAAGGTCATTCTTCAAGGTCAAGGTCATCCTCAAAGGTCAAAGGTAAAAAATAAATAATTTCAAAGCGGCGTTATCATGAAGCTGCACATTTTTAGTGGTGGAAGTTCAAGGTCATGGTCATCCTTCAAGGTCAAGGTCATCATTCAAGGTCAAAGGTAAAAAAAATAATTTTTTTAAGCGGCCTTCTCATAAAGCTGCACATTTTGAGTGGTGGAAGTTCAAGGTCAAGGTCATCCTTCAAGGTCAAAGGCAAGAAAAAAAAGAAATTTTCAAAGCGGCGCAATAGGGAGCATTGTGTTTCTGACAAGCACATCTCTTGTTTTTTTCAAACATGGTTAAAAAACACAAATATTTATTTTTATTATTTTATTTTTGAAATACCGTCCAACCATCCCACCCAAGAATCCCCCCCCCCAAATTCTTTTTATTTTTTTTGCTTTTTTGGAAGATAATGTAATAAATGACCACACCCCCACACTATACACCCCTCCTCACTCCACCCCTCCCTCCTTTGTGATTGGAATTGAGATAGGTCTCTGCACCTTTAAAAAGAAAAATAGATAAGCGGTCTGCACCGGCAAGGTGGTGCTCTTGTTTGTTTATGTATTTGTCAAGAAATGTGTGTAAATTAACAGATAAGTTTACATAATGACATATAACTACAGTCCATTGACTCCTTGTTAAAATGTGTCATTTTTTTTTACAGAGTTAAGGCATTACTTAAAGATCCTTTAAATATAGTTTGTTTTAGGAATCAAGATTAAAAGGAACAAAAACAGTCAAAATTGTCATGAATTGTTTTTCTTCAGTACTTAGTTGAACATGGTCAAAATCAATTATTATTGTCATGATCAAAGGTTATAGTTTGGGATAATATAGGTCAGTCATTAAAGACAACAATCATGAGAATGGTTACAGGTTGTAGTTGTGCATAGGCTTGAGATTTGAAGCAAAGTTCTGTTCCTTATTACAGATGGCCTGGATGAGGAGCCAAGTCTTACCCCCGTACCGAAACTTACCCATGCCTTACCATCACCAGGTAATTCTTCACTTATTGTCTTAAACTGCTCTAGTCTACCCCCTTGTGTTACCCCTGTACCAAAACTATACTCTGCCTAACTGTCCCTAGGTGATTCAGAATGTATTGTTTCATACTGTCTCAGTTGAACCCCTGTACTTAAACTTACCCCTACCTTACCGTCCCCAGGTGAGTCTGCACTTAACTGTCCCAGTCTAACTAATTTACCAAAATCAGCCCCTGACATACAGAACCCAGGTAAATCTTCCGGTTTTATCCCTTCACCGAAATTAACCCCTACCTCACCTTCCCCAGGTTATTCGTCACCTATTGTCTTATACGTCTCTAGTCTTACCCATGTACCAAAACTGAACCCTGCCTAACTGTCCCTAGGTGATTCAGAATGTATTGTTTTATACTGTCTCAGTTGAACCCCTGTACTAAAACTTACCCCTACCTTACGGTCCCCAGGTGAGTCTGCACTTAACTGTCCCAGTCTAACCAATGTCCAAAATTCAGCCCCTGACAGACAGTACCCAGGTGTATCTTCTGGTCTTACCCCTTACCTTCTCCAAGGAATTCCTAAATTATTGTCATATACTTTCCCAGCCTTACCGCTGTACTGAGTCCAACCTCTGCCTTACAGTTCCATGGTAAGTCTTCCATTCTAACCCCTGTATTGCAACCGAATCTTGCCTTACAGTCCCTTTAAGTCAAACCCTTTAATTATTAGCCAATGAAAAACACACTGTTGGGCAACAACTATTGGCATTGTTTGTATTTAAGTTATTACTTCATACGATTGTAGCCACTGGCACTTGTCTTAACAGAAGCAAAAGTACCTGCAATTTCATGTTTCTTATTATGTCCCCCACTATAGTAGTGTGGGACATATTGTTTTTGCCCTGTCTGTTGGTCTGTTGGTTGGTCTGTTGGTTTGTGCCAACTTTAACATTTGCAGTAACTTTTGCAATATTGAAGATAGCAACTTGATATTTGGCATGCATATGTATCTCATGGAGCTGCACATTTTGAGTGGTGAAAGGTCAAGGTCATCCTTCCAGGTCAAAGGTCAAATATATGGGTCAAAATCGCTCATTTAATGTACACTTTTGCAGTATTTCCAAATTCAAGATAGCAACCTGATATTTGGCATGCATGTGTATCTCATGGAGCTGCACATTTTGAGTGGTGAAAGGTCAAGGTCAAGGTCATCCTTCAAGGTCAGATGTCAAATATATGTGGCCAAAATCGCTCATTTTATGAGTACTTTTGCAATATTCAAGATAGCAACTTGATATTTGGCATGCATGTGTATCTCATGGAGCTGCACATTTTGAGTGGTGAAAGGTCAAGTTCAAGGTCATCCTTCAAGGTCAGAGGTCAAATATATGTGGCCCAAATCGCGAATTTTATGAATACTTTTGCAATATTGAAGATAGCAACTTGATATTTGGCATGTATGTGTATCTCATGGAGCTGCACTTTTTTAGTGGTGAAAGGTCAAGGTCAAGGTCATCTTTCAAGGTCAAATATATGGGTCAAAGGTCAAGGTCATCCTACAAGGTCAAACGTCATATAGGGGGACATTGTGTTTCAAAAACACATCTTGTTTTCTTTATAGATCTTCATTTTCATAAACAAACTGTAAGTTTATATTACACAATATTTTCTGCGGTTTCAAACAAAACAACAATTTTAAGTAATACAAACATTTCCTGTATGAAGATATGATTATTCTTATATAATTCCTTCTTCTCATGAAGAGAGATTTCCAAGTGCCGTGTATATCTTTGTGCAATTGCAACAGCTTTTTTCACATAGTTTGACTTTGTTTTGTTTTGTATTGAAGTTAAGTTCCAGGATATAGGGTATTTTAATTTTATATATGAACTAAAGGTATTTCATTCAGAATATGACACATATATGACTCATATAATACTTATTTCGTAAAATTGTGATACTTATTCTAGACTAAGCTGAAAAAAGAATATAACTGCCTTTTAAATAATACTTTAAATCCTGCTTGCTTGAATCTGCAGTTGCTGTTGATCTTGACTCTATTGGTGACCTGCCAACGGGCGACCGGCTGACCCATGTGACCAAGGACCGAGCCCGCCTCAAAAAGAATGTGCGCCCAACTGCTGGCAGACAATCTGCCATGACTGGCTCTACCTCATCTGAAAATGTGAAGGCAAGTTGAAGTTCCTGTGGGAAACAATCATCCATTTTCCAAAAAATAAAGATAAGTCTGTTCACTTAGTTATCTTGCATATAATGTTAATTCTGTTACTACAAGGTCACAATATACATAAAGATTTCTTTAACAAATTCAAATTCAATGTAAAAGCAATAACTTAAACAAAAAATAAAGTCAAACTTGTGGGTGTAGAGACCCTCATAACCATACCTTTTCTTCAAGAGCATTCGAAGCCTAATTGATTTAAACAATGACAGAGATAGGTCATGTGGTATGTAAGAAAGAGCTCGATGTGAATCAACAGTCACTGTTTTACTTGCTTCTCTCCAGTTGATGAGGGTTTCCCGCCAACTGTCAAAGTCTCATGTAGTCTCCAACCTAAAAGCAAAACAGTGAATTGGCAGTATACAATAATGTTTTCCCTACTAAATGCACACAGAAATATTCAAAAATAAAGTCATGGCAAGTGCCCATCCAGAGAATTGTGTCTACAAATGAATAAAATTCCCCTTTTTAGAGGTTACAGTATTGAACACCCAAAATATTTAGTATACTGTAACCTACAACACTATTTGTTTGGTGGACAAAATGGTGGCGGTAAAGCAGTATCTTACATGGTGAGTTAGTTTTATTGGCAGCTGGCAGGTGGCCAGTTACAGATAGTAGGGACAGATCTAGAGCAGGGGGCTGAACCCAGCTATGTTTTGGTTAACCCTTCCCCACTTAGAAGCAAAGTAAGAATGTCTATGTGCAAACAGTATATAAAACCAGAACAGCCTGCGAGTAACTCGCAGTCTGTTCAGGTTCTATGCTGTTTGCTGCTCACCAGTACCTAAGGTTTGGAGATAAAGCCTTACAAACTTGAATTTAGTAAGGAAGGTCTTCAATTAAATATAACTTTCCAAGGGACTACAAATGGGTGAAAATACGTATATCTAAGTGGAAAAGGGTTAACTGCTTGAATAGGATAAGCTTGACCAGGAAAAGTATCAGTAGGTCAATTAAACTCCATAATATGACTGAAATAGTGTTAAAAATGGAATTATATCCAAATAAACAAAGCCCTGTGTTACTTGTGTCGTTTGTGCAGGTGGATGAAGGCATTGAGGGTTTCTTCTCCACTCCTTCTGTGGTGCCCCAGAGTCCTGTGAAGAATGGACCTAGCAGCTCCCCGTCACCTAGGTAACCTCTCATGCATCTCCCACCCTACCCCCATAATCTGTGTGGGTTTCAAATATGATCATTATAGGACATGCTGCCATAGGTTGGTCATGTGTTCTATTCATTATTGTAAGGTTTAGCTAAAGTATTTTCATCATTAATGTGGTTGTAATTGTTTCCATTTTCTTTTAGAAAGTCATATTGTTCATAATTATCATACTCATACTCATGAATATAATCACTTTTTGGATGGGTTTGTTATTTGATCCGCATCATGTAATAAGAAGTTCAGTCTTACTAAACATTTGTCATACAATCATATTTCTGCCATGTTCAAAAATCAACCTCAAGACACTTTAAGCATTGGAAACATGGTAGATAAATTTGTTCCTGGTACCTTATGTCAGATGTCCTTGTTTAGTAAAGGTGCATGGAGTTTTAAAGCATTCAAATTATAATATTTATCCCACTTTTACAGCGAGATCGGTTGATTAAAGCCCCGTTTATTAAATTTCATCTATAATCAACGGCAAGGCTATAATCAATGGCACGAAATGACGTCATCAACTGCTGAACCGGGACTACTTTTTCCCACGCACCTCGTCACCTGTGTTTGCCAAGTGCATCAATAATAAAAACAATCTCAAATGTTTGTCAATCTTAATGACCTTAAAACAAAGGAAAGTAGCAAAAAAACGTGTTTTTTTGTCATTTATTTTTATTAAAACCTCAAGTATTAGGTAAATTTAACACTATGCAAATAGGTTCTGTTGTTGCTCCCCTTTGAAGAAGTCAGTGCGAGTTGCTCCCCTTTGACCGTACAAAACGATCGTCTGGACCAAGAAATCCTGTGTTAATTTACAAGCTGTACTTGGATATGCATCCATCTGATTTTTCTTCAAAGCATCTTTTCTACCTGGCAATACGCACAAATGACACTGCATCCCGGTGATTCTTGCGTCAACAATTGGGTGTCAACAAGTTAGGTCAGATGCTGAAGGCCATGGCAAAAGACTCCGGCTTTCTCAAGCACAAGAGAATAGCGAACCACTCAGTTCGCAAATTCCTGGTCCAAAAATTTCGAAATACAAATATCCACCCACTGAAACCATGGCAATAACAGGGCACAAAAATGTCCAGTCCTTAACCAATTATTCCAACATATCTGTTGAACAGCTGCAAAAGTGTTCATTCTTGCTCAGTCCAGTAAATGTAACAATCCAACAGTTCCTCTTGTACACCTTCACGCACCGAAACTATGGCCGAAATGCAGCCTAGACAACCACTGTCTACTGTCGAACAAGTTGATCTTGATGTTCGCCCCACCCAGTCACTTCACGGTTCACCAGCGTTCGAACAACTTTGCCTCACAATTCTTTGGTGCCACTTTCAACATTCAAAATGTTAATGTATATAATTAGCTTAAATCCAAGTTATCTTTGTTATTTCGTCACGAAATAACCACATATTATAACAAAGAAGCAAATAATGTGCACCTCATGATCGACTCGATAGTTTGATATCGAAAACGAATTGTGTGTGGTGTTAGGCTACATTGTAAACAAATGTAGTTCCTTGTATATAACAACTTAATGTCATATTGATATCATAAAACTTAAAGATTTGCAATTCAATATGATTAAAATTGTTATTAATAACGCTCGACACTTTGTTACAGAACGATATTCTGATTTAAAAAAATGATTATTTGATCAGCGGTTATTTTTGGAACGCGGAGTAATACACTGACCTTGGTTACACTACAGTCATTATCAAAGTATGATAAACACTCGTGAAAACTTATTTTGTTTAAATAAAAAAAGTTTACTGAATAAAAGTGGGATAAATAGAATAATAGGTCAGTGTTGATTATAGATCAGGTTTATCATGCTCGGCACGAAAACGAAAAAGCACTCGCCAAGGCTTGTGCTTTTTGTTTTCTAAGCCTCGCATGATAAACCTGATCTATAATCAACACTAACCTATTATTCTCTATATCTGTCTGCTATTCATAACCAATTTATTTAGTATGCCCTCATTTCACAGTATTTAACCCTTTGCATGCTGGGAAATTTGTCGTCTGCTAAAATGTTGTCTGCTGAATTTCTAAAATTAGCATTTTCTTCGATTTTTTTCAAAGAATATTATCAGAATAGCAAATAGTTTGGATCCTGATGAGACGCCACGTTCTGTGGCGTCTCATCTGGATCCAAACTGTTTGCAAAAGCCTTCAAAATTTGGTTCCCGCACTGAAAGGGTTAAACAGCTTTACTGTTTAAATATACATTCATATTTTCTTTCATTTAGCGCTAATGTTTCCTTGACAGTAGTAAATTTTCTGCTGAGCATTGCAATACATATTTTAAATCAGGGAAATGTATTATTGTCAACAATTGTAAACAATTTGTATATTTGAACTACTCAATTATAAATTTATAAAGTTACACATTTCAGAATATTTATCAGCTTTTATCACGTTCACCAAATTGCTACAAAAGTCATGAGGATTTATGTGGTCATTTGTATGTCTGTTCATCCTTCACTGTTGACGCTTACAGCTCAAAGTCAACACCAGAAAGTATTAAAAAAACCTTTGGAGGATTATTTAACATGAAAAAAGGCAAAAAAAATAAAGACGAGAAGAAGATGTAAGTCTCCATGTTATAGCTTTTGTATGGCTGCTTGACAGTTTCAGCACATGTTTTTAGTGCGCCTGAGCACAATGTGCACATGGTGACCTTTGTGATAGCCTTGAGTTCTTCATTTGTCATAATTTGTGGGTCAGCATCATTGTCCTTGTGAGCACTGTAGAGGCCACATTTGTTGCCCAATCTTCATGAACCATGCTCAATGCATTTGTCCCAATGACATCTGGCCGAGTTCAAAATTCAGTAATGTGGTATCAAAAACTGCATCGAGTTAAAGAATTAGCTTGTGAATTTTA
Source organism: Dreissena polymorpha (assembly GCF_020536995.1). NCBI lineage: Eukaryota > Metazoa > Mollusca > Bivalvia > Myida > Dreissenidae > Dreissena > Dreissena polymorpha. The sequence goes on along the minus strand of NC_068363.1, from coordinate 14,169,293 downwards.
ATTGATTCCCTAATCTTCGTTAAACTTGGTCAAAACATTAATTTGGTGGTAATGATATATCTTGTCCATTTTTTAAAAGGGATCCAGTCCATTGAAAAACATGGCTTCCATGGGGCTGGGTAGGTTTCCTTATCTGGTTATAGTAAAACAATTTGAACACTCTAGAAATCACATTTGTAACCCACTTGTCATGAAACTTGCTAATAATATTTGAAACATTGTGTTGTTATGATATGTGATGACTTAACGTTAGTAATCTAAGTTAACAGACAATCTAAATCTTCAGGCACCCCAGTTTTTTCCAAAATAAGTATTTTCCGTGACTCTAAATTTTCAGACGTATGGGTTTTGTCTATAATTAATGAATCTGCATTTTTGGACAGTTCATTTTATAATGCTATAATACCAGAACTCTGCCCTGTTTATACACTTATCTTGTTACACATTGATCATGGGTTTTTAGAACCGGATTAAGGTCATAAAACGGTATACTAATACCTTAAGGAAATTGACCATTACATTGGAGTATATGGTAAATAACTATTTGTAGTAGAAGTTTGTACCTGGCATAGACTATGATTTCAGCCAGCATCTTAAAGTGGAACAAATATAAAAGTAAATTATAATATACTGCATGGTAAAAAAAATTGCTATTATTCGTTTAAACAAATGACAATGTGCACATTGCATACCCTTATCTGATCGTCAAGGCAATATTTTAAGTGTCTCTAAAGTTTTAAATACCTTTGTTCTTATGCCCCCAGAAGGGTGGCATATGGCAGTCGGACTGTCTGTCCGGCTGGCCGGCATTCCTTTTGCGGAGGGTTGTTTACACAAAGCTTTCAGATATTGAGCTGATTTATGGTAATTGAGTCTACTTACATGATCTACAGAGGTATTAGTTTCGTTTACACAACGCTTTCAGATATTGAGCTGATTGTAGAGTTAAAAAACTTGGTCATAAAACCTTGTAGACAAATCATGAAATGCTTTCATGAACCATTGCATTTGCGTTATTGGGTAGATAATGGTAATATACATGTACAATAGTTTCACCCATCAGATTAAAGGGAAACACATTGCATACCCGTATCTGATTGTCAATGCAATATATCAAGAGTGACTCTAAATTTTCGAGCATACATATTTCTTATCTCTTCATTTTTGGATGCCTGTATTTTTATTTTATTTTAATTTTCTGACAAGAAGTTTGAAACCTAGTGAACACCACCTGCCTGGAAAACAGTTAGGTTCCATGGGGTCTCGGGTGAGCGCCTTAGGACCTTTGGCCCCCTTGTTTCCTTTTTGCCATCATGGTTATAGGCTTATGATTCTTGAACAATTTTGTAGATAATTACAATGTGTTTCCCCTTTGTTGGTTGGTACAAACAAATTTGTGTTTCACTGTTGAAAACATTGAACAAGCGTTTCTTACATCAACTTTGAATGCTATGTTTGCATTTGTCATGCAAAATACTGAAGGCGCTAGGTTTCAATATGGCAAGCCATAGACTGCAAGTATTGCCTTTTAATCCAGGACATTAAAAACATCAGGTTACTTAAGGTTAATCTTTTTTTATTAAGTACTATATAAAGTTTTCTTTTAGATGATAATTTAAGAAATACTGGTTCAGATGTTCTGCTTTTCTGTTTCAAAAAAGTTTACATGTAATGTTCATTACAAGTTTGTTTTGGTTTAACTTAGATACCATTGTTTTTACCAACTAGCAAAAAAGTAGGCAGTAAAAGTAGAAAGTTCTGATCATCAGATATGAGAAGGGTGAAACAAACTATAAAGTTTTAAACAACAAATGAAAGTTGGATGTAAAACTAGAAAGTTCGGTCTGTAAATAAGAAAAAGTAGGGGGTAACACAAGACAGTTCTGATCACGAGATGATGGGGGGAAAGATCATAAGTTCTGATTATCAGATACAATAAAGGGGGAAAGCACATACGTCATGATCATCAGAAGTAGCTTCTCACAATGTAGAATATCTAGTTCCTTTATTTTTTGCATTGATTGTTCATTTGCATCTCAGTTATTGTTTTTATTATGCCAATTATTGTCTGTTATCCTGATATGTTTTATTCAATCATAAATGATTTAGAATCAACACAATCTGCTTCGTGAATACAAGCGACAGTCTTTACACAATTTCTATATCACAAGAATTGTATGTGTTTATTTTTTTATCACTTGTTGATCATATCACTTCATCCATTTGTACAAATAAAATAAAATGTAAAAATATGTTTATTGCAACACAAACTTCGGATTAAACCATTTTGGATAAACTTTAGTGAGAAGAAACTCTGTAAAATGGATCACCCATTTTTACTTCAACACAGTACATCATCTACTTGAAAACTGTGGCAATGCCATGCATAGACACAATACATCATCCACTTGAAGACTGTGTCAATGCCATGCATGGACACAGCACATCATCTACTTGAAAACTGTGTCAATGCCATGCCAATGGACACAACACATCATCCACTTGAAAACTAGGTCAATGCCATGCATGGACACAGCACATCATCTACTTGAAAACTGTGTCAATGCCATGCATGGACACAGCACATCATCCACTTGAAAACTGTGTCAATGCCATGCATGGACACAGTTCATCATCCACTTGAAAACTGGGTCAATGCCATGCATGGACATAGTTAATCATCCACTTGAAAACTGGGTCAATGCCATGCATGGACACAGTTCATCATCCACTTGAAAACTGGGTCAATGCCATGCAAGGACACAGCACATCATCCACTTGAAAACTGTGTCAATGCCATGCATGGACACAGTTCATCATCCACTTGAAAACTGTGTCAATGCCATGCATGGACACAGTTCATCATCCACTTGAAAACTGGGTCAATGCCATGCATGGACACAGTTCATCATCCACTTGAAAACTGGGTCAATGCCATGCATGGACACAGCACATCATCCACTTGAAAACTGGGTCAATGCCATGCATGGACACAGCACATCATCCACTTGAAAACTGGGTCAATGCCATGCATGGACATAGTTAATCATCCACTTGAAAACTGGGTCAATGCCATGCATGGACATAGTTAATCATCCACTTGAAAACTGGGTCAATGCCATGCATGGACACAGCACATCATCCACTTGAAAACTGGGTCAATGCCATGCATGGACACAGCACATGATCCACTTGAAAACTGGGTGAATGCCATGCATGGACACAGCACATCATCCATTTGAAAACTGGGTCAATGCCATGCAAGGAGACAACACATCATCCACTTGAAAACTGGGTCAATGCCATGCAAGGACACAGCACATCTTCTACTTGAAAACTGTGTCAATGCCATGCAAGGACACAGCACATCTTCTACTTGAAAACTGTGTCAATGCCATGCATGGACACAGCACATCATCTACTTGAAAACTGTGTCAATGCCATGCATGGGCACAGTTCAAATACAAGATAGAAACTGTTTTGTATTGTAAACCAGAATATTGCACTTAACAAAGCCATTCCAAGTTTGATGTCTTATTCCAATTTCACATAGTAGACTGTTTTATGCATTTTTTTAATTATAAAACTGCTGCATGTTTTAAGATGGCATTTTGTTGTTACAATTTCAAGCTTTTGGCAGGCATTTTTCTTCCCTTCCAACACTTTTCCATGTTTATTTGTATGTTAAATGTGCTTCTTGTCATTGTTTATTTACCTTCGTAAATTTTTGTTTAATTGATACATCTTTTTTACAAGTTCTGCTCCCTATATACAAATCTTGCTTATTTAACAGTATGTTAATGATTTACCTAATAATTTTGATATGCAATCATGTTCTTGGCTTAACTATCTATTTGAACAACTTTTTGCTTGAGTTAATTCTCCTTCAGCATGATTATGTACATGTGTTTTGGTAATACACACTAGTTTCCAAATTCAGTAATCTCTTAAGTGTTATACAGTCGCATAAAATTCATAATTATTAATAATTATTAATAATAATGTACGTAAATAGAAAAAAAACATGCTTTTAGAGTACTCTTTAAATAATTTGTATTTATTTTGATTGAAAGGTCATTGTTTAATGAATGTGTTAGCTTTTAAGATGTTGTGCTCTCTATGAATTATATTACAAAATCCTGTATACTGTTTTAATAAAATGGCAGTTTACATATTTGTGAAAAAGACAATTTAATTTAATCTAGTATTTTAATATTTTATTTATTTTAGTGGAACTATTTTTATGTCCCCCACTACTATAGTGGGGACATATTGTTTTTGCCCTGTCTGTTGGTCTGTCTGTTAGTTTGTGCCAACTTGAACATTTTGCAATAACTTTTGCTATATTGAAGATAGCCACTTCATATTTGGCATGCATGTGTATCTCATGGAGCTGCACATTTTGAGTGGTAAAAGGTCAAGGTCATCCTTCAAGGTCAAAGGTAAAAAAACCTAAATCAAAGCGGCGCAGAAGGGGACATAGTGTTTCTGACAAACACATTTCTTGTTTTTATTACTTTCTGTTAATCTATTTGTGTTTCATTGTTCTCAAAATAACTTCACTTTGTAAGATAAGTTAATAATATTATTATATTCTCTTATTATATTCCAAATACATTTACATTTTAAAATTTGAATTAAAACAAACCTGATGGTATGTTTTTGCACACTTAACAAGTTTATCAGAATATTTAACTGTTCAACCATTTTTGAAAGCAAACAACTGACACAGCATAAAGCAACTACATTCCATTGGGAAACCCGACCTGAAAGAGGCTTATGACCTGTGATGATATGTGTTATTACTGTTCTGACAAACTGTTTTATCACTAGAAGGTTTCACTTCAATACACCATATGAACATGTTCTATCTGCACTCTTCATTTGCATTTACATCATATCACTTTTTTATTTCAGGTCTTCCAAACAGACTTCCATATCATCAAAGAAAAAAAGAATTTCCGAAGTTAAGGTAAAGCTTTTTTTGTCTCAAAAATTATTATTTCTCTTACAAAAAATTATGTTTGAATCCACGTAATTTCATTAAGACGAAACTTTGGAAAGTATATTATCCATGCCAAAGGTGGAGGGATATAGAATGGAGTTGTCCATCCATTAGTCCGCCTTTCTATCCATCCATCCGTCTGTCACAAAATTAATTTGGGTTGGGGATATCAATTCAACAATTTCGCTTGTTTTTTAGGGACATTAATGCATTTATATCACTCATATAGGCTGTGTTTTCATTGAATTAAACTAAATGGAAAAAAGTATATCATGTAAATTAGTACATTGAACATAAGCATACTTCTAGAAGAACTTAAGTGTTTAGAGAAAAGAAAGTTTCCAGAAAATTAATGTTTAGAAACTGACATTTACAAATATAATATTGGATATACACAGAAACTGACTCTACGTAAAATGAAGAAGTAGTGAAAACATGAAGTAGAATTAATGAATGCATTTTTTTAACTTTCAAATATTTGCTGAAAGCCAATACATGCATAGATGGGCAAACAAAAGGTTAGTTTAGTTAATCTTTTGAAAAGAAATCCATTGACATGTTTGAGTGCAAAACTGCTCTTTCTTTTATACCTAATGATAAAATATGACATTTCTGCAGTGAAATAACAGCAGTGAAAATAAGCAAATTGTTATTTTCACCAGTGAAAATAACAAATTTTCGGAACTCCTTTTTCTATTCTTACATTATCATAAATAATTTAATATATATTTTCTATGATCACAAGTGAATGAAAATCGACATTCCACCGAATCCAACAATTTAATTTTTTTATTTTATGCTTTTCACCATTTATTTAAATTTTAAAAGAGTTTAGAGAAATTTTAGAGAATGTTGCTGATATAATGACGTCATTTTGTCACACTAATGACGTCATTATGTGTTTTGAAATGTATTGAAGCACGCCACGGAGAAAAGGTAATTTTTCAGCGAAAGGGAAAAAAGGGTCATAAAAGAAACAGAAAATGTGTTCATGTCAGTGTAAGATCTTTGTTATTTCACTTGTGATTATAGAAAAATAATATTTTCATTTGTGGCTGCGCCACTCGTGAAAATATATTTTCTATGATAACTTGTGAAATAACAAATGATCTTACACTGACATGAACAAATATCCTCTATGTCTGCCTAACATTTCTATGAAAGATATACTTCAGGGCTGAATGCTTAAGTCTGTTGTTTCCTGCAGGAAGAAGAGGAAGTAGATTCTACTGCTAAAGCTGAGACAGCCTCCACTGGCAGCTCATCAGCCTCTGACAGCAGCAGCCTGAGTGGCAGTGTTAACCTGGCCAAGCAGGCAGGAGGATCCACCAAGGTCTTGCCTTCACATAAACCAGTTGACAGCGAAATAACAAAGTCTTCTGAGCATGTTGCACAGGATAAACCGAAAACTCCTACCTCTAGTTTAGATAGGAAAGCTAAGACTGCTGATCATGCAAAAGCAATTGTTGCAGAAATTCAAAGGAAGAATACTCCTACATCTAGTTTGGAGAGGAATGCCAAACTCACAGATGGCTCATCGGAAGCAGAGACTGACAGCAGTAAAGGCAAACCTGATAACGGAAGTGGGAAAACAAATGATATAAAAGAAAATGGTTCTGTGCCTGAGTCAGAGACAACAAAAGAGGCAACAAAGGCTCCTATGAAAGTGCCTATGCGATTGCTTTCAGTTGATAAACATGAAAAGAAAACAGCTGATGATTCAAAGGAAGAGGTCGTTAAGGAACATAAAAAAGATGATGAGAACAATAAAGAACAAATTCAGAATGTTGTTAAAAAAAGTGATGAGAAGGACGAAAAAGAGGATGCTGCAAAAGAAAGTTATGATAAACATAAAACTGAGGAAGTTGCAAAGGAAATTGAGAAATCAGTAGAAGAAAGTTCAGGTAGTGAAAGTTCGAATGAGAAAAGTGACCAAAGCTCTGAATCTGCAGAGAGCAGCTCTGAAGAAGAAGCAGAAACGGTACCAGATAGCAAGCATGATGGTGGGTGAATTTAAATTTGGAACTTGTTTTTGAATTGTTTGGTCATGTATTAGTTGGTAGAAGCATACTGGTTCAAAGTAGTTGAACTATTGAATTAGGCATAACTATTTAAAGCTTACATAAAGAAGATTGGTAATTCAATACAATTTACTTTTATGAACAATTGACAAACTGTATTCATTCAATGTTGTTGCGTATATGTTAAGTTTATGAAAAGGAAAAACAGCTGTTTTTGCATTTTTTGTGTGTAAAGTAATGTTGACAGTAAAAAGCAAAAGCAACATAACTTACATAGAACACAACATATAAGTCCTATGCTTTTCATAATACAGAGAAGATAGAGAAGTCAGAAAGTCCTAAAACAGAATCGGTTTCCAAAGCTGAACTAGAGGAGAAAAAGCCTGATAAAGATGCTGTCATTGCTGAACCAGAGGCCCCCAAACCGGTTACTGTCCGCAAGCCTCCTGGCGCGATGGGTATTGGGTTTGACCCCAGTGTGCTTTCTCAATTGAAGTCTACACAGGAGAAGAGGTTGTCAAAGGTAGGCAACATAAAGGAAATTCATTAAAATTGTGTTGTATTTTCATTCATTTATGATGTTTCTTTCCCTTGAATTGATGTGCATAGAAGATCATGTTTGGATTACACCATTGTGTGTTATTAAGGAAACTTAGACCTAAGTATGATCTATTTCTAATCAAATAGTTCTATAATGAATTCATTTTTATTAAATTATTAAGGTACCGAAGCAGATACCTGAGCCCGATAGAACTTCCAATAAAAGCCCTACAAAAGAGAAGCCACCTCCATTTGGAGGCTTTCAACTACGACCAGTATCCAAGGAAAAGTCACCAGTATTTTCAAAGAAAGAGGAAACTAAAAGTGCTGTTGACAAAGAGCTTAATGTTAAACCTGGTGCCATAAGTGCTCCCTTTGAAAAGAAGAATTTAAAAAGTGAAGAGCGTGCCAAACCCGAAACAGTGCCAAGGCCATCTGGTAAATAAAGTAAAATTTGTAGTAATTGAAACTAATTTCTAATGTTAAGAGTAGAATTAAGCAGTAGACCTTTCAATGTTACTAATTATCACACTAATAACCTGTTTTGTCATGGACGTGTACTGTAAAGATTATATTATCTGGGCCTGCTGGGACAGTCAATAAATTGCTTCACTACATATCAGGGGATCAGGGGATTGTTACTTGGCCTGTCGTAAAACATGTGGTGGGATTTGTCATTGAATAATTAACCCTTTACCACTTTAATACGTTTTTTGATGCATTTGAAGTCCCTTTGAAAGTTAAATTTAATTAAAGACCTTTTTTACTAGATTCAAGTTTTAAAGGCTTTATTTCCAACCCTTAGATACTGGTGAGCAGCTTAGACAGCATAAAACCTGTAGCTCGCAGGCTGTTCTGGTTTTAAGCTGTTTGCACATAGCCATTTTCACTTTGCTTCTGAGTGGGAAAGGGTTTAACAACAATTTTTCCCTTACCTTTGATTCATGTAGGGCAGTTGTCAGTTATTAGCATAAGTTTGTGAATTGGTATACCATCTATACTGTTAAAGAACAGTAAACATTCCATGTAAACAAAAAAAAGGAAACATGTCAAGGATTCTATTCTGAATAAATTCCATGTTTATTTGCTTCCTAATCTTTCTTATTGACCAATTCATTTCAGGCATAACAGCGGTAGGGAAGCCCCCACCCCCTATGAAGCCCAAACCCACCCCTACCCCTAGACGGAGTATTCCATCCTCAGATGGGACAGAGACAGGTAGGATCCCCTATCCAGGACCCGTCATGCTTGCTTTCCAGAGTTGCTCTTGTTTATACATGTTATGTAAAGATGCATTTTTGTAAAGGGGAAACTTTTTGTAGCTAATGGTGAGCTATTGTGATCACCCTATGTCTGTTTTTGTTTGGTGTGCAGCTTACTGGTTGAGGTGTGTGTCTTCAAATTTTTTTTGCCCCCGGATCGAATGATCGGGGGTATTCTTTTTTCTTTTTTTTTAAACCTATTTATTTAAGCTTGATTGCGTAACAAACCTAAGCTTATATGAAACGCTCTCGAGTCCGTGTCCTTGGTGTCTACTGGGGAGATCTAAAGAATGCTCCCACAGTGGGGATCGAACCCGTGACCTCCCGATCGCTAGGCGGACACCATATCCACTACACCACGGCAATCTTAATTATATTAAGATATATTGTTATATTGGTTTAATATATATTATATATATATATATATATTTTATATATATTGTTTGTCAGGGGAATATTGTTTTTGGCCTGTCCGTCTGTCATTCTGTCTCCATAATTAAACCTTGGTTTAACTTTTTGATTAAACTTTTGCAATAACTTTGCAATATTGAAGATAGCAACTTGATTTTGGCATGCATGTGTATCTCATGGAGCTGCACATTTTGTGTGGTGAAAGGTCAAGGTCATCCTTCAAGGTAAAAGGTCAAATATATGGCTTCAAAGCAGCACAGTAGGGGGCATTGTGTTTCTGACAAACACATCTCTTGTCTTTTTAAGGCAATACTGTGCTAAAGTGATCACCCTATTTATGTTTTTGTTTGATGTGCAGCTTGCTGGTTGAGGTGTGTGTCTTCAAATTTAAGCTTGTTGCCACTTTGGAGGCCACATTTCTTGGCAAAATCTTGACTTTGTTCAAATCTAGGTCTCATGCATCCAAAAACTAAGTCACAAGGTTTAATATTAGGGCAGAAACGTGGAACAACTCTAGAGGCCACATTTATACCTCAGTCTTAATACATACAACTTGGTAAGAATTAATATTTTGACAATATCTAAATTACGCAGAATATGTTTCATGTGTGTTCAAATACTAGGTACCCAGGTCAAAAAACATTATAACAACTCTAGTGGTCAAGCCTTTCACAATAGGTGTACCTTAACCCTTTCAGTGTGGGGAACCGAATTTTGAAGGCCTTTGCAAACAGTTTGGATCCAGATGAGACGCCACAGAACATGGTGTCTCATCAGGATCCAAACTGTTTGCTATTCTGATAGTATTCTTTGAAAAAAATCGAAGAAAATGATAATTTTAGAAATTCAGCAGACGACATTTTAGCAGACGACAAATTTTCCAGCATGCAAAGGGTTAAACTCAGTAGAGCGCTTCAGGGCCATCATAGACCTCTTGTCTTAGCAGATAATGACACTAATTTTGCAATTGATTTTATAAAAATACTTCAGTGTTATCAATACTTACTGATGTATTCGAAAACCTCCAGCATTGATTTACCTTTTGTAGTAAATTGATGTATTGCCATGCTTAATATTCAATGTGTTTTAAAATAATTGTACAGAGCTTGAAATGTTAATTAAGTGGTGTAGGTGAAGTAATGAATATATTAACAACAGAGTTCTGGAGTGAACTTATCTATTCATTGCTAGCAAGTGGTCATATGTAAAATGAAATCAAACATTTATCCAAATTCTAGTACTATATTATTTCCAGTTAATTAGGCAAGATTAACATTTTCTACAATGCAATTACATAACAATAACAAAGTCTAGTTTGTGTTCAGCTTGGTACAGGCACTCCTATGGTAAGCTTTTAGAGCAGGTCTAAAACCTGTGCAGCATGGTATCTCCTATGTGTGGTCATGGTTAGATACAATCTTCACAGACAAACATATAAAGGCCTTGTTTTATAAAAACTTAAATAGTATTTTGTGTTCTCCAATATTTTTTTTTAATCAGCTGTTGACTCTTTTTGTTTTGGTATGCTTTGATAATTTAACTTTTTCTACAATACAAATCTACGTTTTCAATTACTTTGTGTTTTGTAATAAATTATAACCATGACATGCTAAACAAAAAAATATAACAGATTAACATCATCATCACTCATTTAACAACATGAAGTATGAACAAAAAACAAGACTTGCAAGTAATTGTCATAAATGTCATGTGAACCATTAACTCTTTCAGTGCTGGAACCGAATTTTAAAGGCCTTTGCAAACAGTTTGGATCCAGATGAGACGCCACAAAACGTGGCGTTTCATCAGGATCCAAACTGTTTGCTATTCTGATAGTATCTTTGAAAAAAATCGAAGAAAATGCTTATTTTAGAAATTCTGCAAACGACATTTTAGCAGAAGACAAATTTCCCAGCATGCAAAGGGTTAATGCAAAATGTTTAGGTATGTAACAGTGTTCTAAGAAGTCCTGTTTGATAATTAACCTATGGCCACGTAACTGTTTTAGAGTTTGAAAACTAAAGTTGATGTTTATTTCATCCCATGACCACACATTGGATACCTGTTGTATTCCTTAGCCTTTATAGAGCATTTTCCGCTAGAATGTTTGTGTTCCACTGTTATTATTTTATGCATGTTGATTGTGAGAAGTTCATTGTTTATTCTCATTCTTTTCCCTTGGTGTGTTTCATGTCTTAACCCTTTACCACTTAGATTAGTATTTTGACGCTTTTGTAGTCCCTTAGAAAGTTAAATTTGATTTAAGACCTTTCTTACCAGATTTAAGATTTAAAGGCTTCATTTCCAACCTGATGAGCAGCAAACAGCATAAAACCTGAACAGTCTGCATGTTTCACACATACTGTTCTGGTTTTATGTTTTTTGCACACAGCCATTTTCTCGTTGCTTCTGAATGGGAAAGGGTTAATGTTGTGATTAATATGCATTTCCTAAAATGTTTTTCACTAAAACTAAAACACACACTTTGACAGAACATACTCTGAGACACTATGTCCATCATTCAATTCTCTGTAATTCACAAAAAGCCACGCTTACTTAAATTATACTAGTCCTTACTTGTAGACCATGGGAATTCCAGAAATTATTTCGAGGGGTGAATGTAATGAAGTAAAAAAAAAATGCTGTTAAAATTGTTAATGAAGTTTATAAAGTAGATCTAATGTGGCCTCCTTTGTTTTTGCAAGGAATGTAAATTATATAATAAAATAGAACAAACATTAATCAGTTATTACAGTAACTGTAAAGGTTATGCACTAGCATTAGTTATGCATGAACCTCTGTCAGAATTGTGCTTTATTATTAACCAGGTTTCCGAAGGAAAAAAACTGGTTATTAGATTGGCGAATGCGGGCGGGCTGGCTTGCGGGCGGAACAAGCTTGTCCGCTCTCTTATTCAAATTGTTTTCATCCGATCTTTACCAAACTTTGTCAGAATTGTATCTAGACAATATCTAAGTCAAGTTTGAATATGGGTCATGCCGGGTTAAAAAGTAGGTCACGGGGTCACTTAGTGCGTTTTAAACATTGAGCATTTTGTCCGCTCTCTTATTCAAATAGTTTTCATCCGATCTTTATGAAACTTGGTCAGAAGTTGTATCTAGACAATATCTAGGTCAAGTTCGAATATGGTTTATGCCGGGTTTAAAACTAGGTCACGGGGTCACTAAGTGCGTTTTAAACATTGAGCATATTGTCCGCTCTCTAATTCAAATAGTTTTCATCCGATCTTTATGAAGCTTGGTCAGAAGTTGTATCTAGACAATATCTAGGTCAAGTTCGAATATGAGTCATGCCGGATCAGAAACTAGGTCACAGGGTCAAAAAACAGATTTATTTTGAAACAAGGGGGGTAATTGTGATTAACAATCAGTAGCAATGCACATTTTGAGTTGCAGTTGTCTTTCTTTATCAGACTTTTTTTATTGAAAACCTGGTTTTGTGACAATTTTGTCCCTTGTTTTGCTTTGTGTTCATTCTGTTTGTGCATGCACTTTCATGTCTTTCTTTTTGAAAATAACCACCTTTAGACGAACAGCCCTCCAGTAAAACATCTGATGTGCCATCACAAACCCAAACCTCTGCAAATACTGACAGTGGGGTAGTGTATGATTCAGCAACTTTGAAAAAATCTGTAAAGGAAAAAATGTCTATCTTCCATGCTGAAGACAAGCAATTCAAGCAAGGAAGGCCACTCTCAACAACGGTAAAGGGAGAGTTACCTAAAATAGAGGCTAAGAGAAATTCATTGCCACATAATGTTGGCATGGACACAGTCAAAATGGCAGCAGAGACTGACCAGCTTGCTGAGCCTGTTGACAATCAGCATAAAAAAACTCAAGGTTCAGAAATATTTATTTGCATAAAAAGCAATTTTCTTTCTAGAATTCGAATTGTCATTTCAGTATTAAAAGTTTTGATATTTTCCATCAAAGGATAAGTGTTTTTTATGCCCCCAGTAGGGTGGCATATAGCAGTTGAACTGTCTATCAGTCTGTTCGTCCGTCCGAAAATGTTAACATTTCTCATAACTTTTGCAATATTGAAGATAGCAACTTGATATTTGGCATGCATGTGTATCTCATGGAGCTGCACATTTTGGGTGGTGAAAGGTCTTCCTTGAAGGTCAAAGGTCAAATATATGTCTTCAAAGCAGCGCAGTAGGGGGCATTGTGTTTCTGACAAACACATCTCTTGTTTGAAAATCATTTGATCTACATGGATGCAGTTAAATGATTGTTAATGTACAAAGTCTTTATTTGCGTTGCATCATGCATTAATTTATTTTATTTTAATAATTAAAAATTCATGTGTTGATAATTTCTTTTAAGATATTATGGTACTTTGTTCTCATAATTATGATCAATGTCTCCTTCTATGATTGTGTGTTCTAATATTGTTTGCATGTAAATCTCAAACATGTTCTTTGTTTGCTTATTGTTTCTTGGTAAACAATCAGAAATCCCATGTAATGTACTTCTGTTTGGTATATGTAAAAACTTCTAATTAAATGCTTAAATAAAGTGTCCTTTTCTGCTTCCTTTTCAGTAAGACATATATGCAAATATTCACATACATAGATTTTGATATTTATGGTTTGTCTGGGTTAACCATATTGTATGTTTTCAATTTATTAATATTCCTTTGTACTAGTAATAATATATTAACATTAAAAAAACAAAGATGTTTGCAATTCCAATACAGTTATTATTTTAATTTAGCTGGAGATATACAGAATGCAGATTCTTCCAATTCCATGACTGACAGTGGCATTGGCATTGATGCAGAATCACCTGGCCGCACTGCAGGTGATGTCACTACTTTATTTTTTGCTGTCCAACATTTTCCTCCAACTTTCATGAAAATGTTTGTGCCCTCTTTTTGTTATATCAGTTCAATGATTCAATGATCAACCAAAGATCCTTATGAGCTAAGGTGTTATAGCGCTTGATTTAGTCCCCCTTAAAGGAGTTGGTTTTATTGCTTTGCATTTGTCAGTCAGTTGGTTTGTATGCCTCTTGTGTCTGCACAATATGTAGAAAACCTAAATCTTGCATATGGGTATGATGGTACTTGGGAGGAAAGAAAGACGCCTTTTGATGTTTGAGGTCAAAAGGTTTATTGTCAAGGTCACATAGGCATGTCACATTTCTTCAACTTGAATCATGGTCATGAAAATTTATATAGTGATTACTTCTGAGAAGTTGAAGTTCATAGGGTCTTGTAACAGGAATTTTTTTGGCACAAGTTTTTGTCTATGCTTGTACCTGCATTGTAGTTAGATGGGAAGGTAAATAAGAACATTTGATTTTGAGGCTAAAGGTCAAGTTCACATAAACTTGCATCAAGAAATTAGTTTCTTTAGGATATCTAGAGAATGCTTTGTCCTGCAATCAACTTAATTTGTATGTTTGTTTCTTGGGAAGAAATAAAGATTCATGTTGATTTTGAGATCAATTAGTCAAAAGTCATGGCAACAAGGGCTTACAAAAGGAAATCCGTTTACACGCAATAACTTAACTGTTTGACCTATGATTATGCAAAATTACCTGTTTGCTTTGGATGAAAGTAAGATGCCTATGAAGATTGAGGTTATCACATTAAAGGTCAGGGTCACAGGTGCTTGTATCTTGAAATTAGTTTTCATGCAATATCCAGAGAATTCATAGGATCATATAACAAATATGCTGCAAGTTCTTGACGACCTTTAATTTTCAACTCAAGAGCTCTAAGGTCAAGGACACAGGGAACAGTTCCAACCAACTTTCAACAGGATATTTGTAGGACTGCTTTGTACATAGAAAGGTCCTACTTAGTTTTAAAAGCAATTGTTGTTATGGTTGATGATGATCATGATGATTTTATTAACAGGATGTTGATCATCATAAGCTTATGGTGATGATGATGATGATGATGATGATGATATGATGATGATGATGATGATGATGATGATGTAATAAAATTATGTAAATTATCTCACTTCAAAACTTAAGTTAAAAGGCAGTTTTTTTTCCTCTCATTACTGAGCGTATCTGTCTTTCTAAGGCTCCCCTACTAACTCTCAGCGACCCAGGTCCATGTTAGGGGTTCTCAAATCCCGACCTGAGCTGGCCAGCCCCCACACACTGGGAACAACACCCGAAGGGGCGGAGGAAAAACCTGCAAAGAAAGAAGAAACCAAGACAGAGTCTGATGACGACATTGTCATGGTGTAGACTGTACACTGTATATATATAGGTCCTGTACGGAAGTGTGCAGTGATGAATAGACTGAAGTGTCTGTTTTGGACTGTTGATGTATTGGTCACACGCTTGTACAAATATGCTTTTCAAGTAACATTTTGTTAGGACCAATCAAAAGTTGATATTAGTGATGAGATGTGGTTTACAGTGTTGATGTTCATTGCAGAATATTGAAGTTTTGAAATAAGAACTGACCAGAAAAAGAGGAGTGTATTTTACATTACTATTCAACTTAATCAAGTGTATATTAAGTGTGGACCACTAAGCTATGATGGAAGCTGGATGTCAAGTACTATTGTGTATTTGTTGTATTTAATATATTTTATAAAATTAAGATAACTATTGATTATGAAGTATTTTAAGAGCATAAGACAAGTTTTTCAAAGACATTGTGTACATTTGATAAAAGATGCCAGCATTTTTGTTGTATTTTAACCGTATAAATGGTGCACTGAGATCCTGTATCAAGATAATATGAGTTTGTATATTGTTTGTTTATGAGGTCCATAGAAACTTAAATGTCAACAGGATGAGATCAGCGCTGACTTGCAGCTGTGATGTGAATATATTTCTAGTAATTTGTACATTAGGTACACGTCTTGTGGCCATAATATAATCATATAGAAATACTGAGCCAAAAGACACACAGGGATAAAGACTCTATAGGCAGGCTTAGTATTGTTATTAAAACCATTTATTGTATACATTAATTATAATATACAGCATTTTTTAAAGGAGATCATAGGTGAATTATAGTCATATTGTTGTGTATAGATGCATATTGTTTTTGGATAAATTTATGTGTTATTTCTCACATATGTATTTACTCTCTTGTTGTAGATCTTTGTTGTAAACCATTGTTAACTGTCACATATACTACTCATCAAGATAATAAGTTTTTATATACCAGGAATCCAGATGGGAATGTAAAATTTTTGAAAGTACGGCTGTGTGCTGTACATGTAAATTACTAGAAGACAAGAAAACTACTTGTGAAAATTTAGCCTGCTTTCAGACACTTTCCATACAGGAAACCATAGAGGATGCATGTATGTGCTCACATAAATGGGCCGTTCTCTGTGAAAAGGGGGTTTAATGAATGTGCCTAAAGTGTCGTCCCAGATTAGCCTGTGCCATTTGCACAGGCTAATCAGGGACAACACCACACCTAAACTTGATTTTGCTGAGAAGAGACTAACGAAAAGTATCATAAAAGTTGAAAGTGTCATCCCTGATTAGCCTGTGCAGACTGCACAGGCTAATCTGGAACGACACTTTACGTACATTCATTAAACCCCCTTTTCACAGAGCACAGTCCATATGTCTGCCCATACATGTATGTCTAGTCCCCATGGAAACATAATTTGGCAGGCAAGTTTAAAAGTACTTAACACAAATGATTGAAGTTTCAAGAGTGTTGTAAAATCCAACACTTGTCGCCAGCTCTAAGGTCACACTCACAGGTCAGAGGTAAAAAATGGACAAGAAATGGCTTGTCTGGCCTTTTTAGGCAATATTTAAACAACATTTCACAGATAATCAAAATGGCAAGGTCACACAACAGGTCAAATTTCAAATATAAGGAAGTTTTCTTGACAAAGGGCAGACATCTAGCATTAATTTTGATTATAAAACTGTATTGAGCTCCATCAGGTTGCACAAAGTGCATTTATATTGCAGCAGTCTTATAAATTAGTTGCTTTTACTTTAAAGTGTAAGACTTGTAAGGCGTCTTTGTATAACAATTTACAGATTAGCTAAAGGTGTATTCTTTAAGTTTCAGCATTACTGTGCTTACTTTACATAAAATGAACTCTGTGCTGCCTTTAATAATTTGTAGTTTTACAAAATATGTATTTGTATGTGTTCTTCCAATTTGGATTGTATAATTGGAACATAAATGTTGTAGGTAGGGGGATTTGCATTGTATTGTATTTTTACACTCATTAATCTGCTTAATCCATAAGACTGAATTATAAAAATATTTTAGAAGAATAATATTGAATGTTAAGAAGATTTATTTCCAAGTGTAGCATGTACCATTTGGCCTTAAAAATGTGCTTTGTTTTCATTTTCTTAATTTCACAATGTCGTAAATTGGTTACTGATTTGAGTGAAGAATATTGGTTGATATTTACAGTGTACATTATTTTACAGGGGGAGAGTGGTACAATTAATTAGTTAGTTTATTGAGTATCAGTTGCTTGAATGAAAGGCAACACTTGTTATACCTTAAAGGTATTGTAACTGTAAATATGCTATATTAAATATGAATGTTCATGTTGTTTACATGACTAATTTTAGTAATGTTGACTTCTTTTGTTATGTGATAACAATCATTCAATTTATTTTATAATGGAATTATAATGTGTCAAATTTACTAGTAAAATATTCTCATTTGTTAATACACTGTGTGAAATATTTTTGAACGGAAAGTTTGAACAACAAGCCTGTTAACATACTGCTGGTGGTATTGAGAGTTCATTCATGTACATTTCTCTATCCTTATTACCAACACAGTTTAACTCTTTCTGTGCTGGAACCGAAATTTGAAGGCCAATGCAAACAGTTTGGATCCAGATGAGACGCCACAGAACATGGCATCTCATCAGGATCCAAACTGTTTGCTAATCTTATAGTATTCTTTGAAAAAATCGAAGAAAATGCTAATTTTAGAATTTCAGCAGACGAATTTTAAGCAGACGACAAATTTCCCAGCATTCAAAGGGTTAAATTACGATGTTCATGATCAAAAAAGATCTATGCAATCATCTGCTACTGCAGTACCTTTACATAAGTTGTAGTTTTAGTTCATTTACTTCAAAGATTGTTGTAATGTTAAGTTAATATGATTATAAAGACATTCAATGCCTTGTGTTACATATTTTCCACCGGTGGTAACTCCTATGCCACTCTGAGATTCTCTGCATATGCTTTTGTAGCATTGTCTTATGATAAATATGTTCTGGCATTTCCTCTCATTAAATATGTTGTAAAGAATATGATAATAAATATGAGCAATTGACCATTATATACAAGCTGCATTTCCTTGAAATCTCAAGTATTGGTAAAAGCTGTGAGCCTAACTTGATGATGTTTTTTGTTTGTATACAATAATTTAGCCACATCATATCAGAATTTGTCTCATGCCATGTGTACCCAGTGTAGCCCCAGATTAGCCTGCGCAAGTGTGTCAAGGTTTTATGATGTCATGAGCTTAAAAGCCCATAAACACTCAAAATGAAGAAATATTTTGTTCAATGTTTTGAAAAATCACGTAAAAAAATCAATGTTCCTTATAGCAATAGCCAAAATTTCAACGCTAGATGTGGTCTGGTAACATAGATTTAACGTGATTATGATACAAAATGCTCGTTTTTATTTTTATGTGTCACAATATACTCCATTTGAATTTCCGGCTTTGATATCCGAACATTTACGAGCCAACATGAGATTGGCTTCGGGCAGCTTCGAAAGCACGAAGTAGTTCTCATGAATACTTGTTCTTCAAATGCTGCCTGAAGCCAGTCTCGTGTTCGCTTGTAAATGTTCAGATATCATGGCAGGAATTAAACATGGAATATATTGTGACACAAAAAAAAACAACAAGCATTTTGTATCGTGTTAAACCTATGTTACCAGACCACATCTAGCGTTCAAATTTTGGCTATTGCTATAAAGAACAATGATTTTGTGTGGGTTAACTTTAATTTACTAAATATTTTGCAAAATATTTGTTGATTTTGAGTATTTATGTGGCTTTGAACAATAGCTACTGACCAGGGCTGGTATTCATAATGCTTCTAAAGGTAAACTTAGGAAAATTCCTTAAATAATAAAAAAATCCTTGAGTCTTTTGCTCTTTCGTTTTGGTGTCTTTTTTTCATTTAGTTGGTTTATTTAAGTAAATTTTGAATAGAAGAACAGTATTTATGCATTACAAAACTGAAATAATTAAAATTTCAATAGAAAATTGAATTTTAAAATTTTCCCTTAAATCCAGCTTATGTTAAGATTTGACTTAGGAGCTTTATGAATACCAGCCCAGTCTATATGACTGCTCAGATGGGTCTGGCACATATATGGCACAGGACCCATTATCGCATGAGGCATTTCAAGTATAATGTGCATTGAAAACATGTTCTACTTTCATTATTGAATATCTTATTCATTTCAAAATAATCTGCATCCATTCTTCTGATACTGATATTTCAATGATAACATTAAATTTAACTTATGTAGAACTTTCTCTTCATTTGTGGGGTTAAACTGTTTTGTAGGATCCATGCATCTCTTTGGTACTTAAAAACGCTTGCTTACCATGTTAATAAGGACATTTTGTTGGATATTGTTATTTTCTGTTATATTAAACGTAATGAATGTGTTTGTAAATATTAAATATAATAAACAAATTTTTCAGTTGTTTAAGTACCAGAAGTTGTTATTTGTTATATGATATGTTACATAATTGATCACATTGTTTTTTATCTGAGTAATTGCACCAATTCAATGGACCAACATTGTTATTATTTTGATTGATATATTGTGTTCCTATTGTTCCTTGTATTAAGAAAGAATCATATAGATTAACAAGATTTTACAGAGGTATAGTTCATGCCTAGAACCATTTAGATGACCAAGTTTTGACATGTAGTTCATGCCTAGAACCATTTAGATGACCAAGTTTTGACATGTAGTTCATGCCTAGAATCATTTAGATGACCAAGTTTTGACATGTAGTTCATGCCTAGAATCATTTAGATGACCAAGTTCTGACAGGTAGTTCATTCCTAAAATCATAAAGATCACCAATTTTTGACAGGTAGTTCATTTCTAGAACCATTTTGATGACCAAGTTGTTACAAAGTTAGTTCAGGCCAAGAACCCTTTAGATGACCAAGTTTTTAACCAGGTTTTCTGAAGGAAAAAACTGGTTATTAGATTGGGGAATGTGGATGGGCGGCCTGGAGGGCGGCCGGAACAAGCTTGTCAGGGCCATAACTTTGTCGTTCATTGTGAGATTTTAAATCATTTGGCACATTTGTTCACCATCATTAGGCAGTGTGTCGCGCGTAAGAATTACATCGATATCTCCAAGGTCAAGGTCACACTTTGAGTTCAAAGGTCAAAAATGGCCATAAATGAGCTTGTCCGGGCCATAACTATGTCATTCATTGTGAGATATTATAATCATTTGGCACATTTGTTAGCCATCATTTGACGGTGTGTCGCACGAAAGAATTACGTCAATATCTCCAAGGTCAAGGTACCCACGACTAAAAATAGATTTATTTTGAAACAAAGGGGGTAAATTTTAAACAATAGTTCAGTTTTACTTGTCTCCCTTTTATCGACTTTTTTTCAAATTGAAAACCTGGTTTTGTGACAATTTGTCCCTTGTTACAGAGTTAGCTCAGGCTAAAAACTGTTTAGATGTACATAAAATTTACAGAGTTAGTTCAGGCTTAGAAACATTTAGACGACCAAGTTTTGCCTGCTAGTTCAGGCAAAGAACCATTTAAATGACCAAGTTTTGACAGCGGTAGTTCAGGGCTGGGTTTTTACTGTTTCCAGTTTTGTGGGCCATATACATGTAAGAATTGTTTAATAGATGTCAATTAACCATTATATTAATTGAAGGACAATAAATAGATGTTTTGTGGGCAGTTTCATGTGTATGATTCTGTGTAAAATATTAGTTTTTATTGAATAATTGATTGATTTTAATTGTTTCAGGAAGGGGTTTTTTCTGTTTGATGTTCAGAAAGTTTATCTCAGATAAGCACAACAGTTACTGATAATGAGTATGAATGGTTTCCATATTAATTGCAATAACATTTATTTAAATTTTCTCTTTACCTTTACAATGAACTTCATTCTTGTCTTTCATGCGCTGCATGACTTATGTTTGTATTGCTGATATTTGTGTGTAGAGAAAAGTAAAGTTAGTCATGTGAAAACAAATAATTTGATTATTTCTGACATATATCAATATAAAATAGTAAATGTTTTTAGGTGACAAATATTTCATTGTTTAATTTTGTATGAGAACCATGTATGCATTTAATGCACACTGTTTTCAGTTATGTATATCTATACACATTTTATTGATATAAAGTTATTAACACCTCAGTAGAAACAAAAATAGCAAATACTTTGCCTAACTACAATCATTACAAAAACTTTGTATATATTATTATTCTGCCTTGTATATTCTTGTATAAGTGCTATTGAATGCATATATAAACTATCTGTACTGGTATAATTTTTACTTTATTATGTGCAATACATTATATTAAATAATATAAACAGAAAGTAATATATTTTGTTGTTTCATTATTTAATCTGTTTGGGTTGTGGTCTGTGAAAAGGGGGTTTAATGCAAGTGTGTTAAGTGTCATCCCAGATTAGCCTGTGCAGTCTGCTCAGGCTAATCAGGGTTGACACTTTCCGCGTTCATGGTAGTTTTCGTTTAAAGAAAGTCTCTTGTATTCCAAAAACCAGTTTAGGCGGATAATGTCCTCCCTCACTAGCCTGTGTTGACTTCACAGGCTTATCTGGGATGACACTTTACGCACATGTAGTAAACCCCCTTTTTTGCAGAGCAGGGCCCATACATTTGCCAATAGAACAAGGATGTCCCTGCCATATGTCTGAAACAAACACACTGAAACATGTATGTTTTAAGCTCACCTGAGCACAACGTGCTCAGTGTGAGCTTTTGTGATCGCATTTTGTCCGTCGTGCGTTGTCCGTTGTGCAGCGTCAGCATTTGCCTTGTTAATTCTCTGAGGCCACATTTATTGTCCAATCTTCATGAAATTTGGTCAGCAGATTGGTTTCAATGATATCTTGGATGAGTTCGAAATTGGTTACATTTGCTTGAAAAAAATGGATGCCAAGGGGCGGGGCATTTTTCCTTAAATGGCTATAGTAAAATCTTGTTAACACTCTAGAGGTCACATTTATTGTCTGTTCTTCATAAAACTTGGTCAGAAGATTCATCCCAATATTATCTTGGACGAGTTCCAAAATGATGCCGGTTGGTTGAAAAACATGGCCGCCAGGGGGCGGGGCATTTTCCTTATATGGCTTAAATAAAACCTTGTTAACACTCTAGAGGCCACATTTATTTTCCGATCTTTGTGAAACTTGGTCAGAAGATTTGTCCCAATAATATCTTGTTATCTCAGGTGAGCGACTATGGTCCTTTCAGGCCCTCTTGTTTTTCAAATCCATGATGTGAACTGTTAAAACAGCATTTAAGTACTACAACTTTTATAGTAGTCTTCTTGTTGTTTTGTGTGATAAATGTGAAGTAGCAATTACACAATTTTAAGATTAATGTTACTAATCTTCATGTTTTGCATTCTGCTTGAAATGAGTCTTTGCTGGTGTATTTGCCATCTTTAATGACTGGTCTAGTTTATTTCAGAATCTCACAATGCTCTATAAAGAAATAGACTTGACAAACACACCAACAGCTACTAACCGTATAACCGTTACCTTATTTCCAAACATCATGCGCAATAATGTTATCCACCAGACACCGATATGTTATTAACCCTTTTTTCCCACTTAGATAAGTATTAAAACCTTTACCACTTAAGATACGTGTTTTACCCTTTACCACTTAGATACGTAACTAACCCTTTACCACTTAGATAAGTATTTTCACGCATTTGTAGTCCCTTAATAAATTAAATTAAAGACCTTTCTTTCTAGATTCAAGTTGTTAAGACTTAATTTTCAACCCTTAGATACTGATGAACAGCAAACATCATAAAACCTGAACAGACTGCGAGTTACTTCTGGACATACATGTATCCTCAATGAAATTTCCTTGAATCGCTCAATTGCTAGATTCAGTACTGAAAGGGAAAGCTAAAATTTTCAAGTGTGACATCGACCCTGAGATAGCATTACTGATTTTTGTCTGGAGCACATTGTCTCAATGATATATTATTCAAGTTAAAAATTCATAAAAAATGTACAAGAGATATGAAGCTGATTTGAAAATGGAGGCTCAACCTAATGACCTTCTAGTGTGACCTTGAGCTGGCCTGACTAACTCATATCTGCTACATTTTGTCTAATGGACAGTATTATATAAAATACCCAGATGTATGAAAATTCTTCTAAGGGTTTAGGAGATATGAAGCAAGCACAAAAAATAGAGGAAGAAATTTTTGACCTTCAAGTACGACCTTGACCTTAGCCAGCATAACTGACTCTCTTCTTCTCTTCATCTTGATATTCATTCGAATATGCCAAGCCTTTCTGGGTTTAGAATTTTAAGTTTAGAGCCACAATAACCAGAAAATACAAATTAAAACTTGACCTGTATTTTATATGCACAATAAATAAAATAGTATTAATTTATATTGGAGTTGTCATGCAAAAACCAAGAAAGCCAACAGACAGGCAGACCACCAAGCTCACTTGTATAATATCCCCCACCCAACCCCCAAATTTGTCTGTGGGGATATAATGATGTGTATTATGTAATTGATTTATTTCTCATTGAAGTAGATTTTATAATATAAAAAAACGATCAATGAAATCAACAAAATGAGAGCAGAATTTTTAGTTTCATTCAATGTCTGAATTTGACTTCAGTAAGCTGGATACAGAAAGAGAGGACAAACTCACATGCCCATTCATGGTTAGTTGAGGTTATGGGCAACAGTTAAGGGCATCTACATTTTTCTAGCAACCTCCATATGATTTCTTCTTTTTCAAGATGGTAACATTTGCGTGACATCTTTAAAACAGAAAAAAACTAAATTTTCCATTTTAATGTTTTTATTGTATAAAACATGTAGAATGCATGAAGTTTTGAAACTGTATATAAAAAGCAAATTGAAATGAGATGTATAAAAATAAAAACACTACACAATATCAAGATATTATTTCAATCCAAATGCCAAAGGTCAACAAATTGTTTTAGAGGACACATTTTAATGCAACTAAATATATTTCAGGCTCTGAAGAATATCTACTAAAAAATACCTGTACTTCAACAAAAGTTAAACAAGAGGCCCATGCGGGCCTGAATCGCTCTACTGCTTTAAACACTGTCACTGTGACCTTGACCTAGAGACCTGAAAATCAATAGGGGTCATCAGCCAGTCATAATCAATGTACCTATGAAGTTTCATGATCCTAGGCCTAAGCAATGTCGAGTTAACATCTTGAAACCATTTTACTATTTCGAGTCACTGTGACCTTGACCTTTGACCCAGTGACCTGAAAATCAATAGGGTTCGAAGTCTCATTAATATAAAGACACTGAACAAGTTTGAAAAGAATCAGATGAAAACTGTGGACTTTATCGGATAAACAAGTTTTTACTATTTCGAGTCACTGTGACCTTAACCTTTGACCCAGTGACCTGAAAATCAATAGGGTTCAAGTCCTCATTTATATAAAGACACTGAGCAAGTTTGAAAAGAATCGGGTGAAAACTGTGGACTTTATCGGATA